>NC_132782.1:129647768-129955468 GCF_048418805.1 Vulpes vulpes
TTATTATCACTTCAACTAATCCATACTATAATAATTGCTAAATAAAAAGATTAAAATTAAACTGTGTACCTTGAATAATCAAAATACTGGGCTCCACAAGTGACTGTATGCAACCAGTTGCATTGTTGTGCAATGTGTTCAGAGTATACTTACCGCCATTCTTTGTTTCTCTCCACCACTGAGGACATCCATCCAATCCTGAACACTGTCCCAGCCTCCTTCACGTTCAAGGATATGACCCAACTGGACATTATCTAAGTATTCCTTTAGTACCTTTCAGCACAATGATTAAAGATGAAATCAAACTTGATGTAAACCAACATTCTCTATTCCTGCTTTATTTTTTAAACTAGAATCACTATAATTCTATTGCCAATATCACTTAAAGGGGCACATTTCACAAAAGAATGTGACACAATGATAGCCCTGAACCCTCACTTCCTATCTATACTAACTCCGACAAAAACCTACTGAGTAGTTTAAAGAGAATACAACTACTATACATAATTAAAGGATGAGGGCAAAGAGGGGAAAAAAAAAAAAAACTGTCAAGACCAGGTTAAATACTACACGTTTAAGCAAAGTAGTTAACATCTTATCTCAACTTGGAAAGTTATAATTAATGACATGGTTTTAGAAGACTTTACAAGGTAGGACAGATAAACCACCTAGCAGTTAAAATACTTAACTGATTAAGATAAAGAATCTGATACGGAGTATTTCCAGTAGATCTAGGATATAAACATTTCCTTACCAGGTCAGATATCCCCTTCCTTTTCTGATCTTCTCTTCCATCTGGGTATATCACTTGGTCTCGAAGTGTTCCAAGGGTCATATAAGGTCTCTGATAGTGACAGAGCAAAAATCATTTTAAGTGACTTTTTAAAAAATAAAAGATCTTTACATCAAAGATTACAAAATAAACAAGGTCCTCTTACCTGAGGAACGTAAAATAACTTTCCTCTCTCAGGTTT
The DNA here is from genome assembly GCF_048418805.1 of Vulpes vulpes. Classification (NCBI taxonomy): domain Eukaryota; kingdom Metazoa; phylum Chordata; class Mammalia; order Carnivora; family Canidae; genus Vulpes; species Vulpes vulpes. The sequence continues at coordinate 129,648,743 of NC_132782.1, forward strand.
AGTTAGACGTCCTCCAAAAAGAGGCCATAACTATAAAAGGAAAATGATGGGGGAGAGGAGCAGTTGTAAATTTCACAATGTGGTAGATTGTATGGCAAAACAAGACTACAAAATCTTGAGGCCAACTTGTACTTACTTCACCAAGAACACGGAAAAGTGAACTTTTCCCACAACCATTTGGACCACAAATTAAAACATTGGCCCCAGATCGAACCTGAAAGAAAATCAGTCTATGAATTAACAATGACTATATGCTCAGTTAACATTTCCTTAGAGTCAAAGCATTCTTTGCTAATGATAAGCTTTTTATCTTGTCTATAAATGTGGTAACGGGTAGAAGCAGTGGAGGCTATGGTTGAAGAGATCTTTCACATTTTACTTTTTTTAAAGATTTTAATTATTTATTCATAGAGACAGAGAGAGAGAGAGAGACAGAGACACAGGCAGAGGGAGAAGCAGGTTCCATGCAGGGAGCCCGACATGGGACTCAATCCCAGGTCTCCAAGATCATGCCCTGGACTGAAGGTGGCGCTAAACCACTGAGCCACCTCGGCTGCCCAACACATTTTACTTTCTAATTTTACTCATTTTTTTCATTTAAAAATCTTTGAGTGACATAAACTTAATCAGAATACAGAAATACAAAAAAAAAAAAAAAAAGAATACGGAAATACAGCTTATAAATTCTGAGAATTCTTGAAAACAGGTAGTATGTGTGTATATGGTCTTTTAAAAAAAATGGAATCATACTATATATGTTCTACATATTACTATTTAGCAATATATCAAAAATATTCTTCCAAGTCAGTATATTCAGATTCTTCCCATTCTATTTTTTTTTCCCATTCTATTTTTTAAGTGTCTACAGTGTAATCCATTCTAAGAATACACCATAATTTACTTAAAAACTTACTTTTTGTTAAGTATTTAGGTCATTTGTATTTTGCTTTGCTTTTAGGTAATACTGCAATGAACCAGAAGCAGTGAGCAAATTTATGCATAAGTGAGAAATGTTTCTATGGACCAGATTCTTGGAAGTGTGTGTGTGTATATATATATGTGTGTGTGTGTAATAAATATTTACAAGTACCACACCAACTGTTCTGCAATGATGTAAAAATAAATGAGAAAATGTGATCAAGAGTGGTTAAGTTCTCAGCTTAAGGTCTCATTTTAAGTATTAATCAACCTTGTGAAGAATCAGAAACCTGGGTTACAATCACACAGCAGGGTATCACAGCAGGAAAGAAGACAACAAAGATGTGAATTACTCTGGCTGTGGAACCTGCCTTTGACAAATTTTTTTAACTGTTGAGACTTGCATTCCTATTATTTAAGTCAGTGAGTATTTATTGAATGCTCAGTGTCAGGCTCTGCTCTATAAGTAATGGAGCTACACTAACAAATAAAAGAGAAAAACCAAAGCAAAGAAATCCTACCCTTATCACTTTACATTCTAGTGGGAGAGACATATAATAAAGAATACACACAATACATGAGTAAATTCAGTAGTGTATTAGAAAATAAGTGCTATGGAGAAAAAATGTAACAAGGTAAAGGGAATTTGGGAGTGGGTAGGGAGGTTACATTTTTAAGGCAGTGAGGCCAGGTCTCATTGAAAATGGTAACTGCAATTTTGAATGGAGTGAATTAGCAATTTATCTGGAGAGATTGCTCCAGTCCAACCCAACCCCCCCCCCCCCCCCAAAAAAAAAGTTGGTTCAAAAATCAAGTACATTCAAACAGGAATGTACTTGTTCTGGTAAAAAAATAAAATAAAATAAAATAAATTAAAAAACAGGCTGAGAAACTGACACAGAGGAAAGAGTACTAGGAAAAGAATTCAGAGAGGTAAGAGGTTGGGGGAGGGCAGCACAGGCAAATCCTAGAGAGCACTAGGAGCCACTGAAAGGACTACCTTTTGCTTTGATGAAACAAAGAGCCATCAGCATTATTCCCAAAAGCCAAAGGTGGAAGTGACAGAAGAGAATGGAAGGATAAACAAAATGTGGTCTATACATACAATGGAAAAGGCCAAGTGTAACTTAAAAATACCTTGAGTCAGAGAGAGACAGAAGAGGAATTCATTACAGAAGACCCAAAGAACAAAAGTCAAAGAAACAGCTTCCATTGGAAGAGAAGACAAAATAAGAATCAACAGGATAGACAACAGGCGATACAGAATATGGTCACCAAGTAAAAAACTTGAACAAGTAGGGGCCTAACTAGGGACTCAAAAATAGGACTTTCCAACTGAAACCAAAGTAAGAGCAAGAAAATGAAGTGTCTGAGACTAAGAAAGTGAAGTTAGAGGGACTGATGGTAAAAGTATATGAAATCCAAACATAAGGGCTTTAAAAGAAAGAGCTTCTGGATAGGAAAGTGACAACTTGGGCAGCCTGGGTGGCTCAGTGGTTTAACGCCGCCTTCAGCCCAGGGCCTGATCCTGGAGACCTGGGATCGAGTCCCACGTCAGGCTCCCTGCATGGAGCCTGCTTCTCCCTCTGCCTGTATCTCTGCCTCTTTCTCTCTCTTTCGTGAATAAATTTTAAAAAAAAATTTTTTTTAAAAAAAAAAGGAAAGTGACTTCAGTGACAGGTGACAAAGTAATATCACAGCCTATAATTATCTGTTCCATGCAACTGTGCATACAGATCCCAAAGAACCTCTTATCACAATGCTTAAGCCATGTATACATCCGCACAGTTAGTGCAATCTATTTCTTCATATAGACTGAATGAGGGAAAGTGTGGGAAGGGCCGAGAGGATTGTTCACTGAAGAAATCCCATGGCCCCTTTCCTCCTGGGGTAATTAATGGCAATAAAGGAGTTACTGAAAATCTAACAAAGATGGGGCTCTGAGCTCTGCTTTATTCCCTGAAATCAAGCCTGGTGGGGGGCTACCTACTGTGCCAAGGGACCACACCAAAATGAGTAGAGCACCTAGGGTTAAATGAGACAACACTTCTGCAATACCTGGAGTCATTCAATATTTATCAACTATATTTACATTTCCTCTACATAGTCTTGTTTCCTAGCTTGAAGATAAATATGGTAATATATAATACACATTGTCAAATTAAGTTCAAAGTACTTTGCATAACTAACATTTTTCATTTTTAGAGTTTCTTAAAAAGAAAAGTGGAGATGTCCTTAAAAATTTAATTACTAAGAATAACAAAATTGAAGACTTACCTAAGATTATAACAATTTAGAAACAAATCCAATAATTATACTTATTTTTAAACTATCAGACAACATTGCTAAAGTTAAAGCAGTTGAAAAGAATCTTTACATACAACACAAATTATAGAAGGCCACATAAGCATGGAGAGAGGAATTCTAGAGCTGTGCTGTGCCATTTGGTAACCACTAGTCAGTCACATTTAGCTATTTACAATCTAATTTATTAAAATTAAATTTCAAGTGTGACTACTATAATGAACAAAAGCAAATACAGAACATTTCCATCACTGCAGACAATTCTACTGAACAGTGCTGTTCTAAAGAAGTGGTAGCTAGACTTGGGGAGACAGCCTACATGGTAGGAATCTGTTACTAAGCAACCAGATTTTCTGAACTATTCATAAAGTCATAATAGACATATATTCTAATAGTAACCCTTAGGCCTGGGAGTGTCTTATAAATAACACAAAAATACTCTTCTTTTGCTTTTTCTTTTTAATTGAGTCTGCCATGTTCCCATTTGATTAACTAACTCTACTGAATCAGCGCCACTCTTCACTTGGCATGTTACTGCAGTGCTACTATGCTGCTCTTCCACAGTTTTCAGTAATAATAGAGTCTATATTTGGTTCGTGTAGGTACAGATCCTCCTGCACAGTCAAAACAGTGCCTAACCATAATTTTTTTCAACTTAGAGACTAAAATTACATTGCATGTTTAAATATTCATTTCTCACCGGGGATTACAATCAACTATATTTTCTGTGGCTTTCTTGAGACAGACTGTATTTTTTAAAAAAATGTTTGACAATAGTATCTGAAACTTTAAAGTCCTAACAGTTAAGAAAAATTGATTTCTAAGTGTTTCAAAGACTTACTTTTTAAAACAATTTTGTGGATTTAGAGATTAAGTCAAGCCTTATAGTTATTTTACATATTCAGACAAAATTTTCATTTCACATTCTGAATCTGATCTAAGCTTTTATAAGATCATTTAAAAACTTACTTCAAAATTAAGGTCACGGATCAAGATATCTCCATTTGGCGTTGCTAATGGAACATGATCAAATCTACAGAGGAAATTGATTTAAAAAAATTACAATTTTATATTAAACACTAAGCAAATGTAGCTGAAAGAGAATGGCTATTATGCAATTTAACAAATGTTTATGAAGCTAAAGAACTCTTCCTATACATACTTTATAATGTTATCAGCATTGATGATTTCTCCAGCACCAGGTATCAAGGGAATGAAGTGTGCTCCTTCTTCAATACCTTAAGTGAAAAACAAGTATTAAAGCATCACGTTATGTCAGTCAAAACTTAAACTATGTGACCTAGTGCATTCATATTTACCCCTTTCCTGTTGCGAGACCATTGTGCGCTCATATTTGCCTTGATTTAAATCCTTTAGTACTTGCATTAATTCTGTAATCCGAGCAGTAAAACTGCAATTAAAAAAAAAAAAAGAAAGTCATAATGAAAATTCCAAAGGCCATCTTTCATTACTATTTTTGATATTTATTTGAAAAGTAACTGACATGTAACATTGTACAAGTTCAAAACTTTCATTCAAACTTAACTGAAATTTCTAAAATTATAATTTAGTATAACTATATACTAAGTATATACTTTGTATAACTAACTGTATACTAAGCAAGACAGCTTGGTGGAGGCTCCAAACAGCTGTCTTAAGGAAACATGAAAAGTTCACTCTCAGAGAAAAATGTTCCTTAATTTTCCTATCAAAATGTGCTTAAGGAGCAGGAAATGGGGCTTCAGTTGCTCCTTATTTTAACCTCAACTGGGCACAATCATTAAGTATGACATATTTTTAAAACTTATTTTCTGCAATTACTCAGTATTACTAATCTTACTTACCCAGCCAATCTAGTCATTTCACGGCCAGCCAAAACTATCCGACCCAGAGCTTGAGACATTCGCAAAAGCATTCTTCCACTTTGGTAGTAATCCTTAAATAGAAATAAATACTCATTTTCACTTATATTTCTAAGATTAAAAATTAGCTTTTATTTGTTTTTAAATTTCAATTTCAATTTATTATGGCTATGATTACAATACTTTACCTCTAGAAGTTCTGAATGTGTACTCTTGAGGTGTCGAGGATGAGACAAATCTAGAAAAGGACGACTTACAACTAGGTAACCAACAACAGTGGCAAGATCTGAAACAAAACAGTTAACATTTAATCATTAACAACACTTCACTTTCTCCACAAATTTCATTCCACTACCTTTTTTAAAGCATACTTACATTTGGCAACTATGCTATCAATGAAGCCCATAGAAAACCGAAACAAAATGAAATTATGGAGATGCTCCACCTGGTAGAAAGAAAATACAAAATAATATATATTATGTATGCACATAAAAATATGCATCTACCCTGAAAAAAACTGCATGATTTATTCCATAAATATTTACCGAAAATTTAAAAATTATATAATTTATTCCATAAATATCGCCTATGATTTCTGATTATATGTATGTCACATTTCATGCACAATACTATCACAGAGCAGATGCCAAATACTTTATGAAACCATTTTTATGCAAATGAATGGAAATTGCATATAAATGTTAATTTGGTATTATCTACATATAATATTGTATTCCCAATATTGTCAGATATATATGTGTTAAAACTGATCAATAATCAAAATAATAAAACAGAAGGATAAGCTAATTTAGGTAAAACACTAGCTGTCTAGATTGGCACTCAGTGTTTTGCTTTAGTTGGAAACATCTGGTCTATGCTTTCTCTAAGAATCATATTACACTCAATCTGAACCAAGTGCCAATGTCATCCATGCTGTACAGCCCTGGTCTGTAGCTTTAATCGATCACACACTACCTCAAAATTGTAAGTCTAAAAATGTTCTTAAATTTTCCATCTATCAGATTATTTAAAGCCCTGCATTATCTGGCACTGGACTCTATCTTAAACTTCATCTGCTTCTATATTGTTCCTTTTCACTGAGCTCCAGAAATACTGGCTCCTCAAACATGGTCCTGTCTTAAGGCTTTCCTCTTGTTTTGCCCTCTGCCAGGAATATTGTTGTCCTAGATATTTCTATTTTGTGACTAAGTTCCTCATTCCATGAGGGTTTCTGATAAAATGTCACTTCAGGACCAACCCTCTTGCCATCCTACCTAAAATATCTAGGCAACCACCGCCATCACATTGTACCATTTCATCCCATTTTATTCTTGGTCACAGAATTCACTACTATCCAGAACCATATAAAATATTGTTATTTATCGTCTCCTCTACTAAAATATGGGTTTTCTGAGTAGAGGGTGGCATCCTCTATCTTTTGCAAAAGGACAATGACTGAAACATTTATTCAATGAATGCAACATATTACATGCTGTGCTCAATGCTGAAGGTACAATAATGAATAAAATAGACAAGGTCCCTGAACTCATGGAGTTTACACTTGGAGACAAGTGTAAACAAGTGAGACAAGTGTTTGTACATAAGATAATTATAAATTGCATTAAATTGGGAAGTAACTGGTGGAAGCCATTTCAGACAGACTAACCAGAGAAAGCAAGGCCACAGTAAGTTAACTTTTGGGCTAAAATCTAAAGGAAAAGAATAAGCAAGCCATATAAAGAGTGAGCTGATCAACTGCAGTTCTCTGGAAAATTACCTTAAGTACATTTTATCAGTGAGCACTATCAGAGTTCAGTCATGTCAAATATAAGTAAGACAAAAATCCAATTTCTAAAAGAATTTACTTTTTTAAAGGTTTATCTATTCTAGAAAGGGAGAGGAAGAGACTAAGAGAGAGAATCTTCCAAGCAGACTCCCTCTTGAGCACAGAGTCCCAATGTGCTACTCAATCCCAAAACCTGTGAGATCATGACCTGAACCAAAACCAAGAGTTAGACACTCACCCAACCGAACCACCCAGGCACCCCTGAAATAATTTTAAATGACAATTTCTCTAACCTTTTTAAATCCCCTAAAATGTATTTTTAGTTTCACAAATTTCCACTAAAATGTAAGCTCTTTAGAGGAAGGATTTTTGTAGGTTATGTCCACCATTATTATTATTACTAGAACCTGGAATAAGCACAGGCATCTAGATGGCACTCAATATCTTTGAAATGAAGTAATGAAATTACTTGAATTCAAATTTTCCAATTACTTGAATTCAAATTTTCCAAATTGCAAGAAAATAAAAACTGATTTATGTATAGTTCTTAAAATATATAATATACAAGTTCTTTACATAGAGTATATGACTACTTATGAGTGTCAATACAGACCATAACATCTGAAAAGCCTAAACTATATATGTATTATGTTGTCTTTTATAGAAATAGTTTGCTGACCCCTATTCTAAATAATAATTACCATAGTATCTTCAAGAATGCTACAGAAACAAAATAATTATCACTAAATAAAACTACTAAGCAACCTCTAAAACTATACTGACAATTACTTTAATAAATCAATCTATTTTTGTAGCTGGGAAACTATACTGATATGATAATTTTTATTCTTTTATTTTTTATGAAAATACAGTATAAAAATACTTCATAGTTATTTAAAAATAAGTATCTTAAAGATTTAAGATATATACCTATATAGGTATATATAGATACAGATCAGCATAAGCAAAAAAAAAAAAATCTTTCTATAACTTCATGAGCCTGAAGCATATTATCTTACCAGTTTTCGGAAGACTGAGTGGATTGTCTGCTTTTCTCTCTTATTCCCATTGTAAAAGGCAATTTCTTCACTATTAAAGAAAATAATTTAGTAATTAATTTTAATATTACCAATGCCTGAAAAGTATTTGATGACGGAATATTTTATTTAAATCGACACTTAAGACTATAAGCTTAATGGGTATGTCTGGCCACAGTCCTGTCTGTACTTGAGACCCCGCTCCTAGCTCAGCTGATTAGAGAGCAAAGGAATACACACCTAACTGGATCACAGACCGAACAGCAGCCATATGCTGCATATATAAGTTATGTAGCCTGGTTGGAAAAGATGTGCTGGGCTAGTTCTCAGAAATTTAATTAATTTAATTTCTTTAATAAGAAATAAGAAGGAAGTTCCTATGACATATAGGAAGGCAGGGCTGGGATAGCCATTATAGATGACAAATGGGAGTACAGATCCTACAGGAGGGAGAGGAGAAAACAATAGCTAAGAGAAGCTACAGAGTGATGCCATGACATACAGCTTTTGAAAGACTAAAAAGCAAACCAAGTCCAAACAACCTCACAATGCCGGCTTCCAGGAGCCCTGGCTGCACAGTCGTTATTATGCCAGGAATCCACCATACCCTCACAACAACTTCCCTTTTCTTGAGCTGGCCTGAATGGGCCCATAAGGACCACAAGAATCCTGACTAGAAGAAAAAGGGCATTCGTACAGATGAAGAAAGGTTCGGTGTAGTTAAGAAAAGTCTGTCAAAGTCATACAGCTAGCAAGTTAGGCAGCTGAGATTGTAACTCATATCTGACTCTAAAGTCTAGTCTTTCCACTCCCTATTCAGTATGATGTAAACATTCCTAGAAAAATAATTCTTACAGCAAAGTAAAGATTTACATAGGAATCTAGGTGGTATAGTTTAAAAAGCCTTTGATACACACCTAGAATCTTTAAAGTCTCTTTTTCCCCTTAAAAAAATATGTGAATTTTATAGTCTAATCCAAAATGTACCTGCATTTTTTCCATTATAAAAAAAAGGTAGCTCTTGCCTCAACCCCTTCAAGCAAAATTAACTTTTTTTTTTTTTTAACATTTTATCTATTGATGACACACACACACAGAGGCAGAGACACAGACAGAGAGAGAAGCAGGCCCCATGGAGGGAGCCCGATGTGGGACTTAATCCCAGGGCTCCAGGATCACGCCCTGGGCAGAAGGCAGGCGCTAAACTGCTGAGCCACCCAGGTGTCCCACAAAATTAACTTTGTATAAAGATGAATCATGTTTGACTTGTGTTTCACTATTTCCTTGGCAGGATAATACAGAGCCCCAGGGTATCAGAATCCCAATTTAAGCAACAATTCCATACCTATAATTACTTTTCTCTTGTCCTCCTACCACCTCTGCACATGAGTATCTTCCTATGGAGGAAGACGAGGTGAGCATTCTACTTCTGACTCATTTAGCTCCATACGATCTCAAAGGGTAAAAACATCCCAGAACACTATGGCTGCCTATCTACCACAACTTTCTTCCTAAGTAAGAGAGCTCCAATTTCCTTAGTTATCCATCTATCCTTTCCTATGCACCCAAATGGTTTAGGAATGGAACCTTATCTATAAGGAATGAGTTCCATTTGGTTCCTGCCCCTAGAAGAAATGGCCTGTTTTTATTTCTGCATTTGTCACAGGGGAGGACGGCTAATGAGATCTGGAACTGCTTTTGCTATCTTGTGATCACAAGAAAAATTAGGTTGAGGAAGGGGCAACATACAAAAGACGGCTGAGCCAGGAGAACATCAAAGAGCCAGAGCCCTGATCCTGTTGTGCCTGGAATGGGGCTATCTAAGAGTTCTTATGTCAAGTACTAAATGTGCTTATTGTTATAGCTACCTGAGTCAGGGTTTTCTGTTTCTCACAAAAGAAAGCATTCTAGCTGATACCATCTTTGATTCACTTGGCAAATATCTCTCTGCACAACCAACCATCTATTCTTCCACATACCTACAGCACAACACTCTGTTTAAAATTGGTACCATTTTAGCAATACAAGGAAATAAAGGAAGAAGGAACCGTTAAAAGAGTATTCTGAGTAATTTTGTAAATGCTTTACATACTAAATAAAGATTAGGACCCTTAAAATGACTTAAGGTTTATAGAGCAATACATGAGAAAATTTACTGAGTACCTACTACGTATCAAAACCTTTGCTGGAAGCTTTGTATATTATCTCATATTTAATCCTCAAGATAGTATTGTATTATACTCTCCATTATAAACAAGATAAGTGAAGCTATAACTAACTTGCCAAGGTCATATTATATATAATTGATAAGTGGAGGAGGCATATTCTAAAACTAGTCAGGCTGGCTCCAAAGCCTAATACTTTTTCTTCCTATTTTGGAAAATGCCTGGAAAATAGGTAGAGATACATTTAGGGAGACTGAATTACTGAATTAGTAGTCCATATATAGTCTCAAAATAAAAGCGTGTGTGGATAAATTGAGACAGGTTTTTATTTGAAGAAGTATTATAAGTAAATTTTTTAAAAAAGATTTTATGTATTTATTCATGAGAGAGAGAAAGAGAGGCAGAGACACAGGCCGAGGGAGAAGCAGGCTGGAGACCAGATCCGGGTTTCCAGGATCACACCCTGAGGGGAGGGCAGACGCTCAACTGTTGAGCCACTCAGGGTTCCCTATAAGTAAATTTGAATTTGAATTGAACTTTGAGTGTGTTTAAAGTGAAAACAACAGAAAATTAGTCAATAAAAGATATGAAGAGGTGAACCAGGGATACTACACAGTTGAAAATGAGAGAAATGCTGAGGATTACTAATCTATAAAACTGGTATTCTTCATAATGTGTTATTCAAAAGAGGTAAATACAGACACACACACAAATACAAATTTGTAAGAGTGCCTACCAGACTTTGTGGAGTTAAGTTATATGACAACAATATCCATAAAAAACAAATTTTTAGTACACCTAAATTTAATACATTTCTCCTTACCTGTTTGTGATGAGCCGGGAATTAACAAATCTATACTCTCCTTCATACTTTTGCTCAGTTATTGTCATCTTACCAATGGGTCTTCTAAGTCGAGTTAGGAATAGCCCAGAAACAATCAAGTAGGCCATCATACTTGTTGGGCCCTATTATTTTTGGAAGAGAATATACGAAGTTCAAGGATATCATAATAAATTCACTGGATGCAACATGCATAATTTCTATCATCAGCTCCAGTGACTTTGAGAGAAATTGCTCTTTTGGTTACTTTTTCCCCCTTATTTCTTTTTTCAGAAAATACACACTGGGCCTTCATGTTTTTAACTACTCACCTATTCTGTTCCTTCTTCAACACGGTAGCTCATCCCCAGCTTTCCTGAAATTGCCTACCTAAAAACTCCTCATTGTAGTCCTCATTCTTCCCATGGCATCTAAAACTCTTTTGATGGAATGCTTCCTGATATTCCCTTAAGATTCCACAAAAACTCTCAGATCTCTCTCTCTCTCTCTATCTCTCTTTTTTTTTTTTTTTTTTTGCCTTCTGTTGGAATGTTAATATTCCCTGAGGTTTCTTTTTTTTTTTCCCCCTGAGGTTTCATCCTTAAGTCTTTTCTCCCAAATTTTTATCTCTACCCCATCACTCTTAAGAATCTAAGGTAGCATTTCCAAGTAAATACCATATACCTTCACCTCACTATTCTATAGGGCCTCAAGCTAAAGTCCCCCAGATAAGCTCTACCTGCCTTTCCCTTCTTACATTTTGTTTGCAGCTGCCATAACTTCTAACTTGGTGAGTAACTTCATCATTGACTAACCGAAGCGAGAAACTTTAAGTTTACCTCTCTGAGCTTATCACAAGCACTTCCCTCACTCCTTCTATATCCTAGGATCTGTCATACTAAAACTATTTCCTGAACGTGCCATTCAATGAAGTGCTCTGAAAGCTCAACATATCTAACAGATAACTCATCCTCCTCAGAGCAGCTCAAATATCACCTCCAGTTCTTCAGACACAAAATATTTTATTATAACTTCTGTTACTACTGTACTTATGACTCTGCATAATAACTGTCTGAATACCTATTCTTTCACTCGATTATAAACCTTTTTCAGATGGAACTGTGTCTTATTTTTTTATCCCCACTACCTAGTACAATAAATGTGGACTATAATTTGTATTCAATATTTTTTAATTAAATATGATTGATCTGATGCATTCAACAATCAATGCAAGAGTGGGCAAAGGAGAGAACTAAAACAGTTTCTACCTTTGAGAAATGCAGAATCAGATAACAGGAATACATGGAGAGGTATTTAGGTATTATAAAAATGTAGTAAGTACCATAAAAATACTGCAGCACAGAGACACAGGAGGGATTAGGCCTATTCACTTGCTTATAGTAAAGATTTTTTTTTTCAATTTATTCATTCATGAGAGACATAGACAGAGAAAGAGAGGCAGAGACACAGGCAGAGGGAGAAGCAGGCTCCATGCAGGGGACCCAATGTGGGACTCGATCCTGGATCTCCAGGATCCCACCCTGGGCCTAAGGCGGTGCCAAACCGCTGAGTCACCAGGGCTGCCCCTCACTTGCTTATAGTAAAAACAAGCCAGAAGAATAATTAAACTTGTATCACAGGGTTGCAAAAGGTTAGGAGGATAGATGAAAAAATTCAGATAAAAAACTACTCTCCCCGGTGTTCTGGAAAGTGGCAAAAACCACTGTATAAATTATGTATTAATCAACTACAAGATGTGTATGCATATGCATGTGTATATATATATATATATATATATATATATACACACACACAGAATAGTCACACTATCACATGGTCATATAGTAAGTATGTAACAGGTACATCACATATTACATGACTAAAGTTATACTTTAATAAGGACACTCAGAGAAAGTTTTTTTTTTTTTCAGAGAAAGTTTAAACATCATTCTTACCAACACAAATATTAGAATGACAGGATAATAAGGCTCATGAGATAGTCAACCATTTATATTATTATAAACTTACATATTATGTTATAAACCATTATAGCCACTCTAAAGGTATTTCTGATATTTTAACATTTATATTAAAATGGCTGCCTCCAAATCTCTCTTTAGACATTACTTTACAACAGCAAGAATATGAATGTTAAGGTTAAAGCACTTCTGGTTATTAATGCCACAAATTTTCCAAGTATCTACCTTAAGGAAAATTCAAACACCAAATTAGAGCACTTTTCAAGTCTCTAGTACAGTATTATTTTATAACTAGACTTTATTAGGTACATGAGATACATAAAAATTCCTACAAACAATCCGGCTATTTACAACACAGTACTATAGCAATTTAAAAGATAGATAGATAGATAGATAGATAGATAGATAGATAGATAACAGATTAAACTTACCTGAGCTCCTATTGCACTTGTTAACTTGAAGATATACAAAACTATGTCTAAAAATGGCTGTAAATATTAGAAGGTAAAAAATTAAAAAGAAGTAGATTGTGTAGACTGGTAGCTAATAAAACATGATAAATATAAAATGCCGTTCAACATTTAACATATAATGGTCAACATGCAGTATTCCCATTACATATAATGTACTATAACAGTATATAAACAAACAACAACAAATACATAAAGGCAACAGTTCTTATTCTCACAAAACTTAAAATAGACCATAACCAATGTCTACTGACCATCAAGTGGGAAAAACATGTATCATTTTCCACCAACTAAGGTAGTTCTACTGTGATAATTAACCATTAGTAACTTAGTAACTTCTTAATGTAGTGTAAAGACACTGAATAAAAGGACCTGAGATGTAACCCCAAATCTAGTACCAGCTTTTCTGGTTCCTATATAACTAAACCTATAAAACAAAAGGCCCTTCGTGCTCGTACTATTGTCTAATTCTATTCAATATCCGTATGTTGAAATAAATGAATGAGCCTATAATTTTCTGATATAAAACTCAAGCTTCTAGAACTAAAACAAGACATTAATATACTACTGCTCCTTACACAGAGACAACTCAAATGACATAAAAGTTTGTACATATTTTGAAGTGTTTTTCAAAAACCCCAAATTATATTCATTCACTTTAAGTCTATAGCCACTCCTTTCTGTTGGCTGTTAACCTCTTCTGTTTTGCCTTATAAATTACCAAGAAGCTAGACATACTTATAAACTTCAAGCACATTTAAAAGTTGACAAAAATGATTCATCATTTAAGTCACAGTTTAAATAATGAGATGTTAAAAACAGTAAATATACTGTAGTGCAGAGCACCACTACAATTATTTTAAATTTTCCTCTATTGCCAATGTGATAAGATCTGAGCAATAGAGCTGCTCAAGTGCCAAGATGTAAAGAATACATAACAATGTCTACAGAATTACACAAAAATTTGTATTTACAGTCCCCCACCCCTATATACACAGATAACTAACTACAAAATGTGATAATGGGAGTAAAAGAAAGCTGAATTAATGAACAATTTATAGTTTTCAGAGTTCCTAGAGTATGGAATCAGTTAGGAAAGCCCTCTGGGTAGCTGAATAAAAAGTTTGGCATGAAGTGAAAAGACATCCTAGTAATGGGTCTGTCATGAGGGGGCAAGGTCTATGGATACACAGCACTTTTCTAAGAACTGCCTGCCGTCCCTCTATCCACACGGTTGAAGCAGGAGCATTCCTATTCTTACAATATGACCTGGCCCCTTGTATATCGTTCTTTTGACTACGAGTGGATATCTGGATCAAATGTGGCCAGACACAAGGATACTATAATTGGTCCACTTTGAGACAAACTCCCACTCCAGACCAAGAACAGTCATGTCAATTAGAGTAGGAAATAGGGCATCTAGGATAAGAGGGGAGGAAATGCTAGGTAGATTATCTTGCCGGTGCCCTGTACATGTCCCAGACAAGACAGGAGGTGATGGCAAAGAAGAAGACTTAATAGGAAGACGATAGCAAAGCTGTACAGGGTGGTGAGATAAGATAGTAAGACGAATAAGATCTGAAGAAATTGGCAGGAAGAAAACTGGTTAAAGCCCATCATCAGTCTCAAGAGCTTTGGCAATATTCGGAGGGGAAACAGTAATTAGAAAACTGAAATAAACTAGTATCTTATGAAAATTTTTTAACTATTATTCAAATGTTCTATTAGAATTAGAGATAATGAAGCACAGAAATGGACAGGAAGGAAAAAGTCCTAGCCTAGTGTTATGGATGTGGAACTGGAAACAACCTGACGATCAATTTCTACCAACTGCCACAAGTTCACAGGTCAGGCAACAAAAATTTACATTTCTGTTGTTTTAGTGAAATCAGCCTGCAAAATTCATACAAAATCTTTGCAAGACAGTAAATTCTTAGGCACCTCCAAAAATAAGAGAAAATAACTGGAATCAAAACTATTATAACAAGTCTAATTCTCTTATAGATGCACTTAGTATTTATATGCTACATGTCCATCAAATCAATTCTATATAAATTTGCTGAGATTCAAAACTCAACAAATTAGCAAATAATTTTTAATAAGAAAATAAAGAAACTTACCTTACTAAGATTTGAATACAGATCAACTACGCTGTTACAAAACTTTTCCACATCTTGTGTAAGCAGCTGGTCTGGATTGGCTATTCTGTTGTCCAGATTTCCCATTTTATAATATGTGAAAGTTCTAAAATAGGTGTAAGAAAATAATTTAAAATAAATTATTTTAAAAACAGTTCACATTCTAGCAGACAGTGCAAATTCAGAGAAACAGAAGAGTTGAAAGAGGCCTTAAAGACTGTCCTTACTGGACAAACAGTGTATGTTCTCATTCATTTGGGGAATATAAATAATAGTGAAAGGGAATATAAAGGAAGGGAAAAGAAATGTTGGGAAATATCAGGAAGGGAGACAGAACATAAAGACTCCTAACTCGGGGAAACGAACTAGGGGTGGTGGAAGGGGAGGAGGGCGGGTGTTGGAGGGGAATGGGTGACGGGCACTGAGGTGGACACTTGACGGGATGAGCACTGGGTGTTTTTCTGTATGTTGGTAAATTGAACACCAATAAAAATTAATTAAAAAAAAAAAAAAAGACTGTCCTTACTTTAGAGATAAGGAAGCAAGTCCAGAGAAGGAAGACTTGCAAATTAATCGAAGAGCCAGGATTAGAGTCTAAATTGCTAAGATCTTTCCCAATGTGCTTCTGAGTCTAAGAGCAATTTCCTTGAACCATATCCGATACAAAGGAAAGATTTCTATATCTCAATATCACAAGCATTTCTATTTAAGTATTTTTAACATAAAAATAGGTTATCACTTACTGGAGATACTCCTCATAGAGGTATTTAGTTAGTCTTACTCGAAAGCACAGTTTGAGCTCATTTAACCCAAACTTCAAGAAGTTATTAACTACAGAGATCTGAAACAAACAAACACATATTACTGGTTTTATTACATTTCTGCTTACAAAATTATAATTTATTTTTCTATCATTGCCTCTGTCCCGAAATCTATTGATTTTTATAACTGATAGTCCAAATTGACATAATTCGGTGCTGTTTTACTCAGTTTACAAAGAGAACATGCTACACCAAATGCAATTGGCTATATTATCCTGATACATTAAAACCTTTCTTGAAACTTAGAGTATGTCAATATCATTAATTATGAGAAACAACTTGATACTTTTGTAAACAAACAAAAAGCCAAATCTGTCACCTTTGTATCCAATGTAAAGGAGCCCTGACATTTTTGTTTGTACCTTCTATTTCCTACTACAGACACTACACAACCCTAGACAATGAAATTCTACTTGCGTTTGTTACAAAAATACTATAAATTTCATATCAACTAATACCATTTCCAGATTATTTCTAGAGTCACCTCTACTTCTCTTTTCCATCATTATATTAAAAATTATTCCATAGTTCCAAACTCACATTTACATAAATATTTTCTCAAGAAAATGCTGGTTGTTTATGGAATCTCAATCTTTTACTGATACCTACACTACTTATCTCAAGCTTTTTTTAAAGGTCTAAAAACCATATAACTATATCATCAAGTTTTATTAAATATCTGACATTTTCTAAGTAGCTAGATTTTATAATCAAGCTTTTTTCTCCCTATTTATAATACAAAAATTCTTACAGTGGCAATAAAGAACCAAGCTAAAAATTATCACTTGTGATTTAAACCTAACACTGACCTTTATTTTTAATAAATTCAGATAATAAATCCCAATTTCATGAAACTACATTAGTGGTTCAGTTACTGTAACAGTTTATAGCCTCAAGCAATGGTTCTCAATCAGGGTGATTTTGCCACCATGTCTACCCCCATCTCCTAAGTCTCCCCTGGATATCTGGCTATGTCCTACATTTTGTTTGTCAAAACAGGGGGAGGACATTACTGCCATCAAGTGGGATGCTACTAAACATCAGACACCTTGGCCTAAAGGTGAGAATAAAATAACACATATGTACACATTCACATGTGTATACAATGAAACTGAACTCAGCCTAATTAATGTTTACTATCTAGTATAAAGGTTTACATTGAAAAACTCTGCTATAAGTTACAAAACTAAAACTGAAATAGGAACTTAGTACCATAAATCTTTAAACTTAGGAAGCAAAAATATCTGAAGACTTTAGTAAGATCCAAATTTTTCCCTATATAAAGATTTTTAAGGAATTACACTTACGAGAGGCATGGCAGCGATGAAGTTGAATAAGTATCTCTTGAAATCTTTCCTGCTACGACCAATGATACCACTGCAAACCACCACATGCAATGCATTAGTTGCAAAAGAAGCAATATTTAACACTAAGAACACCTGTAAAGCTCTAAAATTACTCTTGGAAGTTTTTATTGACTCAAAAGAATCAATAAAAAAAAAAAAAGATGCTGAAAAACATTTTCTTGCAAAAACATGTTTCCAATTTTTGAAATTTGATCATTTTAAATAGGCTTCTTTAAAATCACTCTATAAACGGCAAAATTAAATAACAATGATTTCCTGGGACGCCTGGGTGGCTCAGTGGTTGAGCATCTGCCCTTGGCTCAGGGCATGATCCTAGAGTCCCGGGATCGAGTCCCACATCAGGCTTCCTGCATGGACCTGCTTCTCCCTTTGTCTATGTCTCTGCCTCTCTCTCCGTGTCTCTCATGAATAAATAAATAAAATCTTTAACAACAACAACCAAAAAAAACCAATGATTTCCTTAGTTCTTTCCTTCATAAAAATTGTAATTTTAAAAAAAGGCATATGCTGCCACAAAAGGGGTTTAGATGGGGAAACAAGTTGAGCCAGCAATGGGTTATTATGGATGAAATAAACTAGTATTTGTTTTTAAATATTTAAATATCCTGATTCTCATTTGTATGAATTAATGGCAGAGATAACCTAATGAGATCAGATCAGCAAACTCTCACTGTAAAAGGTCAAGAGTAAATATTTTAAGATTTTGTGGGCCACAAGGTAAGGTATCTGTTTCAATTAGTTCTGCTACTGCAGAGCAAAAACAGGCAAGAATGGGACTGGCTGCATCCTAATAAAAATTTCCAAAACAGATGGCAGTGGGATGTGACCAGTGGAACCTTGTTTGCTGACCCTGGCAAACAAGAGACAGAGAATAGACTGGCAGGGTTTCTCAGAGCCTCAGAATGGTTTTGTAGAGGCTTCAGATCTTTTAACACACTACAACTAGACCAAATCCTCTTTTATGTTTTTAATTTATTTTACATATTTATCTGTTCTAAAAATATCAAGAACTTATTTGATCACACATTCTTTTTTCAAATAATGTTTATTAATATTCCTCAATATAAGTAAAATATATTTTGAAAAACACTGTGCTAAATTATTTAAACCTAGCTCCACATATAAAAAAAAAAAGCGTATGTGATACAGAAATAATTTTATTTTTGTGAGAGAGTAGGTAAATAATGCCAAGTAATGTTAATTGGTCTTTTAGAGCAAAAAAGTTTCATGGTAAAATAAATTTGAGAAAACTTGAGTTACACAAAGCTAACAAACGTCTTTATCAAAGACCTTCTCAAAGCTCTTAACATAAAACATGTGCATTAAGATGCTCTGAGAGGGCTTTGTAGCTGTCATAGCTGGCATTCCATAGAACATACTTTGGGAAATGTTACTTTAGATTGACAGAACAATTAACAGTCCAATTTTGATAGAAGTGCTAAACAATTTTTTGTTTTTTAATTTAAGTTGAACTAGGGCAGCCCTGGTGGCTTAGCAGTTTAGCGCCTCCTTCAGCCCAGGGTGTGATCCTGGAGACCCAGGATCAAGTCACACATCGGGCTCCCCGCATAGAGCCTGCTCTCCCTCTGCCTGTCTCTCTCTCTCTCTCTCTCTCTCTGTGTGTGTCTCTCATGAATAAATAAAATCTTTAAAAAATAATAATAATTTAAGTTGAACTAGAAAAAGCTAAAATAGAACCACATAAAAATGTTGTTTCTAGAAATAAGAATATTAAAAACAAGAGCAATTTAGACAGTACAAAAGTTTAGAGGTTTATTTTAAAATTGTTTGAACCAAACTTTACATAAAACCAAAGTGCTTTAGTGCATCCAAGCTGTGAAACACACAAGATTATAAAACTTGGTAAAGCACATGCTATCATTCAGCAATGGTTACCATTGGAGTAGCAGCTATAAATTTAAAAAATGGTTTCTTGAATAAAGCCTTATTTCTGCTTATTATTCCGCTGAAAAAGAAAAATAATAATAAAAAGTAGTTTTACAGCTTACATAATATTACCTCCAAAACATGCAAGGATCTTCATAAAAGATAACTTGGTGATTATAAAATGCTGCTTACAATCAAATGGGTGAAAATAAAATATATTTTTATAATTTTACATTATATAAGCAACAAGATATGAAGGAATCTTCTCCATATCATGAAATTCCCATTTTCTAGCTTAAAGAAGGAGTCTCTGTCCTATTAAAATTTGCCCATATTCCAAACTCTTTAGTAGCCAATGCTAACAAGCCTTTTTAAAAATATAAAGGATATTAAAATGTACATTAAGGACCATAATGAGTCTCTTTCAGACTTTTTTTTTTTTTAGCAGAAATACATGTATCTAAACCTCTTTGGAAGAAACAAAAAGGAATAAACAGAAAAACTAATTTATAATGTAGCTTTAGTAGCAAGTTAGAGCAATGTGTTATTTTTCAAATAAAACTGTTTCATATTATGAATTCACAATGTTTAAAAATGTTAAATTTAACCAAATATCATAGATCTTATACATAGAAGCTCAAAAATATTTATCAAGGAGAAAGTTAACAATTTACTTTAAAATTACTCTTTCACAATTGATGAGTATGGGTTAAGAGTATAAGGAAGTTCCTTGTATTGTTCTTGCAACTTTTCTGTAAGTTTAAATAGTATCAAAATAATATGTTTTTTAGAAACTCTTAGGGGTTTTTCACTTTTTTTTCCATCTCATATCTAAATTTTTAAAATGAGTACCCAAATTGATTACTAGCTGGCTCATGTTAGATAACTTTCTTCTTGTCTATCATCACCAGTTAATGTACAATCTACTCTCTGCAATGCATTTTATTCAGGGCATTAAGTATGTGAGAAAATTAAAATTAGCATCTATTCAACTAAAGTTGGAAATCCCTAGTTTATAAGAGCAAATATTATTCTTTCGGATTACAAAAACAAGAAATCATAAAATGTAAATAAAAGGAAAAAAACTTTAAAAAAAAACTACTCTACTATACAAAGTTGTGCAAGGTTCTTTATATTTAATATGTGACTTCTACACAGATAGCTAATATGATGCTTATAATGAATATAAGCTGTATATTTTTGCTATAGGTATTTAACAATGCTATAGTTGGAAAGCCTGTATTTTTATTAACAAATATGGCATTTAGATAATAAAGTCATCAAAGGAAAAAATATAAAATTCTATAAGCATGTAAAAGGGCATAAATGTCTTTTCTACATTATACAAAGGATAATTACTTATGTACACAGCTCATATAAACAGAACTTAGCAATAAAATTGATCCTTCAAAGTTGATATGCTAGCAGCAACAAGTAAACACTTCAATTGTGTTTATGACAAACTTCTTTGAATTTGTTAGAAGATTCCTCACTAGGGCACACACACAAAAATAACCAGACTCTCTATACAAACACCATTCAAGGAGACCAGACTATCAATAAGCCCTCAACTTATAGCAAGTTTTTTAGCCCTTCACTTTTAAAGATGAGTGGACAGGCAAGAATGAAAACTGAGGAAAGCCTCTCACATGATCAACAAAAATCAGAACTGAGGACCAAGAAGAAACAGAAAATGCAGGAAGTTAAAAAAAAAAAAAAAAAGTCACACGCTTGAAAGAATGATTGCTCTAAAATGAACATTCATACAAAAAATAACTATTGAAAATACAATGATAAATACAAATTCATTGGATAAAGTAAAAAAAAAAATTTCCCAGAAAATAAAATGTTAGAGATTAAACAGTAGAGAAATTAAGAGATAAATCAGATGATCAGTCTAGGGTTCCAACACTCAAGTAATAATGATTCCAGAAAAATACAGGAAAAAAATGGAGAGGGAGAATTTTTTTAAAAGCACAAGAAAATTTCTCAGAATGCAGAATGAGTTTCTCAATTGAAAAGAGCCCACCTAATGTCCAGAACAATGAAAAAAAAAAATTCACAGTGACATTCAGTAAATTCCTAAACACCAGCAATACATCAACAATTTTAAAAAATGATCATAAGAGCTTCCACTGGGGAGTAAAAACAGATCCACTGCTAAGGAAGGACAAGTAGCACAGCAATGGGCCTCCACACCATATGTGGCAGCTAGACCAGCAGTGTTTAACCATGGCTGCACATTAGCATCACCACAGATGCTTCCAAAACTAATTATGAATTGAATCAGAATCTCTAGGGGTAGGCCCAGGTATTAATTGTTCTCAAAATTCCCCAGATGATTCTAATCATCCTGCAACCAAGGCTGAGAACTGCTGAGCTCTATAGAAGAGGGTGATACTTTCAAAATTCTAATAAAAAATGATTTCCAAGTTGGAATGTATAAATATAGCTAAACTGGCAATCAAGTTTAAGAGGAGAAGAAAGACTTATTTATCAGATCTACAAGGTCTCAAAAATTTATTTCCCTAGTGCCCCTTCTCAAAAAAAGTCTGCACATGCCAAAATGAGAAAGTAAACTAAGGAAGAATTCAAAAGACTCAGAAAACCAGTTATTTAATGCAGAAGAGAAAGATCTAAAAAGTTTCCAAGGTCGGGACGCCTGGGTGGCTCAGCAGTTGAGCATCTGCCTTTGGCTCAGGGCATGACCCTGGAGTCCCAGGATTGAGTTCCGCATCGGGCTCCCTGTATGGAGCCTGCTTCTCCCTCTGCCTCTGCCTCTGCCTCTCTCTCTCTGTCTCTCATGAATAAATAAATAAAATCTTAAAAAAAAAAAAGTTCCCAAGATCATAATTAAAACAAATTCAAACAGGACTGCTCTTTAGTGAGCTTAAAGTACAATCAATATTGATTAGGGTTAGAAGAGAAAAAACTAACAAGAGGTATAGGGTGGGGTGGTAATAGACAAAAATCAAAAGATCGCCTGGTGTGTATGACCATATTACAATATTGAAAAGATTTTACAAAGTGTTGTCAATAAGCTTGAGCTGAATTAGTAAGAAGGAGGCAAAAAACTAAGGCACACAAACAAAAACCCGTAATTTTTAAATACCAGGGGGAGAAAAAAGTTGTGTATATCAAAGAAACTACCAAAGTACAGTATGTGGCTCAGCTCCTAAGTAGGCAAAAAATGTAAACAATAAATTCTGACTTAACAACAACAAAAAAATGCAGTAAAACAACCTAAGGATGGGCACAGGCATGGGTAAGAGTGTAAAAGAGCTAATTTCCATCTTTCAAAGCAGGAAATAAATGCATGCTCTTTAAAACTGAAAAATCTAGGACAATAATACAAGTTACACTGAAATGCAGAGGTAGAGATGAACAGTAAAAGGAAAACAACGGACTCTGGGAATGGCAGTTACAAGTGGAAAAATGGAAGAGAGAACTGATATGTTTGTGATTAAGACCAGTAAAACTATTTAACATTAAGCTATGTTCAAGTATTCCTTTTTAAGCTGTTTTGTATTAACTTTGATTAGGAGAAAAGGGCAGGGTACGACTACAGGTTTCAAGGAGACCTGTGTTGAATACAAGAGCCTACACGATTACACATGTTCCGAGGCACTTGGCTTTAATTCTATGCAAGTAACTTTTTCTCTTCTCCTAGAGAGATGAATCAGAAAACATGTGCATAAAGCATTCTTCCTCATCCTACAAATACTGAGAAACAAACCAAAAATATGAGGGGGAAAAAAACAATTCAAAATTAGACAGCCTTCATTCAAAAATTTTAAGTACTGCATTCAGAAAGTTATTATTTTAAGAAATTTTCTGATAAAATACTGCATACCAGGAAACAGAATTCCAAGAAAAATGTTTTACTCTGACATTCAATTTCGTATCACAAGGAATAAAATCTTTTAATAGATAAATGTTAACATCCCAACTGTTACTGTAAGTTTTTAAATTCAAAATTATCATAGTGAAATAATATGTACAAAGACTATAATGAAAAAACATATAAAGCACTAACTTCAGAAATTGAAGGAAATGTCAACAAATTGTTTTTGTGCTTATAATAAACATTCTCAAAATGATTCTCTGAAATTCTTTGGTATTATTTTCCTCCAAATTACCTCATTAATTTCAGACATCCAACTTGGTGACTTTTTTAAACTCCCACTACATTTTTTATACTGCATTTTAATTTGTTTCCTTGTTCCTAACCCTCTATAAACTCTCAGCTCTGCAGGGCTTGGCACAGGGTCTCCCCTGTTCACCAGTATATCCCTATCACAGAGTCGCATGGTACCTGGCACATGGGAGACACTCAATAAATATCTCTTTTTAAGTAAATGAACTAACACATACTTTGACTTAAGTATTTATACCTAATGAGTATCTATGTCTTGTTTAAGATAATGTTAAATATGAGACAAATGAGTATTTTATACATACAGGAGGAAGGTGAATAGAAAAGTACCTTTCAATGAGTGTACCATTTTGAATCATCCAAACATCACAATATGTTCGAGACACCAGCATAACAGCAATAAGTACCAAGTAACCTGTCTAAAATAAACCAGGTATAGTAAAATAAATGCATTTTTAAAAGTTAAAAGAAACATTACCTTGGTAAAGGTTTTTTATTTCTAAATTCAAATCTTTATTCTAGTTTTAACACAGTGGCTGACATTTTACCTATATGCGATTTTTAAATATAGTTTTAAAAGAATTTAAAAATATAATAAAAATTTAAAAAGCCTTACACAGCATTTGATCTAACTTTGTCATCCAGAATTCAAAAGTGAATCCCAGGCAGCTCAAATGACTTGCCTTCATACAATTAGCAGAAGCTAGCAGTGTAACTTACATTACCTGAATCACAGTGTATTGTGGCTGTCTTATATTTTTAATATGTAAGTCTAATAAAAAAATCATAGTAACTATTAATGTACAGTTAAGCAAATACTGAAGGTTAAAATTGTGCCTAATGGGATAAATTTGATTCAATTGTTGGAAAAATCTCTACTAATTCCCCTGCCCTCAATTTAGTGATTAAGGCAAGATTTACACACAAAAAAATAAGAAAACAGCATAGTAAATAAGTAAATAATTTGCATCACTTCATGTAATAAGTGACAGGACAGAAAGACCTAGGGGTTGGCAAAAGAGGGTTCTGATGTTAGGAATACATTAAACAGACCAACTAAAATAAAGAAGAGGATGAGAATTGAGTAAAAAAAGATACGGGATTTAATGGGAAATAGAAAATAGATAATAGATTGAAGTCATACAAATAACAAAGTGGATACCCAGCAGAATTTAGCAATATTAAACTACTGCAAGTCTCTAGGTAAAACAAAATGTTAAAATGTGTCATTTTGAGAACATTACTTAAGCAATGCTGTGGAAGATGGGATTACCCAGGGGAAAGATGAAAGGCCCATCAGGAGTCCCTTCTCTCTTTGTGAGATGAGAACCTACCCTCCAACTTCCAACACAACACAGTCAAAGCTGACCCTACTTAAATCTCTAAATCGGAATAATAATGACAGTAATATAGAAGCTAAAGTCAGAGAGGAGGGCATATGACAGCAGGGTCATTTGCTGGATAATATATTTAAAGTCAAAGTTATGGTGCTGAGTGGCAACTGCAACTATAACTTACGTAATTTTTGCAAAACATTGCTTTTAAAAAAGGTGAAGGTACTAGAAATACAGCACTTCAGGTGCAGATAAGGCAGAGAGTCATAAACACAGAATAATAAAGCCATAAGAAAAGACAATGTCAAAAACGGCCTGTGTAACTGAGCAGTGATAGCGGCTACTCCAACATTTGCCAGAAAGCAAAGATACCATCTTCTTATCCTATCCATCATCTGAAAGTTAGGTATTCAGTTGGCAACAGATTTTAATAAACACTACCTGTAGATATCACTTAACAGTAATGCTAACTTTTAATTCCAATCTTAAATACAGTCTCAAACCTAAATCATTTGACGTATAAGGTAACACTAGAAAAAGATCCTTTATTTTTTTCCTTCATTTTCTGTTCTGGGCTTAATTTTTCCTTGAAAAAGGTACAATCTTTATTTGTCTCACTTTAGCAAAATCTGGCCAACTTTGATTCCTGAAATCAGGAATCGCCTTTCTACAAAGGATGCCCTGAGAATCACTACCACTCCCAGAATTAATGGGTTTGTAGAATGTATCAGAAACTAAAGATTTGCACTGATTTAGGCAGTCCCTCACCTCATGATAAGTATGGCTTCCATATATTCATAAGTGGTATTATCATTTCTCTATTTCCTAAATCAGTTAGTCTCTCTATCTCTACCTCTTCTGTGATTTCTACAAGAGTTTATTTTACTTACATGAACTGGGGTTAAACCTGGATTTTTATATTTCTCAAAGATTGCATGTAAAATAACTCTGTGGCATAGCGAGGCCTAGAGAAAGCTGGGAGGCTGGCCAAGTTAGGCCCTGGTATCTCCCTTACTAACTCCCAGAGATCTATCCAATGTCTCACATTCATTTTACACTCAGAAAACCCTTACTAAAAGGTCAAATGATCCCTGAACTGTTAACTGATTAAGAGGGGAAAATAAGAATTCTTTAAATAAATTCTTTAAATAAGAATTCTTCAATCAGGTGGGTTGTAGAATGAGTAAACTTCACTTACTAAAAGGTCAAATGATCACTGAACTGTTAACTGATTAAGAGGGGAAAATAAGAATTCTTTAAATAAATTCTTTAAATAAGAATTCTTCAATCAGGTGGGTTGTAGAATGAGAAAACTTCACCAAGAAGATAATGAGCAACAAGCTATTTTTTTATTAGTATCTGTCTTTGTTGGGGGAATGGGGCACAGATATGAGGTCATGAAAGCACAAGAGCACAGAGCCTGACTACAAAATAGCTAAGACTCTTCTAAGCAGATGATAGTCAAAGAAAGGTCAAAGTCAGGTTGTGACTTACCCTACAAGAAAAAAGAAGTCAAATGTGTTTTTACTAAGGTTTTAGAAAAAAGACTATTAAGAAAATGAGAAGAGGCAAAAGGACCATTTAAGAGATTATGATAATCCAGATAAGAAAGATATATATAGTGAGATCAACAGGAATGGAAAGGAAGACTAATTTAAAATAAACTCAAGGAAAAAACATTCAAAAATAAGGAAGGGAGCAGATTTAAAAAGTCTCAGTGTGATCTCAATTTTATTAAAATATGTGCTAGACACCAAAATACTGATAGAAGTTCTGAGTGAAAGGCTAAGAAGCACCAAAAAGGAAAAAAAAAATCTATTCGCATTTTCTAATTTTTCTTCAAGGAAACACGTATTATCTCTATCTTACTAGGGGGAAAAAACATTATTAAATTATGTCTTAGAGATTTATAAGGGTGGAAATCCACTAGCCATGATGCAGAAGTGAGGGAAAAAGAGAGCAAGTCCAGTGTAATGGAGGAATGTGTATTCTCGTTGGGGATTACAGTGCTTTTTTTATTAATAGATTATAAGGCTAATGCTGCTTAAAATTTTAACAATGGAAAACATTACGTTTCAAGAAGATAAATTTGGTGGAGAAGATAAAAAAGGGGGAGCTTCTTTGAAGAGAGACTAACACTACAATATCCACATTAAGAATGTCTAGAATGAAAAATGACCCAATACCAGTGACTGAAAGGATGAAGTATAGGGAAGAGAAAGAGACAAGATGATAATATTTCTAGTTATACAAAAGGTGATTAAAGATGGAGAACACAGCATTACCTCATTTTTTAATCATTAAAAATACTTCTCAGATGATGATAAAGATAATCTTGATAAAAGAACAAAGAAAAGGATAATAAAACTTTATTCCTATCAGTTCACTTCCTGAAAATACGGGAAAAATTCATGTATTTTTGGGCATCTCAAAAACATACTTAATCAATGGGATGCCTAGGTGGCTCAGTGGTTGAGTGTCTGCCTTCAGTTCAGGGAATGATCCTAGAGTCCCAGGACTGAGTCCCACATCGGGCTCCCTACATGGAGCCTGCTTCTCCTCCCTCTGCCTATGTCTCTGTCTCTCTGTGTCTCTGGTGAATAAATAAAATCTTTAAAAAACAAACAAAAAACATATTTAATCAAATATGAAAGAACAACCTTCAAACATATTCCATATCAATGTGACTTATGAACATCTCAATGTAATAAAAAAGTTCGTCTTTCAAAATTTAATCTTGTTTTTATTGACAGAATTTAGCTATATTAAAACAAACATTTAGGGTAACTGCACTGAAGTACTCTAGTATTTCACACAAAATATAATGAAGTACTACTTCAAAAACAAGAGAAAATAATTCAAAAACTGGCACCAAACAACAAAGGTACTTGCTATGATAATAGATCATTTAAAGAAAAAAAATTTAGTCTTCATTACCTACACAGAAAATATTTGACCTATAGTATAGTATATAATTTTATTGTTATGATATCATGTAACCTTAATAGTTAAACACTTAACATTGTAATTTAAGACTTACCTCCTTACAAAATGTTCTAGGGACCATGATTTTCAGAATTCGTGTGAGTCTTAAAAAAAACACCTTATCCACCACAGCTCGCTCTTTTTTCCCCTCTTTCTATATTAAAAAAAAAAAAATTAAGATATTTATAACAAGTAAGATTAAGGAACCACATTTCATCTAAGTCAATAGTAACAATTATTAAAATGGATATTGCATTTAGAGAGTGCAAACATGCATTGTTCTTCAAACATGCTTTCAAGAAAGTAAGATGTTATCAAAAACTAAATAAGGAAGTAAGAAGTTCTGGGCCACATGAATATCTGGGAGAATACTGTAAGCAGAAGAAACAGCAAGTACAAAATGCCAAGGTGAAAGCTCATGTAATTGCTTTAGGAGCAACGAAATGGACAATCTGGCTAGAACTATAAGCAAGATAGAGTAGCAAAAGATGAGACCAGAGAGACAGCTAAGAAATGGTCAAGTACTTACTGACTCTTTATTACATACCACTTCCTGATTAACAGCAGAATGTTTTTAAAATCCTGAACAGTAATTTTCCTGATATTAATTACTGGAAAGATTTAGATTCCCAGGTTTAACACTTAGCATTTCCAATATGCAATCTACCAATTCACTTTTTCTTCCTCATCAACTTAAAGACAAACAAGGGTTTTTTATTCCTACAGCTCACATTCTAAGCAGGAGAAATATAAAAATAAACCAATAAATTGTTACAGATACACTAGGCAGGACCCTGAAAAAAAGACTGATTCAGACAGGATAACAAGCAAGAGCTCTTTGGGGAGGTGACATTTAAGCTGAGACATAAATAAAGTGAAGCCATGTGGTAACTTTGGGGAAGGAAAGTAGTCAAGCACAGGGAACATCAAGCACAAAAACCAAGTGTTGAGAATAAAATCAGTGCACACACTGAAGAGCCAGACAGAACTGCTAAAACAAAGAGAAAAATGAGAGACACTGAAGAGATTGACAGGGTCTATAAAAGACCTCTGAAACCATAGTAAGGATTTAGAGTTTATCTAGTCAGTGTAGCACAAAATCACTGAAGAAACTTTGGAGCAGTAATTAATCTTATCACTCTCGGATGTTTCTTCATTTTGAAGGAACAGGAAAAAGTGAGATGAATTGGGTATGGTAGAGACTATTTACTTTACTACACCTGAAGTGTTTGGAAGATCACACAGGAGAAACTTCTTGCAACAGGCAACACACAGGAGGATCAGATCCTCCTACCTAGCCCCCTCCCCCAACTCCCAGGATCACTGTTCACTTATTTCTTAACTCTTAATAAATACCCAGGGTATAGTAAAGTCTATAATTAGATGAGCTTTACTGTAAATATGTTTTATCTAAGTTGAGGAACCTGAAATAGTTTGTGTACTGAATGAGAATAAGAATAAGCTACCATCTATATGTCAGACATTGTGCTAAGTGCTTTATATTTATATAATCCTAACAAGTACTGAGTGCATTACAGAATCATAGACCAAGAAAGGAGATCTGAATGCACTGTGTTTGTAGAGTTAGATCAGAAAGACTAAGATGGATAAGGTCCAGCCTACCCTGTACCTGGAACAGAGTTCGGGTCTTTCAAACCTTATGAAGGTTGCAAATCTCATCCTACTGAATTAGAAGCCCAGGCTACTTCGTTCACATACGCATGTGCTCATTCATTCATTCAATAAATATTCACTCAGTCCCAGGCACTGTTCAGAATGATGGGAACACATCAGTAAATAAAACAGACCAAAACACTACTCACAGTCTATTTACTTTAGCTAGTCTATTCTCAAGCCAAATCCTATCACTTCAACAGAAATCTCCCCTTTTACTTCCCCCAAACTGAGAAAACATAGGAAGAAAAGAATAAAGACAAAGCAATAGATACCAACTACCTTTTAAAAAAAGAAAGGGCAGCCGGGGTGGCTCAGTGGTTTAGCGCCGCCTTCCAACCAGGGCCTGTTCCTGGAGATCTGGGATCGAGTCCCATGTCAGGCTCCCTGCATGGAGCCTGCTTCTCCCTCTGCCTGTGTCTCTGCCTCTCTCTCTCTCTTTCTCTCTCTCTTTCTCTCTCTCTCTCTATCTCTCATAAATAAACAAAAAAATCTTTTAAAAAAATTTAAAAAAGAAAGTTAAACTTCTACTCTCAAGTTTTTCCTCTTACCACTGCCTCCCTACCTCACCCCACTGCACGTGGAGTTAACACCCTTAAATAGAGTAATAATATAATGGCCATCTTCTGACTTAAATAGAGGATTACCTATTTCTAGCTTCTAGCTGCTTTCAAGAAATGATCTAAAAAAAAAAGCGAGGAAGGTTTTAAAAAAAGATATAAGAAAGTCACATTGAAGCACTTTAAAATATTAATTCCTCTTTTATTTCTGTTCCTACTGTCATCACTTCTAAATCATAAGCCACCTGTAAGCCTGACTTGATTTCCATTACATTTCAAGCCATGAAAGAATTGCATATATATTTCCTAAAGTCATCACAGCATGTTCTGCAAAGAAACACCTAGACTAAACAACTAGGTGGTTCGGAAAGGCTGAAATACCATGATGCTCTACCATTCTTGGCACATAATAAAATTCATACCTGGAACCAATCTAAAGGAGAGAGTACCTACAGAGACAGTACATTTCATAAACACTACTAGCTTCTTCTACGAATTCATTTTTAAATTCACAACTGACTTTTCCCCACCTCTGTACTTTCTAGTATTTCTTAAAAAATACAAAAAAAAAATAATAAGGCAGCCTGGGTCGCTCAGCGGTTTAGCACCGCTTTCGGCCCAGGGTGTGATCCTGGAGACCTAGGATCAAGTCCCACATCAGGCTTTCTGCATGGAGCCTGTTTCTCCCTCTGCCTCTGTCTCTGCCCCTCTCTCTCTCTCTCTCTCTCTCTGTGTCTCTCATGAATAAATAAATAAAATCTTAAAAATATATATATAAAAAATACTTTGAGGATATCAATTAAAAATGTAAATTATTGAAAAAGCAAACCAGTAGATAAAGACCATTTAAACAGTTAAAGAAATGATGCAACCAGAAAATAATGTACCGAACATTCAGGAGGCAACAAGGTCAAAGAGCAAAGTGAAGTTCCTATTGATGGGTCAATCAACTTAGAAAGGTGAGATGAACTAGAATGGACTGAAATAGACATCTGAAACAACAAGCAAAATAAAAGGCCATACAGCACTGACAAGAGTATAAGCATTCCTGTATATTACTGGACAAAGTACAAATTGATACAGCTACTGTGTACCATCTATCAAAATGTAAAATGTACACAGACTGTAAAATGTAAAATAACTCAGCAAATTTACTTTTAGGAACTTATTGTACTGATATTCTTGCACATATGCTTAAATAAATGAAGAACATTTGCACACTGTTTATATTATAAAATCAAAAACCTAAATGTGCATCAATGAGATTATATAAACTATATGATATTTATGCAATGAAAATTCTACCCAATTATAAAAAAGGAAGCAGCTATTTATACAAAATCCTACAGAACAGTTAAATTCTCTAGATCTACAGCTATCAAATGTACATTAACAGAGGATCTAAAAATATGCTGAAGAAAAAGAATGGTATATACCATGTATCATAAAATCATAAACTTTTTTAATATGCAAAATAATTCTACCTATATTGTTTATGAAGATATACATACATACACAAACCCTACTGGTATAAAATATGCATGGGAATACTAAATTTCCCATCTGAGTTTACAGTTCTCTAGAAATCCACCACTGACCTAATAAAAGCACCAATGTTTACCTTTATATATTTTAAATTTTATATCATGTATACTGCCATCAAAATTAAATAAGTATTTTTAAATCAAGTCAACTATTTCTTTATACTGCTAACTCTACTAAATTTTCCTCCTTCCTAAATTTCATGTCTTGTGAAAACCGTACCATCTCAGCAAAATTATAAAAAATGTCAATGAAAAAAATTCCCTTAACTGCTTTCCTTTGTAAATAACATTCACTATAGAAAAATTAGAAAATTCTGATGAGCAAAAATAAGGAGCCTATACTACCATTTAGAGGTACCAACTATTAATATTTTGACATATCCTACCAGTCTTCATTTTAGCACATATGTGTATATGTGTGTTCACTTCTTAAAAATTTTACAAATGTGGTATAAGTATGCATACTATATTTAACCCTTTTGTCAAAAAATTCATGTAACCTAAAGTTATATTGCTCACACCATACAATGAGCAAATAAGTATATGCTAAAAAAAAAAAGTTGTACAAAAAACCGAATTAAAAAAATCAGTGAATGAATTTAGTTGTACTGACAAGTTTTAATGATGTCCTAGAACTTGGAAGATATGATATGCAGATGGTGGATATAACTAAGATAATTAAGGTTTGATTATTCAGATATAATTTAGACATGAGAGATTATGAAGATGGAGATATGCCAGACAATGAGATAAGCATACCTTGTCCCATTTTTCAAAGCGAGAGAAAAAGATCATAGAAACCAAAGAACAGCAATTTTGATATCAATCTTCAGGATATTCGGAGAACAGACATTATATGGAGGACTTGGGAAAATTTAAGAGATACTAAACACTAGAAGCCAGCATGAGTTTCCTAGGAATAAGTCATGCCTAACTCTTCCCATTTTCTTCTTTTTTAAGGACATTATACTAGTATACTAACTGACATGTATATTGTAAGTTCCATAAGGGTAGGGACTTTCATTTACATCTGCTACACACCCAGGGCGAAGACCAATTACGAGGCATATATGAAGGCCTCAATCAATATTTGTTGAGAGACTGACCTAATAAAAGCATTAATAGATTATTCAAGGAATTTCACATTTCTTATAAAATTACTGTGGCCCTTAATAAAGAAGTATGAACCAGATTTTGCTATAGTTGGATGTAATTATAGCCAAATAAACCATAACCAAAAATAAGCAAACAAAGATTAAGAGATGCCAGAGTAAATTTCCTTGGTCTTTACATAGTCAATACTATCAGCAATTGTGAAGAAGAAAGAGAAGGCCAATTTAAATTATGGATAATGTCTTCTACCTACCATACTAGAAGTCAGAATTACATTCAAAATTACACTAACAGGACAGACATACTACAGTATAGACTAATAATATTAATCCAATAAGCTGCCATATATAGGAATAAATTAATATTTAAAAGAAATCAACTGAGTTACCAGGTGACCCAGCAATTCCACTCCTAGGTATATACCCAAAATAAACAAAAACACAGGTTGACACAAAACCTGCACATGAATGTTCATAGCAGCATTATTCATAATAGCCTAAATATGAAAACAACCTAAGTTTCCCTCAACTTGATAAATGGATAAATAAAATGTAAATCTATACAAAGGACTATTATTTGGCAATATATAGGAATGAAATACTGATACACATAACAAAACAAATAAACCTCCAAAACATCATGCTAAGTGAAAAGAAGCCAGTCACAAAAGAGCACATACTACATGATTCTTTTTAAATAATATGTCTGATATAGGCAAATCATAAAAACAGAAAGCAGATTAATGGTTTTTAGGGGCTAGGAAAAGAGGGTAATCAGGAGTGATTATTAGTGGTAATGGAATTTCTCTTTGGGGAGATAAAAAGTTTAAATTAGTTAGCCATACAACTCTGTGAATATACTAAAACCATTGAATTATATCCTTAAATGGATAAATTATATGGTCTTTGAATTCTATCTCAATAAAGCAGTTATTAAAAAAGAAAAAAGAAATCAACTGATGAATGCAGATGTATGGAATCTGTCAACAAAGTTGTTCATCAGAAAGATACCTGAAGATTATAATTTATCATAATTCAACTCAATGTAAACAGCAGTTAGGGCTAAAGAAGTAAAAATAATTTTAGGCTGAATTTCAGCGATACAGCTTTCATAACTAGATATGTAATAGTGCCAATGTATTCCACACTAGTCATAGAACTATGTTGTAGTCTAAAAATAACGGCTAGACAAACTAACCAGTATAGGTCCAAAAGAATGTATACAGAATTGAAAAAGGATTGGAAACCATGACAAGTTAAGAAACACTTGAAGGAATGAGGGGTTGGGAAAAAAAGACTTCGAAGATACAACTATCTTCAAACAGTATGAGTCCATTAGAGAAAATAGAGCAGGCCTGTCCTGAGTGGCTAGGAAAGACAAAATACAATCAATCACTAAGAGAGCAGAGGGAAAGATTAATCTCATCGTGGGCTATAATTAATATAGCTTATCAAATGAATAGATTGCTTATCAAATGAATAGATTCACGTAAATACTAGAAGTCACTTATCAAGGAATCCTATGTCAAAAAGAATTGCTATAATACACAACAGAGTGAAGATAATAGTTAAGTTCCCTTCTAATTCTAAAATTATATGTACTGCTTATCAAATGAATAGATTCACGTAAATACTAGAAGTCACTTATCAAGGAATCCTATGTCAAAAAGAATTGCTATAATATACAGCAGAGTGAAGATAATAGTTAAGTTCCCTTCTAATTCTAAAATTATATGTACTGCTTATCAAATGAATAGATTCACGTAAATACTAGAAATCCCTTATCAAGGAATCCTATGTCAAAAAGAATTGCTATTATTACAGCAGAGTGAAGATAATAGTTAAGTTCCCTTCTAATTCTAAAATTATATGATTTTATCCTAATTCAAAATTATGTAACAAGGGATGTCTGAAGGACTCAATAGGTTGAGCCTCCAACTCTTGGTTTCAGCTCAGGTCATGATTCCATGGGTCTGGGATTGATCCCCAAGTGGGTCTCTGCACTCACTAGGTAAGTGTACTTTAAGATTCTCTTCCTCTGGGTAGCCCGGGTGGCTCAGCGGTTTAGCCAGGATCGAGTCCCACGTTGGGCTCCCTGCATGGAGTCTGCTTCTCCTTCTGCCTGTGTCTCTGCCTTCCTCTCTCAATCTGTGTCTCTCATGAATAAATAAATAAAATCTTTAAAAAAAAAATAGATTGTCTCCCTCTGCCCCTGCTTGCTCATGGGTTCTCTTTCTCTCTCTCTAAAATAAATAAATAAATCTTCAAAATTATGTAACAAAATAAATACATACGAAATCCCAAAGAGTAGATTAGTTAAAACTTTACCTCATTGTTCTGTAATGGTGGTTTTCCATTTTTCTTACTGCAGAGAAAAAGAAAAGAGAGCTTTATTTGCAAACTGTTCCCATCATAAAAGTTACTTTAAGATATCAGAAGAATATACTAAATTCTCCCCAAAAAATAGTTCCTTCTTTTTCATATCACACAGAGACAGAATATATTAAATGTTTCAGTTGCCCCTTACTCAGTATTATTTATAGAAAGTACTCAATAAACATTAACTACTACTGTATCAAGCATTATATTAGTAATTTTTAATATACAAACACTCATTTTATAAATTTTCCCATGGAGATGTGGAGTCTATTTTGCTATCTTTGAAGCAAGGCTTGGCCATATGAACTGCTCCAGTCAATGGGATATTAGCAAGCTGATGCAAGTGAGGGCTTAAAAAATGTTTGTGCCTTGGGCCCTCCTCTTTCTTGCTGCTGAGAATCTTCTCCCAGCCATTTGAGCAATCCCTGGTTAATAGCCTAAAGGAGGAAAGACCTGTGTCATTAGACATTACAAATAAAAAACTGCCTACGTAAGGAAGTGATAGTTCATGCTACTCAAAGTGATTAATCAGGCAATTACACCTAGGTCTGACCACTAATCCTAAACAGTATCATAACCAGGCTTAGGTTCTTTTTATAACACACTACCATAGGACTCTATGCTTCTATACAACATTGATCACATTTTAAATCTCCAGACTGATTGACAGCTCCTCCCAATAAATCAGTTTTGTGAGATCTTGAGCTACCGCAGATTGGTCTCTCCAAAGTAGACCAGAAGTGGTACTTGGGATACAAAATGTTTATAGGGGATTAATACCTATGAAAGGAAGGCAAGGAAAGCAAGTGTGGACAGAACTGAAACTGATGCAGGCCCAATAAAATTTCAATCAATCATGGGATGCCTGGGTGGCTCAGCGGTTGAGCATCTACCTTCAGCTCAGGGTGTGATCCTGGAGTTCCGGGATGGCACCCCACCTCGGGCTCCCTGCAGGGAGCCTGCTTGAGTCTTTGCCTCTCTCTCTTTGTCTCTCATGAATAAATATAAAATCTTTTTAAAAAGTTTTTCAACCAATCAGGAAGGAAGCCCTGTAGCAAGTACTGTCCATCAGAGTGCTCTGTGAAGGGTTGAAACAGCCAGGTCTTTTTACCTTTATCTTGCTTGGTCTACAAATCCATGCTGCTCCAGGGAAGGCATGAACTCAGGCAAAGTGGCTCTACAACTAAGACAGACCCCAAGGTGTGGCCAGAACGGGTTACTTGGTCATCCAACTCCTTATAGCTGGACAGTAGGCCCTTCTTCAAAGGGGAATCTGGGTAGCACACCTTCATGTCTACTATTGGGGGCATATATCATTCAATCCTCTATGTTCAACACTTAGTTGAACTCCATCAATGTGTAGAATGAACACTTTCAATAATAAGATACCAGGTCACTGAAAAAGGCTAGAAAGCCAAACAACTACAATTCAGTAGATGCTCCCATTCTAAAAGTGCTTAGCTTTATTATTTTTTTCTATTTTCAATTGTATTACAGGTTGTTTATGTGTTTTAAAGTTTTTATAAGATTGCAAAGCTGTTTCAGAAAATGCCTTTA
Source organism: Vulpes vulpes (assembly GCF_048418805.1). Classification (NCBI taxonomy): domain Eukaryota; kingdom Metazoa; phylum Chordata; class Mammalia; order Carnivora; family Canidae; genus Vulpes; species Vulpes vulpes. The sequence goes on from NC_132782.1 coordinate 129,685,598, forward strand.
TATATGTTCAGGCATGTACAGTTAATTATAACCCCCTTTTATAAGGCTTTCTAAATTCCTCCTTTCAAAGAATTCTTTAATGTTTTCTATCAATGTTCTCAATATTTAAAATATTAATGATATAAAGATATATAGATCATTAGGATAAATTAGAACAGTATGCTAGAAACCTATATTGGGTAACATTTTTTTCACTGGAAATGTCATGCTAAAAACTGGAGAGAAGTTAACTTACTTCCAAAACTATGATCTACTAGTAGGCAGATTCAATTCTAACAAATATTCAGTATTTTCCTTTTCTTGACTTTTATCCTATGAAACTAATAAAGGCTATAAAACAAAAGACATAGTCTACTCTTGTGTATTCCTTTTGGCTATGAAAAGATCAATTTATAAGCTAACTACATTAAAATAAAGGTATTCAACATGTTCAAAATATGCTGATTTGCACACTAATGGCAAGATTATCTGTAATATCTACAACAATCATTAATCATCAGTTGTCGTTACACTTGAGGATATAAAAAATTTCATTTAAAGATAATACAGATATTACATGTTAAATAAAATTTTTACAAAAATAGCTTTATTTTTCCAAACAAAAAATTTAGTAAGGGAAGTGTTATTGTTTTACATTTTGGAAAATCTCATTAATATCTGACTTAATACAAGAAGACTGGGTTCTCATATTAGAGTCTCCATTCTTGCTACCTATTGTGATAGAGATAGGTAGTTGTAAAAGAGGAGTATTTTCATAACTGTGGATATTCTTCCTGGATACTGTAATGTTACAGTGCAGTCTGGAAACCCTATCAATGAACTTTTGTACCTTATACAATAAAATCTATTGGTCTACATTATATTTACCCTTCCAATGGATCTTTTATCCATGCAAAATTTTGTAATATGCATTAGTCTTTTGGAAAATAATGATTCACTGAATTGTGTAGTAGACTTACCAAATGTAATATATTTTATTATGCAATATTTTTTAGAATTATATTTGTTAATACTGCCACCGATCTCATCAACAGTCTTAACCATTGGGAAGCTATCAAGCTCATGGTGGCAGAGACAAGTTTTCCAAATTCCAATAGTCACTTGAAAGCTTAAATTGTAACATTAGCAACAAACACTGCAGTTTTTCCTTGAAGGTACTATAAGAGAATGTCTGCAATATTCAAGGCCAAATAACTACAGTTATTTAGTCATTCTTTCAGGTAAAAATGATGTTCCCCCCAAAAAAGTGGCTAGTTTAGCTTAGAATTCAAACAACTACAGGTGTGTTCCCTCAGGATAACCTCTGCATTACGATATGCTGCAAGAAGTGCTTTGTGCCAACTTCTTTTTCTTTGGCAAACACATTAAAAAAAAAAAAAAGACAAGACCAATAACCAACTATTTATAAAAAGTATAGGAAGGATATATCCAAGAAATGGAAGGGTCAGGTTCACATATGAAAATCAATCCATAATTCATCTATATTAACAATCTAAAAAAAAATAACCATGATACCAATAGACATACAGAAAAGGCCTTTGATAAAATCCAACACCTATTAATCATAAAACTCTAATCAAACTAGGAATAAAGAGGAACTTCTTCAATCTGAAAGGGACATCAACAAAAACCTACAGCTATGGGGCGCCTGGGTGGTTCAGTTGGTTAAGAGACTGACTTCAGCTCAGGTACTGATCTCAGCGTCCTGGGATTGAGCTCCTCCCTGTCTGGCTCCCTGCTCAGCGGGAAGTCTGCTTCTCCTTCTGTCCTTCTGTCCCTCTGTCCCTCCCCCAACCCCTGCGTGCACACACGTGCTCCCTCTCAAATAAATAAATAATCTTTAAGAAAAAGAAAAAACCTACAGTTATCACCATATTTATAAGACTGAGTCTCCATTCCAGAATATGGCCAAGATGCCAATTCTCATGACTTCTATACAATATTGTTATTGGAAAACACAGTGCAAAAAGGTAAGAAAAGAAATAAAAGGTACATAGAATTGGAAGGAAGAAGTAAAACCATCTTTATTGCAGACTCTATAAACATCTATACAGAAAATCTTAAGGAACCTGTAAAAAAGCTAAGTGAGTTTGGCCAGGTTCCAGGATATATCCATACATAAATATCAACTGTACTTCTATATATAGGCAAAGAACAATTGGAAACTGAAATTTTAAATTTATCATTTACAAAAGCATCCAAAATATTAAATATTTCACAATAAATTTGGAAAGAAAAAGAAAATGTGCAAGACCTACATGCTGAAAACTACAATACACTGCAGAGAAATCATAAATGACTACATTGAGAGATGTATCATGCTCATGGACCAGAATACTCAATATTGTTAACATGTCAATTCTCCCCCAAAATGATTTAGAAATCCAATGCAATCCCAATAAAAACCCCATCAGAGTTTTTTGCAGAGAGTAAGAAAGTGATTTTAAAATTCATTTATAATTGCAAAGGACCTAGAATAACCAATAGATTTTGGAAAAGAACAAAGTCAGAAGAATTGTACCTCATTTCAAGGCTTATCATAAAGCTACAGTAAACAAGAGTGTGTGATACTAGAGTACAAATATAGATCAAAGAAACAGAAGAGTCGAGAAAGATACACACATATATAGCCAAGTGACTTAAGACAAAGGTGCTAAAGCAATTCAATGGGGAAAGAATCTTTTTAACAAATGGTACCAGATTAACTGGATAGCCATATGTTAAAAAAAAAAAAAAATTAACCTTAACATTTATTGCACACCATATACAAAAAAAAGTAATCTGAAGTGTAAGAGCTAAAACTATGAAACAAAAGAAAACAGGAAAATGAAAATTAAGACCACAATGAAAATTAAGCAGTGAGAAACCACTGCTTACGCCCACTAGAATGGCTCGGATTAAAAAGACTGATCACACCAAGAGTTATCAAGGATGTGGAACAACTGGAATCTTCCTATACTGACGATGGGAATATAAAGTAATGCAAGCACTTTGGAAAACAGTTTGGCAAATTTCTTAAAAAGTTAAACATACACTACCATACGATCCAGTCATTCCACTACTGAGTATTTGCTCAAGGGACATAAAAGCATATGTCCATATATAAAGTCTTCAAATGTTCATAGCAGCTTTATTTTTAATAGTCAAAATCCAGAAACAATCCAAATGTTCATCAATAAGCCGACGGATTAAAAAATTGTGGTAGATCCATAAAATGTACTCAACAATTAAAAAACAATTGATACACACAACATAGATAAATCTCAAAAGCATTATGCTGAAAGTAGCTAGACAAAAAAAGTATATAGCATATGATTCCACTCATGAAATTCTAGAGCAACCAACACCAATCTGTTGTTACAGAAAGCAGATCAGTGTTGCTTCAAGCTAGGGGCAGGGAGGGGACTTACTAAAAAGGGGCCACAAGGGAACTTTGGGGAGATAAAATGTTCCTTACCTTGATTGTAGTACTGTTTCACAGATGTTATATATCAAAACTCATCAAGGTGTGTACTTTAAGTATCAACAGTTTACTGTGTATCAATAAAGTTTCAATAAAGTAAGAAAATTTAAAAAAAAAACCTAACTGAAACCTAGAAATGACTTTTTCCTAAGAACGTAACAGAATGTGTTTTGTTAGTCCTTTATTTTTGCAGAGGTGAGGGAGAGGAAAATGGAGTTAACTGTTCCTTAGTATTCCCAACAAAACATAAAATAGACAGGAACTTTCTCTAAAAATGGAAGGAGACAACTATAAGACTAGGAAAAAGAAATTGTCAAAAATTGAAAGAAGTTTTTAGGTAAGAGCTTTCAAAGTAAAAAAAGAACACAATTCTGAAAACTTTAATCAGAATTTAGCTAACCAGAACAGTATTTTTGACCCTAATGTTTTTCTCAGTTCATTCTAGGTGAACTCAGCCAGTGTTTCCTAGACTTGTGGTAATGTACGAACCTCTTCTAAAGGGGGGAAAAAAAAAAACTCTTCTTACAGATCCTACTACTACCTTAAATTTTGTAAATTATACAAATTATGTATAAGCAGAAAATTAAGCATATATTTTTTTATACCTCTCCTATACACATATCGTTTAAAAAACAGGCAAAAGTTTTAAGGCTAATAAAAATGGAGTCAACTAAAAAAAAAATGGAGTCAACATTTAAAGTGACAGGTGAAATAACATTGCTACAACTAATCACTAGTGGGAGTAGAAGAATAGAAAGAATTATTCAATCCAGTTGATGTCCAAGATTTTTTTTAAATCATTATTATTCTTTTGAAAACAGTGAATTGGTTTTAAAACACTGCTTCATTAATGTTGATAGGATAATCAATTTATTAGTATATTCCAAAACAAAATTCTAAAAATTAAATAATAGTCCATGAATACATCTGAACTTATTTTCCTACCCCAAATCTCTTCTTCACCTTCTCATACTGAACCTGGGCCCTAACCCAGTGAACGTACCTTCACCCACACCACCACCTGAATCAAAACTTGGGATTATTCTCAGGTATTCTCCCTTTCTCTCATACTCTTCATACCCAATCACTCTCTATGTTCTTCTCCTCATCTCTATTGACAAGACTTCAAATTGGGCCATCAAAATTTCTCACATAAACTACTATAATTTTTCCACCTCCTTTCTACATAGTTTCCTTTTCATCTCTAACTGCTTTCAATTCACTTCCATAGCCATATCAAATATCGTGTGTGTGTGTGCATGGCACACTCAACTGAGGTTAAAAAGGGCCCAGAGGCGAAGAACTGAGCATAGGCAGCAACTCTGGGAATGGAAAGACAGGAAAACTGTCAGAAATGACACGGTGAGGGAGTAGATCAGAGCTGGGAACTATAGCTGACCCTTAACACAGGTTTGAATTGTGCAGGTTTACTTATAGATTTTTTACAGAACAGAACTGTAAATATATTTTCCCCTCCTTACGATTCTCTGAGTAATAATTTCTTTTCTCTAGTGTACATTATTGTAAGAGTTATTATAAGAATTATTGTAAGAATATAGTACATAAGACATAACACACTGTTAAGTGTTAATCAATGTTTATGTTATCAGTAAGTCTTCTGGTCAGTTAATAGTAGGATATTAGTAGTTAAATTTGGGGACAGGCCAAAGTTATACAAAGATTGTCAACTGTGCAGGGGTTCACCCCTAATCCCTACATTGTTCAAGGTTCAACTGAACATGGAAATGAGTGGAGAAGAGCACAGAGTTTAAGAACTGTGTAAAGATGGAGGAGATATAAGAAACGATCAGCTCCAAACTGATGCCATGAAAGGCAAAGACCACTTTCCTCAAGTTTCACAATTTACAGCCTGAGCTGCTAGAGGACAGGGATTCTGTTAACTACAAAAGAATAACAACAGTAAAAGCATTCAGGGAAATAATAATTAGACTCATAGTAAACATGTTCAATTTCAAGTCCCAGTGATAACTATATGGAATTTTAAAAGTTGAGGTTTTTAAAAGTTGAGATTTGAAGTACAAGAGTGGAGATGCTGATTTGAAAGGCATTAACAAGACACTGACATGGACATACAAGGATAGAACTCCTTTGGGAAACAAAAACATGAAATCTGAAATGTGAGTCTTCCATCTGTCTATTAAAACGCTGTACTAAAAATTTGAGAATGTGCTCTTAAGGAATTTGGTTTAAGTTGTTCCCTGAATATTGCTCCCAGGCACTGTAAGAAGCAAACTTTCCTCTTAAAAGGAAAGTATGTTTACTATAAGCCTCAAAATTATTCCTAGAATTTTAAATAAAATGTCTAGACCGTAATCAAAAATAACCAAGCACAGAGCAAACCAGACTCCATAAACAGGAACCAGGAGAAATTAAGACAGAAAGAAACCCAAGAAGATTTCAGATGTTTAAATTTCCAAACATATCCTATAAGAAAATGCAGACCATATTTAAAGATATAAATACACAAAATAAAGTTATCTACCAAAACAAGGAAATTATTTAAAAAAAAAAAAAAAAAAGGAGAGCAAGATAGACATAAGAGAACCCAACAGAATTGGAGGGGAGGGGGCAGAGGGAGAGACAATCTTAAGCAGGCTCCATGCCCAGCACAGAGCTCTCTCTCAGAACCCTGAGATCATGACCCGAGCCGAAATCAAGAGTTCATGCTTAACCAACTGAGCTAACCAGGCACTCCAGAGCCAAATAGAATTTTAAAGAATTAAACATACAATAAGTGAAATTTAATACTTAATAATTTTAGTAGATTTCACAGAGGCAGATACAATTAACAATTTAGGAGCTAAATGAGAATTTGCTAACCAGAGTGTAACAAAAAGTAAGCAAAAAGATGAATAACAAAGAAGAGACACAGTGCTCACTTCAGCAGCAATGTACTATAAAATTGGAATGATACAGAGAAGATCAACACGCCCCCCCCCATGAAACACAAATCTGTGAAGTGCTTTTTTAAAAAGAAAAAAAAAAGTAAAAAGTGCTTACAATAAAAGTATTTCAGGGATCCCTGGGTGGCGCAGCGGTTTGGCGCCTGCCTTTGGCCCAGGGCGCGATCCCGGAGACCCGGGATTGTGGTAGATTGTGGTAGATCCATAAAATGGTATTGTCAGGCTCCCGGTGCATGGAGCCTGCTTCTCCCTCTGCCTATGTCTCTGCCTCTCTCTCTCTCACTGTGTGCCTATCATAAATAAATAAAAATTAAAAAAAAAAAAAAAAAGTATTTCAACTGGTGTCCAGAAAGAATAAAAAAAAAGAATAAAAAAAAGAATAAAAGAAAACAAGGCAATCCACAAAGTCAAAAAGGCCCAGTGAATCCTAAAAGCAGGATAGATTAAAATATCTATGCATCACCAAATCATAGTGAGCACCAGAAAATCAAAGATAAAGATAAATCCTTAAAAACAGGTAGAGGAGGAAAAAAAGACCCATTACTTTCAAAGGGGTAACAGTTATAAACAGCTGACTTCTCAATAGTAGTATTGGAAACCAGAACATGGTAGAATCAAACATTCAATGGACAGAAAGAAAATCACTACCAATCAAGAATTAAATGTGCAGGGGAAAAAAAACACTTTCATGAATGAAGACAAATAAAGACATTATCTGACAAAATGGAAAAAGTTCATAATTAGTAGATTTGTACAAAGGTCATATTGGTGGTGGCAAGGACGGTGATTTCAGTAGGAAGATGTGGGTTGCAAAAACAAATGAAGAGCAACGAAAGTAGTAACTATATATTTAACTCTGAATATTACATAAAACAATAATGCACTAAATGTCTTTTAGTACTTAAATAAAAACTCTCACCACAACAAATGCATATAAATCAGGAGGAAAGTAAGTGGAGCTACCACTCTAAAGTCATCTTACTGCTTAGGAGGAGGATGAAGTATTACTAATTAATGTTTAGGCTTCAAATTCTTAACATGTTAAAATTTCTAGGGTAATTAGTTAAAGTAGAGTAAAAAAATAATAATAACTTCCAAACTACTAGAAGGATTAAAAATAAAATAATGAAAAAAGAATAACTACAAAGCAATTATGCTATTAATCAACAACAAAAAGAGGGGCAACTGGGTGGTTCAATGGTTGAGTGTCTGCCTTTGGCTCAGATCATGATCCCCGGGTCCTAGGATCCAGTCGTGCATCAGGCTCCCCACAGGAAGCCTGCTTCTCCCTCTGCCTGTGTCTCTGCCTCTCTCTGTGTGTCTCTCACGAATAAATAAAATCTTAAAAAAAAAAAAAAAAAAGAAAAATTCCCAAATGTTTGGAAATTGTGGTAAATTAAATATAAGACAAATTCTTTGTGTTCCTCCTAAAAAGGAGGAATCTATTTTCCCATCCTTGAATCTGGGCCAAGCTTCCGACTTGCTCTAACCAATAGAATGTGGCAGAAACCTTTTTGCTTTTACTTTTGCCTCTTGGAATGCTGAGACTACCATATGAGGAAACTGATTATAGCCTACTAGATGATAAAAAGTCACTCAGATGAGAACCAAAGCAGCCCAACCAACAGCTAGCACCATCAGCCACATATGAATGAAGCTGTCTTGAACCTTCCCACATGTAGTCAATCCTCTAGTTGAATGCAGCCTCAGGCAAACCCAAAACAAAACCAGCAGAGGAACTGCCCAGCCACGCACAGAATTGAGGGGAAAAACAATTATTTTAAGTTATTAAGTTTTGGGGTGGTTATGCAACAATAGATAACTGATATATACAAAGAGAAACTGTGAAGTCATAGGTCAATGAAATAAAAATAATTTGAAACGTATGATACACACATCAAATGATATGTTTACAAAATGGTAATGGTTTATATATCAAAAAACCTGAAAAAGAAAAAAAAAAAAAAACCTGTGTGCTGCAACTAAAGCAGTGCTTAGAGAAATTTATAACCTCAAATGCATACTTTAGAACAGAAAGGCTGGAAATTTATATCGCTCTCAGAACACTGGAAAAATAGAATTAATTGAGGAAAGCATAAAGAAGAAAAGGATAGAGGAAAGCAAAAAAAAAAAAAAAAAAAAAAAAAAGGAAATAACACACTATATAGAAGTAAACCAAAATTGAAAGGTGGATTTTTTTAAAAATTCATACATTTTTACAGACGTATAGCAAGATTGATCCAAAAAAAAAAAAAAGAAAAAAAGGCAATCATACGTTAATCTATAGATTAGAAGCAATACTCATCAAGATCTCAACATGCTGATCCTAAGAGTTATATAGAGAGTAGCTGGAAGAGTTGGTAACCAAAGCACATTATATATATATTTTTTAATTTTATTTATCCATTCATGAGAGACACATAGAGAGAGAGGCAGAGGCAGAGTTGGAGAAGCAAGCTCCATGCAGGAAGCCCGATGCGGGACTCGATCCCAGGACTCCAGGATCACAACCTGGGCCAAAGGCAGACGCTAAACTGCTGAGCCCCCCAGGATCCCCTTATATTTTAAGATCCATTGCATTCATAAAATAGGGTTCCTCCAAGCCTCTATAAAATAGAGAGCATTAAATAGTTATTTACTTGTAGTAAATCAACAGGTTCATAATGATACTTAAGAATAACTCATTGGTTATCTTCAGAGAATAAGAGGGAACTAATGGATTATTTTAAAATTGGTAAAGTAAAAAGCAATTATCTATCCTTTCCTAATTGAACTGTACCACTGGGTAATAACCAAATAGTAGATGAAGAAGTTTATTTTTATTGAAAGCCTTCCACCTTATAAATGATGAATAAGAGAATTCAAATATCACCATTTTGTAAGCCCTAATAAAAACTCACTGATCTATGTCTCAAGCAACAGTGACTGCTAAAAATCATAAAAAAAGAAGCAACCAGATACTACATACATCTTCATGGAGAGTATACAACATCAACACCTAGGAAGTGTTCTTACCCAAAATAAAATCTAAACTTTGATCAAGCTTTTAGATCCAACTCCTAATTTACAGGAAATACAGAGAATGAAGAAAAAGTATGCAATCAGCCAAACCCAGATGGCAAAATCTGTCTGGGTCAAAATACTTGATTGCTTCAACAAACTGTAAAGTGAAGACAAATAGCAGCAGGACATGCAGATTAAGAGAAACAAACAAGAAAACACATACCTAAATTTTAGTGCTCAGGAATGCACATTTGGGCAAGAAAATGAGAAACAGATGTATAGATGCAATTACTATAGAAGTCAGGTTAGCAATTACAGCAAAGGAGAGGAATGGGCTCTGACTGGAAAGGGGCACGTGGAAGGCTTGTGGGGTGGCCAGCAAATATTTCTTTCTTGACATGCATAGTAGTTTTAAAGGGTTTATTTTAAAAACTTAAAAAGTCATTAGGTTATATATGTTTTTATGCAGTTTTCTTCATTTGTGGCATAATATATAATAAAGAAATATTAAAAATCCTAGACTCTTTCACTATGACTCTAACAATTTAATATCAACATATTCCCATAAAATTTTAACAATTAACTTTGCACTTAACATAAGACTTTTGTAACCCCTGAATGATTGGTAACTGTTCTTTTGAATCTAAGTTGATCTGAAGGATTTGGTAAAAATGCTTTATTCTTTTACCTTCCACGTAGCTAATTCAAACTTAAAAACTCTCATAACCAGAGGAGGAGGGGCAAGATGGCGGCAGAGTAGGGTCTCCAAGTCACTTGTCCTCAACAAATTACCTAGAAAACATTCAAATCATCCTGAAAATCTACAAATTCAGCCTGAGATTTAAAGAGAGACAAGCTGGAACGCTACAGTGAGAAGAGTCCGCGCTTCTATCAAGGTAGGAAGACGGGGAAAAAGAAATAAAGACACAAAAGGCCTCCAAGGGGGAGGGGCCCCGCGAGGAGCCGGGCTGAGGCGGGGGCGAGTGTCCCCAGGACAGGAGAGCCCCGTCCCGGAGGAGCAGGAGCTGCACCGACCTTCCCGGGGGAAAGGCCTCCTGGGGAATTGGAGCAGGATCCCCAGAAAGGCGGGGATGCCCTCGGGCTCCCTGGGACAGTAACAGAGGAACTGCGCCCCGGAGAGTGCGCCGAGCTCCCTAAGGGCTGCAGCGCTCGGCGGGACCCGGAGCAGCTCGGAGGGGCTCGGGCGGAGGAAGAAGCTCAGCCCGGAGGGGGCGGCGCGACTCCGGGAACAGCTCGGAGGGGCTCGGGCGGCGGCTCCGCGGAGGAGGTTGCACCGCCGGGAGCGCGAATCCAACAGCGCAGGCCCCGGGGCACAGGGCGCCGGGACACAGCCCAGGATCCGGCCTCCCCCCGGGACAGGCAGAGGCCGGGAGGGCCCAGGACAGCGAGGACGCTCCTGCCTGGAACTGAGCAGATCAGCGGCCCCGCCTGGGAGCCTCCAGGCCCTGTAGACGGAGAGCCCCGGAGCTCCTGCGGGGGCTGACTTCAGGGTCCCAGAGCTGCCCCCACCACTGTGGCTTCCTCCCGGGGCCTCACGGGGTGAACAACCCCCACTGAGCCCTGCACCAGGCAGGGGCAGAGCAGCTCCCCCAAGTGCTAACACCTGAGAATCAGCACAGCAGGCCCCTCCCCCAGAAGACCAGCGAGACGGACCAGTTCCAAGGGAAGTCAAGGGACTTAAAGAACACAGAATCGGAAGATACTCCCCCGTGTTTTTTTTTGTTTTGTTTTGTTTTGTTTTTTTTGTTTTGTGCTTTTTTTTTTTCTTTTCTCTCTTTCTTCTTGATTTCTGATTGCGTCCCCCACCCCCCCCTTTTTTTTTCTTTTTTCTCCTTTCTTTCTTTTTCTTCTCTTTTTCCCCCCTTTTTTTTCTTCTTTCTCTTTTTTCTTTTTCTCTTTTCTTTCCTTCTCTCTCTTTTTCTCCTTTTCCCAATACAACTTGTTTTTGGCCACTCTGCAATGAGCAAAATGACTAGAAGGAAAACCTCACCTCAAAAAAAAGAATCAGAAACAGCCCTCTCTCCCACAGAGTTACAAAATATGGATTACAATTCAATGTCAGAAAGCCAATTCAGAAGCACTATTATACAGCTACTGGTGGCTCTAGAAAAAACCATAAAGGACTCAAGAGACTTCAGGACTGCAGAATTGAGATCCAATCAGGCAGAAATTAAAAATCAATTAAATGAGATACAATCCAAGCTAGAAGTCCTAACGACGAGGCTTGACGAGGTGGAAGAACGAGTGAGTGACATAGAAGACAAGCTGATGGCAAAGAGGGAAACTGAGGAAAAAAGAGACAGGCAATTAAAAGACCATGAGGATAGATTAAGGGAAATAAATGACAGCCTGAGGAAGAAAAACCTACGTTTAATTGGGGTTCCCGAGGGCGCCGAAAGGGCCAGAGGGCCAGAATATGTATTTGAACAAATCCTAGCTGAAAACTTTCCGAATCTGGGAAGGGAAAGAGGCATTCAGATCCAGGAAATAGAGAGATCCCCCCCTAAAATCAACAAAACCCGATCAACACCTCGACATTTAATAGTGAAGCTTGCAAATTCCAAAGATAAGGAGAAGATCCTTAAAGCAGCAAGAGAAAAAAAGTCCCTGACTTTTATGGGGAGGAATATTAGGGTAACAGCAGACCTCTCCACAGAGACCTGGCAGGCCAGAAAGGGCTGGCAGGATATATTCAGGGTCCTAAATGAGAAGAACATGCAACCAAGAATACTCTATCCAGCAAGGCTTTCATTCAAAATGGAAGGAGAGATAAAGAGCTTCCAAGACAGGCAGGAACTGAAAGAATATGTGACCTCCAAACCAGCTCTGCAAGAAATTTTAAGGGGGACTCTTAAAACTCCCCTTTAAGAAGAAGTTCAGTGGAACAATCCACAAAAACAAGGACTGAATAGATATGATGATACTAAACTCATATCTATCAATAGTAACTCTGAACGTGAATGGGCTTAATGACCCCATCAAAAGGCGCAGGGTTTCAGACTGGATTAAAAAGCAGGACCCATCTATTTGCTGTCTACAAGAGACTCATTTTAGACAGAAGGACACCTACAACCTGAAAATAAAAGGTTGGAGAACCATTTACCATTCAAATGGTCCTCAAAAGAAAGCAGGGGTAGCCATCCTTATATCAGATAAATTAAAATTTACCCTGAAGACTATAGTGAGAGATGAAGAGGGACACTATCTCATACTCAAAGGTTCTATCCAACAAGAAGACTTAACAATTCTCAATATATATGCCCCAAATGTGGGAGCTGCCAAATATTTAAACCAATTAATAACCAAACTGAAGAAATACTTTGATAATAATACACTTATACTTGGTGATTTCAATCTAGCTCTTTCTATACTAGATAGGTCTTCTAAGCACAACATATCCAAAGAAACAAGAGCTTTAAATGATACACTGGACCAGATGGATTTCACAGATATCTACAGAACTTTACATCCAAACTCAACTGAATACACATTCTTCTCAAGTGCACATGGAACTTTCTCCAGAATAGACCACATACTGGGTCACAAATCGGGTCTGAACCGATACCAAAAGATCGGGATAGTCCCCTGTATATTCTCAGACCATAATGCCTTGAAATTAGAACTTAATCACAACAAGAAGTTTGGAAGGACCACAAACACATGGAGGTTAAGGACCATCCTGCTAAAAGATGAAAAGGTCAACCAGGAAATTAAGGAAGAATTGAGAAGATTCATGGAAACTAATGAGAATGAAGATACAACCGTTCAAAATCTTTGGGACGCAGCAAAAGCAGTCCTGAGGGGGAAATACATCGCAATACAAGCATCCATTCAAAAACTGGAAAGAACTCAAATTCAAAAGCTCACCTTACACATAAAGGAACTAGAGAAAAAGCAACAAATGGACCCCACCCCCAGCAGAAGAAGACAGTTAATTAAAATTCGAGCAGAACTCAATGATATCGAGACCAAAAGAACTGTGGAACAGATCAACAGAACCAGGAGTTGGTTCTTTGAAAGAATTAATAAGATAGATAAACCATTAGCGAACCTTATTAAAAAGAAGAGAGAGAAGACTCAAATTAATAAAATCATGAATGAGAAAGGAGAGATCACTACCAACACCAAGGAAATACAAACGATTCTAAAAACATATTATGAACAGCTGTATGCCAATAAATTAGGAAATCTAGAAGAAATGGATGCATTCCTGGAAAGCCACAAACTACCAAAACTGGAGCAGGAAGAAATAGAAAACCTGAACAGGCCAATAACCAGGGAGGAAATTGAAGCAGTCATCAAAAACCTCCCGAGACACAAGACTCCAGGGCCAGATGGCTTCCCAGGGGAATTCTATCAAACGTTTAAAGAAGAAATCATACCTATTCTACTAAAGCTGTTTGGAAAGATAGAAAGAGATGGAGTACTGCCAAATTCGTTCTATGAGGCCAGCATCACCTTAATTCCGAAACCAGACAAAGACCCCACCAAAAAGGAGAATTACAGACCAATATCCCTGATGAACATGGATGCAAAAATTCTCAACAAGATACTAGCCAATAGGATCCAACAACACATTAAGAAAATTATTCACCATGACCAAGTAGGATTTATCCCTGGGACACAAGGCTGGTTCAACACTCGTAAAACCATCAATGTGATTCATCATATCAGCAAGAGAAAAACCAAGAACCATATGATCCTCTCATTGGATGCAGAGAAAGCATTTGACAAAATACAGCATCCATTCCTGATCAAATCACTTCAGAGTGTTGGGATAGAGGGAACTTTCCTTGACATCTTAAAAGCCATTTACGAAAAGCCCACAGCAAATATCATTCTCAATGGGGAAGCACTGGGAGCCTTTCCCCTAAGATCAGGAACAAGACAGGGATGTCCACTCTCACCACTGCTGTTCAACATAGTTCTGGAAGTCCTCGCCTCAGCAATCAGACAACAAAAAGACATTAAAGGCATTCAAATTGGCAAAGAAGAAGTCAAACTCTCCCTCTTCGCCGATGACATGATACTCTACATAGAAAACCCAAAAGCCTCCACCCCAAGATTGCTAGAACTCATACAGCAATTTGGTAGCGTGGCAGGATACAAAATCAATGCCCAGAAATCAATGGCATTTCTATACACTAACAATGAGACTGAAGAAAGAGAAATTAAGGAGTCAATCCCATTTACAATTGCACCCAAAAGCATAAGATACCTAGGAATAAACCTTACCAAGGAGGTGAAGGATCTATACCCTAAAAACTATAGAACACTTCTGAAAGAAACTGAGGAAGACACAAAGAGATGGAAAAATATTCCATGCTCATGGATTGGCAGAATTAATATTGTGAAAATGTCAATGTTACCCAGGGCAATTTACACGTTTAATGCAATCCCTATCAAAATACCATGGACTTTCTTCAGAGAGTTAGAACAAATTATTTTAAGATTTGTGTGGAATCAGAAAAGACCCCGAATAGCCAGGGGAATTTTAAAAAAGAAAACCATAGCTGGGGGCATCACAATGCCAGATTTCAGGTTGTACTACAAAGCTGTGGTCATCAAGACAGTGTGGTACTGGCACAAAAATAGACACATAGATCAATGGAACAGAATAGAGAACCCAGAAGTGGACCCTGAAATGTATGGTCATCTAATATTCGATAAAGGAGGAAAGACTATCCATTGGAAGAAAGACAGTCTCTTCAATAAATGGTGTTGGGAAAATTGGACATCCACATGCAGAAGAATGAAACTGGACCACTCTCTTTCACCATACACAAAGATAAACTCAAAATGGATGAGAGATCTAAATGTGAGACAAGAGTCCATCAAAATCCTAGAGGAGAACACAGGCAACACCCTTTTTGAACTCGGCCACAGTAACTTCTTGCAAGATACATCCACAAAGGCAAAAGAAACAAAAGCAAAAATGAACTATTGGGACTTCATCAAGATAAGAAGCTTTTGCACAGCAAAGGATACAGTCAAAAAAACTAAAAGACAACCTACAGAATGGGAGAGGATATTTGCAAACGACATATCAGATAAAGGGCTAGTTTCCAAAGTCTATAAAGAACTTATTAAACTCAACACCAAAGAAACAAACAATCCAATCATGAAATGGGCAAAAGACATGAAGAGAAATCTCACAGAGGAAGACATGGACATGGCCAACATGCACATGAGAAAATGCTCTGCATCACTTGCCATCAGGGAAATACAAATCAAAACCACAATGAGATACCACCTCACACCAGTGAGAATGGGGAAAATTAACAAGGCAGGAAACAACAAATGTTGGAGAGGATGCGGAGAAAAGGGAACCCTCTTACACTGTTGGTGGGAATGTGAACTGGTGCAGCCACTCTGGAAAACTGTGTGGAGGTTCCTCAAAGAGTTAAAAATAGACCTGCCCTACGACCCAGCAATTGCACTGTTGGGGATTTACCCCAAAGATTCAGATGCAACGAAACGTCAGGACACCTGCACCCCAATGTTTCTATCAGCAATGGCCACAATAGCCAAACTGTGGAAGGAGCCTCGGTGTCCATCGAAAGATGAATGGATAAAGAAGATGTGGTTTATGTATACAATGGAATATTACTCAGCGATTAGAAACGACAAATACCCACCATTTGCTTCAACGTGGATGGAACTGGAGGGTATTATGCTGAGTGAAATAAGTCAATCGGAGAAGGACAAGCAGTGTATGTTCTCATTCATTTGGGGAATATAAATAATAGTGAAAGGGAATATAAAGGAAGGGAGAAGAAATGTTGGGAAATATCAGGAAGGGAGACAGAACATAAAGACTCCTAACTCGGGGAAACGAACTAGGGGTGGTGGAAGGGGGGAGGAGGGCGGGTGTTGGAGGGGAATGGGTGACGGGCACTGAGGTGGACACTTGACGGGATGAGCACTGGGTGTTTTTCTGTATGTTGGTAAATTGAACACCAATAAAAATTAATTAAAAAAAAAAAAAAAAAAAACTCTCATAACCAGGTACCATTACTACCTTTCTGATTCCTCACTGGTAAAATGAAGACAATAAAATAACTATCCCAAAAGACTATTTGTGAGGAATAAATACTTAGAACAATGCTTAAAATATGTTAAGTGCTCAATAAATAATTAGTTAAGACTTCCAGCTTCATGTCTTTGGAATCCCTTCTCAAAACCTAAATCCATTAACTCTATGCCTATACTCATGTTGTTTTCCCCACCTAAAATACCTCCTACCTCTTAGTGAAACACTACAAGTCTTAAAGTCAGGCTCAAATGTGAAGCCTCCCCAGGTAACAAAAGATACCAAATTAGCCAAATATGCTTTGATAAGCTTTATTTTCAATTTTGTACTTTATTAATTTAATTGCATTCATTCAGGACCGCTAATTTGGCAAAAGGATTACAAAAGCATGTTTAAAAAAAAACCTTTTTAAGCACACTCAAGGTTTCAAGCCCTCTTAGTATGTACAATAGTTCCCACTGAAGAGCATAACCATCAGCTACCCAAAGTACTTTACCCTTACGTTTATAGAAAGCTGTATCATTGACAGAGATACCTAAAACAAAAGTGATTTCTTGATAAAAAGAATATCATGATGAGAGCCATGTCCTTAAGCAAGAGTCTGATGAATTATTTTTTGTAGAAATAACTAAAAATGCCATTCTTAAACTACTCTGACATTCCATACAAATCACTGTATGGAAATAACAGAGAAATAAAATACCCATTTTTATAAAATTTTATTTGGCATATAGAAGTATAACGAAAACTGTAAAGAGCCTATTTTTCTTAATTACAGTTTGTATTTTATTGTAATAGATTAGAAGGTGATGATATTCATCAGGTCATGGATGAGACTGATGTTGATCCTGGGAAAAAAATTAAAATTTATCCAAATGGACAATATGGCATCAGTACTTAGAAGAAGTAGTTAATTCTAGAAATAAGCACAACTTCACCAAAAAGTCATGCTGGACCAAATTCATTCTCTTCTCTGAAGGGATCATAAAAATTCTGTAAACTTAGTTTATTATACTACAAAAAGCATTTGACAATGAACCAAATCAGGAGTTCTCCACCTTTTCCATACAAATGAAATCGATACCACATACAGCTCTAGAGTTTCATCTTCAGTGTTCCATGACCAGAAAAGAAAGACCCTTCCCCATCAGCTCCAGCAGAAACATCTCAAAGGAAGACTTTTGCTGGCCCAATATGGATTTGATGCCTAGGCGTACAGTCAGAGCATCAGGTCATTACCAGAAAGAAAAGTGTGAAAACGTGTTAAGTTGAAGATAAGAACCAATACAACACCCAAATAATAGAAAGGTTCCAGAAGTATAAATACACTGTTCTATACTTGGCTGTCCAACAACTTAAATTTACTGTGAAAATACAGAAAAGGAATACTAATTCAATTTGCAGAATCAAAAAAAAATGTAGAGGAAGTAATACATCCAAAAGGTAAGTGTAAATATCTGCACCCAGGTTTAATTAATATATATATATACACACACACACACACACACATATATATATCAAACACAAGTTGAGAAGGGCACATGAAGGGAAAACAATTGCGTAAGCTTATTATGAGTGAAGAGTATTGACTGTCACAAAAATATTAAATGTAACCTCACCTACTTTAACAAAAGCTAGGATCTACAAAGCAAGTAATACGTCACTCCACTCTGTGCCAGTCGGACCACACTTAGAAAATACTTATTTTCTACTAAAAAATATTTATGTAGAAAAATTAGAGAAGCAATCTAGATGCCCAAAATAAATTACGATATAGTCATACAAAGGAGTATTTATGTATTTCTTTAAAAGTATAGTTATGAAGATCATGTAAAAATACATGGAAAGTGTCTATGCATTAAGTGAAAATAGCAAAACATGTACATTATAATTATGTACATGCATGCATATCAATGAGAAATAAGAGGTAGCAAAAGTAAAATAATATGTATGTTATAGTGATGACATTATGGATAACTTAATTTTTTAATTGTCTTTAATGTTTCCACTGTACTGTTTTTTTTTTTTCCCCACTGTACTGTTAACTGTGAAAAGGTCACAAAACAATACCATTTTTATAAATTTCTAAGACTTGTTTAACCATACATATAAAAGGGAGCCAGCTCTTAAACAGCTTATAATATTCTTAAAGAGATACTGACATTTGCAGCAAGAAAAATTTGTTGTTTAAAATAACAGTAACTACAGCCCTAAGAAATGAGCATCTCAGAGTCAGTCAGTCAACAAACTTTCTTTGAGAGCCAACTATGTGCCAGCCACACTTTCTAGCCACTGGGGCTATAACAATGAACAAAATAGACAAAAATTCCTGCCCTCATAGAACTTACATCCTAGCAGCAGAGATATACAATAAACAAGATAAACATGTAAAATAAATACTGCATTTGATAGTGATTAAGGAAAAGCTAGGGAAGTGGTCAGTGTGTGTGTATAGAATGCTTTTTAAAACTGAATGACAGGGATCCCTGGGTGGCGCAGTGGTTTGGCGCTTGCCTTTGGCCCAGGGCGCGATCCTGGAGACCCGGGATCGAATCCCACATCAGGCTCCGGGTGCATGGAGCCTGTTTCTCCCTCTGCCTATGTCTCTGCCTCTCTCTCTGTCTCTCTGGGACTATAATAAATAAATAAAAATTTTAAAAATATATATATAAAAAAAAATAAAACTGAATGACAAAAAAATAAAAATAAAAATAAAAATAAATAAAAATAAAACTGAATGACAGGGCAGCCCGGATGGCTCAGTGGTTTAGCACCACCTTCAGCCCAGGGCATGATCCTGGAGATCTGGGATCGAGTCCCACGTCAGGCTCCCTGCATGGAGCCTGCTTCTCCCTCTGCCTGTGTCTCTGCCTCTCTCTCTTTCTCTCTCTCTCTTTCTCTCTGTGTCTCTCATGAATAAATAAATAAATAAATAAATAAAATATTTAAAATAATAAAATAAAATTAAACTGAGTGACAATGGAAGGTCTCCCTGAGAAGAAATCCGAAAAAAGATGGAAAAAGGGGAGGGAGTTAGCAGTGTGGATATGTGGGGAAAGAAGTGCAAAATGCCTTGAAAAAGAATCTCTGGCCAATGATGGTATTGTTCTAAAAACATAGAAGTATAATTAATTAAACAGTCTGTACCCAGTCCCTGCCCAGCAGACCACAGACAGCTAGCTACACGGTTCCAAGAACACTGCTTCTGGACCTGACCTGCATCAGTTGTTGTCAGTACACAGATGCTTTTCCTGGCAAATTCTTTGAGGCCTTTTGCTTAAGCAATCTCTTTTTATTCTGAGGATCCAAATGGGGCCTATAACATCCACTCATGGTCCATCCCAAGGGTCTCATACAGCTCTTGCCCCTCACCTGACTCATACTTACACTTTGCAAAACATTTAGCAGGCCTGTGAAACTGAGCAAAGGGAAGCCAGACCCTCCTAGAGCTTAAGCTGAAAGGAGATCTCAGGAAGGAAAGATGAATTTCAAGTATGTGGAAAGCTGTAAAGAAGTTGGGCGGGGGGGGGGGGGGGGGGGGGGGGGGGGGCCCTGGGTGGTGCTAGCCTGCCTTTGGCCCAGGGCACGATCCTGGAGA
The DNA here is from genome assembly GCF_048418805.1 of Vulpes vulpes. Taxonomy (NCBI): domain Eukaryota; kingdom Metazoa; phylum Chordata; class Mammalia; order Carnivora; family Canidae; genus Vulpes; species Vulpes vulpes. The sequence continues at coordinate 129,705,640 of NC_132782.1, forward strand.
CCTGGGATCGAATCCCACGTCGGGCTCCCGGTGCATGGAGCCTACTTCTCCCTCTGCCTATGTCTCTCTCTCTCTCTCTCTCTCTCTCTCTCTCTCTCTCTCTCTCGCTGTGTGTGACTATCATAAATAAAATAAAAATTTAAAAATTAAAAAAAAAAAAGAAGTTGGGCGGGGGGGGGTGCAGGGAGGCAAGGAGTAAAAGCTAGACATATGAGAACAATTCAAGAGGTACATAAAAGATCTAGCAACAGGCCATGGGGCTGAGGTTCAGGGAAAAATAGTCAACAAACTGCCAACAGTGGAAATGTCAAAGGAACTTATAAATAAGAGTGTCTCCATTTTAAGCTGTTCACTATGCTAAGTATAATCCCTGCCATCAATCCCAAATTTTCAATGAAACTCTACAATTATGTGCTTTGTGGCTGATGCTTTATAGGAATCAAGGCAGATAATAAAAAGGCAAGATAGAAGTAGGATCTAAAATAGAGCAAAAGCTTTTGCATAGTGAAGGAAACTATCAAGAGAACAAAAAGGCAACCTACTGAATGGGAGAAGGTATTTGCAAATGATATGCCTAATAAAAGGCCAATAGTCAAGATATACAAAAAACTTATATAACAACACCAAGAAACCCCACAAATATTCCAATTAAAAATGGGCAGAGTACCTGAATAGACATTTTTCCAAAGAAGATGTACAGTCAGCCAACATATGAAAAGATGAACATCACTAATTATCATGGAAATGCAAATAAAAACCACAGTGAGATATCATCTTACACCTGTCAGAATGGCTAGTATCAAAAAGACAAGAAGTAACAAGCATTGGCAAGGATGTAGAGAAAAGGGAATCCTCATGCACTGTTGGTAGGAATGTAAATTGGAGCAGCCACTGTGGAAAACAATATAGAGGTTCCTCAAAAAATTAAAGATAGAAATACCATATGATCCAGTAATTTCACTATTGTTTACCTCCCCCCCAAAAACCACTAATTCAAAAAGATATATGCACCCCTATGTTTATTACAGCATTATTTACAATAGCCAAGATATAGACACAATCCAAGCATCCACTGATAGATAAATGAATAAAGATGTGGTGTCTATACATATACAATGGAGTATCACTCAGCCATAAAAGTGGAGATCTTGCCACTTGAGATAACATGAACAGACCCAAACAACAGAATGCTAAGTGAAATAAATCAGAGAAAGACAAATACCATATGATTTCATTTATCTGTGGAATCCAAAAAAAAAAGCCAACAAATAAACAAAAAGCAGAAACAGACTGATACATACAGAGAACTGATGGTAGCCAGAAGGGTGGGGGGTAGGGAATGGGCAAAATGGATGAAGGGGAGTGGAAAGCACAGGCTTCCAGTTATGGAATGAATAAGTCACAGGGATAAAAGGTACAGACAGCATAAGGAATATAGTCAATGGTACTATAATAACATTTGTATGGTGGCAGATGGTAACTACATTTGGAATGAGCATAACATAGAATCACTCTGTTGTACACCTGCAACTAATGTAACACTGTATGTCAACAATACTTCAATTAAAAAATATATATATATATATATATATATATATATATATATATATATATGTATACCAGCGGCCCCTGCGTGGCTCAGATGGCAGAGGCTGATGTAGAGGTTGTGAGTTCAAGCCCCACACACACTAGATGTAGAGATTACTTACAAATAAAATTTTTTTTAAAAATTTTACTTAAAAAATATATATATATAGAAAATTTTAAAATAAATAAAACAGAGCAGAGGCAAAAATGTTAAATAAGGTGTAACTAAGAAAAACACAAGCTCCTTGAAACTCCTCAGAAATATCTGGGGGAGAGAACTGTGTGTTCCCACTATCTACAGAGTGGCCTTTGAAAAGAATAAAGTAAATGATCACTCCATCAGCTGGGGGACTTGGCTACACCTGATAGCTGACAACTAGATTACACCCAGTCAAGCAATCAATAGATAAAACAAGAAAGGTACCTAAGGTTTTGACAACTGTGAAGCTGGGGAGAACCCAGTCAGGCTGACAATGTCAAATCTCAATGTCCCCTCAGCCTGTTGATCTTCTGCCCAACCCCCTAATAAAATGGTTTGATCGGACAACAACAACAACAAAAGTACCTAAATTTATGCTTCAGAAAGCTAAAAAGGATCATTACGTAGATCATCCTGAGTTGCTAAATGATACTTCATTGAAGAATGACTCTCAAACCTACTCCTTAAAGGGTAAGAGCTAAAGAATAGAACATATAGGAAGAGAGATTCCAAGTTTAGTTAATATGAATAAAGCTCCAAAGCCTGGAATGAATGTGGCCTGTTCAGAGAACTGTACAAAACTGGTCTATCTGGAACAGTGTACTCATTGGCAGGCAATGGCATATAAGATTAGCCAGGCATGGTGAGATCAGGTGAGGGAAGGCTCTGAAATCCAGGGTGAGAAATCTGAACTTGACAAGCATTCATGAGAAGGGAAAGAAACTGCTTTGTTCTGTTTTTGTTTTTTTGTGTTTGGTTTAAGATCATAAAATACTATGGCAGTGCAGATTTTGCCTGCCCTCTAAAATTGGCCCATGATTTCCTACTACCTTGCCCATGTTACATATTCTCAGATATACATCTCTCACTATTACCTAATGCCTCTACTCATGTTTGTACTGTTCCTACATCTCCCAACTGTGTGTCAATTACCCTTAAAAGTTCTTCAACTTAAAAAAAAGTTTTTAACTTCTACATAATTTGTCCACTCCATACAATACTTAGTATCTACCCTGCAACATAGGAAATTAAACATGCCACAGGCTAACTTCTACATAATTTGTCCACTCCATACAATACTTAGTATCTACCCTGCAAATTAGGAAATTAAACATGCCACAGGCAGTACATGCCCCAAGAAACTCACTCTGATGTAAACAGAAGCCAAGAAAATAAACTAGCACAATACAGAGTGCTAACTGGTAGAGGAGAGAAATGCTTACAGTATCATAAGCGCAAAGGACAAGAGTTTGGAAATCAGGAAAAGATAGAAACACCTAAGAGAAAGTATTAACTGGATTGAGGGTTTGTTTGTTGTTGTTGTTTTTAAGATTTTATTTATTCATGAGAGACACAGAGGGAGAAGCCGAGACACAGGCAGAGGGACAAACAGGCTCCCTACCGGGAGCCTGATGCAAAAGTGATCTGGGATCACCACCTGAGCCAAAGGCAGACCCTCAACCACTGAGCCACCCAAGCACCTCTGGACTGAATTTTGAAAGAAAATAAACACCAAAAGGTGGGGAGAAGTGGTAGGGATGACAGTGATTACAATCAAGACTGCAAAGGCTGAGCAAAGCGTGTCATACTCAGAGACTTACTCCATATGGCTGGATGAGTATGAGAAGTAGTAGTAAAGGACCAGATCAGGAACATGATTTTCTAGTGCTAAGAATTTTGTATCTTAGAATAATCAAAAGACTTTTATGAAGGAATAACAAGTTCACATTTCTGCTTCTTACGGAGTGCTCTGGTGGCAGTGGAAGATGGATTGAAAGGATATCAAAAAGCTTCCTCTTGGGGATTTACCCCAAAGATTCAGATGCAATGAAACGTCGGGACACCTGCACCCCGATGTTTCTATCAGCAATGGCCACAATAGCGAAACTGTGGAAGGAGCCTCGGTGTCCATCGAAAGATGAATGGATAAAGAAGATGTGGTTTATGTATACAATGGAATATTACTCAGCAATTAGAAACGACAAATACCCACCATTTGCTTCAACGTGGATGGAACTGGAGGGTATTATGCTGAGTGAAATAAGTCAATCGGAGAAGGACAAACAGTGTATGTTCTCATTCATTTGGGGAATATAAATAACAGTGAAAGGGAATATAAAGGAAGGGAAAAGAAATGTTGGGAAATATCAGGAAGGGAGACAGAACATAAAGACTCCTAACTCGGGGAAACGAACTAGGGGTGGTGGAAGGGGAGGAGGGCGGGTGTTGGAGGGGAATGGGTGACGGGCACTGAGGTGGACACTTGACGGGATGAGCACTGGGTGTTTTTCTGTATGTTGGTAAATTGAACACCAATAAAAATTAATTAAAAAAAAAAAAGCTTCCTCTTACCACAAAATGCAACAAAAATCTGATAAAAGCTGATATTAATATTCAACTTATCTGCAGTTATCCACTCCTACCCCTTTTCTAGGCCTTTTCATAAAGCCTTCCCCAACTCTTCCCCAACACATTAATCTCAGAACTTCTAAGGCATGTCTGTCTGTACACTGCATTCTGTCACCACCTTACAATTTTAACTAATTTGCATTTAAACTTCTCTTCCCTAACAAGAAAACAAGATCCCTATGAAAAGATGCCACATATTTTTTGAATGTACATGTAAAACATACATACACACATACACATATACCCCTCCATCCCATAGCACCAGGGCGGTAATACAACATTTTGAAATAGGTACTTCCTTTGAACTGAATACATGATCTCCTTTATCCATGAGTACAGATTCCACTATTCCCCATAAATAACAAATAAAATGTATGATTAAGGAAAATCAAGGTGAAAAAAGTTAGTATACAGTAGTGGGGAATGAACACACTTCCTTTTCCAGGAAAATGAAAATGTTCTCATTTATGATAGGGGTGTGTTACACTGTTGTACTGCATTTACTTAAAAAATGTGTAATCAAGATTTTTGTTTAATATATATAAATTTACCTAAAAATCTGTAAAAATAAGGGGTGGGAGCAAGGGGCTATAGATGAAAGATGAATGGCAGAAAATTGATGGTACTTCCTCAGTAAAGTGCCTAGGTGGTTCATTATTCTGCTTCTTTTGAAAAAACTGCATTAACAAAAAAAAAGTAACTCATAAATTGTAATGACTTATTCTCCTAATGTCTGGTATAATGTGACATTTAACTTTTAAAGTGGTTTTACTAGCTCCATTACCTTCTTCATCCTAAGGAATATCTTCTAAGACATATCTTCTAAGACAAACCTATTGTTAATAGCATAGATGAAAAAAGGCTAAGCAGCCACAGATTCCTTAATTAAGCACCGACAGGAAAATTAATTAGCCCTGTTAGAACCAATACCCAAAAATCCAGTAAAATATAAAGTTAGAATTTTCTAATCTTCTAATCTTCAAACTGTGCTGCCAAAGACAGCATCTGAAAGATACCCAAAAGTTTCTGGAAATACAACACCTACAAAAATAGACTCAACACTATTCTGGATGGTTTTAAGATAATTCAATTATTTTACCTAGGTAATTCAAACTTCATGCTTATCTGCTCTTAATTTGCATTCTCCTCCCACAAGATATTTAATGTGGAAAATAAAGATTTTTCTCATTCATGCCAATATCGGCACAAGGTTAACAAACTTTTGTTCAGAGAAATTAACTGTTGCATAACTGAAACCCTCAAAAAGTCCTAAGTGTCTCAAAAAAATTTCTAAAGCATTTTACAATAAAATACAAGTGGAAAAAAGACCTAAAATTTAGTAAGACAGTTTCTATTACACTGTTTTGCTATTTCTCAGGAGATGATATTTAAAACTTTTCTTAGAATTACCTACACTCTTATAAATCACTAGCTATCCAAACTGTGACTGGAAGGGACATGAAGAGAGTTTCTGGGATGCTGATAATGTTCTTATCGGAGTGCAGATCTGATTACACGAGTAAGTTCTATCTGTAAAAATTCTTCAAGCTCTACATTTATGTGTACTTGTCTACATTACACACATATTACACATGTAATACTCTGATAAAACAAAGTAAGCCTCGGCTGTTAGAGCTGTCCTCAAGTCCCCTACCTCATATTAAAACACCTGTTCTACGCACTAAAACATTTCTCTAATAAAAGATCATTCAAAGTTATTTTATAACATTTAACATTTTCCGACATATTCCCAGATAACAAATAACTTCCGTTTGCACCTGGGAGCTCAGAAAGTACATAATGGGGGGGGGGGGGGTGTATTTTCCAGAAGAAATCATTTTAAAAGCTACCTGAATAGAAACAGTAGTGAACTGGTACTGTACTGTCTGGACAAAGATGCAAATCATTTTCAACTTGGTTAATAACTAAATTTAAAAAGGAAAAGAAAGGCTCCTGCTTCAGATCTTAGTAAGATAAGGAAGACAGGAGGTTAGTAAAAGCTAAACGTTAAGGCTAAACATTAAGATTCTCTCGAGGTTGGGCGGGGGGGGGGGGGGGGGGGAGGGTTGAGGTGACCGGGTGACGGGCACTGAGGGGGGCACTTGGCGGGATGAGCACTGGGGTTACGCTATATGTTGCCAAATCGAACTCCAATAAAATATAATAATAATAATAATAATAATAATAATAATAAAAAGATTCTCTCCAGCAGCCTGGGTGGCTCAGCAGTTTAGCGCCGCTTTCAGCCCAGGGCGTGACCCCGGGGTCCCGGGATCGAGTCCCACGTCGGGCTCCCTGCATGGAGCCTGCTTCCCCCTCTGCCTGTGTCTCTGCCTCTCTCTTTGTGTCTCTCATGAGTAAATAAATAATAATTTTTTAAAAAAATTTTAAAGATTCTCTCGAGGAGGAAGAAGTGGAGTACAATCAAAAAGGATCTCGATCCTCAGGTCAATCACAGTCTCACCCTCCACCTGAACAGGCCAGGGGAGGGAGCCAATCAGCCTTTCCGCGTGAGATACCAGAGAGTTCAAAGACCGCCGAGCAGGGAACGTCGCTTCGCACAGCAATCCTCCCGGATGCACCCAGGAGGGCTCACAAGTACCATCCTCTCGCCTTTCGACAGCGAGTACTCGGGGATCCTGCCAAAGCCCATGCGAGCGACTGAGGCCACCCGGACTCCAGCCTGGCGAGTCCAGTCCTCAGCCTCGAGTCACACAAACACGTCCACAGGGCAAACCGACGGTCTCTCGGGGAGCGGGGGCGGGGGGGGGGGGTGAGATGACAAAACTAGAACATCCCCAGAAAGTTGACAGAGGAGGTGGGCTGTGGTGGGGCGCGGGCGGCGGCGACAGCCTCGGGGCAGAGGCGCAGATCTGCGAGCGGGCGCTGGGGCAAGAGGTCAGGCCCGCAGGGTCAGAGGGAGACGGCTTCGGGGGCGCCGGGAGGGAACGAGGCCTGGGGGCAAGAGGCACAGGCTCCCCGCGGGAGCGGCCGAAAGAGACCTCGGCGGGGGCAGAGCGCGGGGTGCAGGGGACGCGGCGGAGCTCGGCGCCGCGGGGAAACGCGCACGCCCCGACCTCTGAGCCTGGCAGCAGCCGCCGCCCGCGCCCCGAGCGCCTGACCCCGCCGGGCACGGGGAGCCGTCCGCCCGGCGCCAGGCGAGGAGGCAGAGCGCGCCGGCCGCGCCCGCGCGGGCCCGGGAGGGGAGCGCGGCCAAGGGCCCTCTTACCCGTGCAGGCCGAGGGCGCGGCGCCTCCGGTGCAGCAGGCAGAGCAGCAGGAGCGCGGCCCCGGCCAGCGTGGAGTTTCGCGCCGTCAAGTACTTGCTGAAGGCCGCCATAGAAGCGCCCGAGCGAGCGAGCCGGGAACGGGGCCGCGGCGGCTACGACTGCCCTCAGCGCAGGAAGCGCGGGGGAGACTGGGAGGACAGGCGCGCGCGGCGGGTGGGCGGGGCCGGCCGCGCAGCCCCGCCCCCCGGCGCGCGCCGCCGCCGCGTCGTCCGCGCGCCGCAGCCCCCCACCGACCGCCGCCGGGCGGGAGCGCGCGCGGGCGCCGCGGAGGCCGTCTGCGCACGCGCGGACCCCCGCAGGGCCGGGCGGCGGCGGGTCTTCCGTCTCCGGGGCTCGCGGCTGCCCCCGCCTCACCCCTACTCTCACCTGCGCGTGCGCCCGGAGCCGGGCTTTCACAAGAACTGGAAGAGCCGGCCTACCTGCCCCGGGGGCCCGGGGGGGCCTGCCGCTCCGCCCCCCCGAGGCCCCCTCCCACCCGGGTAGGGCCGTTACCACCCTCTTAAAGGAGCGCGGGGACAGGGCAGTGAATGGCCCCATCCCGGAGCCCGCACGCGGAGCCGAAGGCGCGCGGACGGTGTGGGCGAAAGCATCCGTCGGGACCGCGGAAGAGGTGCAGGGAGACGCGGGAAGAATGGCCGTGCAAGTCGAAGACCTTTCTCCAAGCCAGGGTTCTTCTAGACTGTGGCTTATAATCTCTAGGGGATGGTGGGATGAGATCGGTAGATGGAGACCACCACTTTGTGTTGAGAGAGAGAGAGAGAAACCGGTTAAGAAGAGAAGAAAATGGAAAAATCTCACAGTGCGTCACGACTAAACGAGTTGTTTCGAGAAGATTTATCTATCTGTGTGTCCAGAGCGGTGATACAGAGTCTATTTCTTTAATGTGGCTCTGATCAAAGTTTGAGAAACATTGTTCTCTTTTGCAAAGGAACATTTACAAGTTAACAGTCGTGCATTGTGTGGATGCTGGCCTTCCTCCCAGAATCAGAAGGGCATTACAGATGACAGCATTCTTCTGGCTGGCCCTGTGCTGCAGAAATCGCTATCCCCAGCACTGAGACTGGCATGTGGACAGGAACTTAGTGAATCCTTATCTTCAGCTGAAGAAACTGGAGGAAAGTATCAGTCAGAACATAAGTACATAAAACCTTGCATAATACATACACTTGTTAAAGTAGCCCACGGAACAGTGGTTTCCTAGGTGTTTTCTCAATATAAACTGGGAGTTGCCTAATACAGATCACAAGGGGTGTGTGTAGAGGTGTTCAACTGTCTAATTTTTGCTAAAGTGAAGCTGTTACTAAATTCTCCATCTACCAGGTGAACCTTTTCATTACCTCATTCAACAGTTAGGCAATTTGGTGTGCACGGAGGATACAGAGATAAACAGATCACAACACCTATTCTCCAAAGGCTGGTAGAGGAGGGAAAATATGAAAAAAATATATATAAATATGCTAAGTGTCGTATTAGAGGTAGGAACAAAGCACTATGACAGCATGAAAAAAGAAAATGCTTAGTTTTGCCTAGAACTTTCTTTTAGAGCTTCACAGAAGATGATTTTGTAGCTAAATCCTAAAGGGCAGAGAAAGAGCTATGCAGGAGGACGAGAGATAATTAATAAGTCATCAATAAATTCCATAGTAATGTAAAAGTGTTGGGAACCATGGAAGAATTTGTATCATCTTGGAGTTCGTAGCAATGAAGGAAGAGTATGCAAGTTTTGAGGAAAGATATATTTAGGAAATAGACTATAGTTCAGAGAAGAAATAACAATGACCCATTGGGCAAGATGTTCTAAAAGGCACCTGCACCCTAAGGTTTATAGCAACAATGTCCACAATAGTCAAACAATGTAAAGAGCCCAGTATGTCCATCAACAGATAAATGGATAAGGACGTGGCGTCTATATACATACACACACACACACACACATAATGGAATATCAATCAGCCATCAAAAAAAATGAAATCTTACCATTTGCAATGAAGTGGATGGAACTAGAGTGTATTATGCCAATCAAAATAAGTCAGAGAAAGACGGTTATCATATGATCTCACTCATGTGGGATTTAAGAAAACAGGATCATAGGGGAAGGGAGGAGGGAAAAATAAAACAAGAGGAAATCAGAGAGGGAGACAAACCATGAGAGAAATCATAGGAAACAAACTGAGGGTTGCTGGAGAGGAGGGAGGTGGGGGGATGGGGTAACTGGGTGGTGGGCATTAAGGAGCACTTGTGGTGTAATGAGCACTGGGTGTTATATGAGAATGTTGAATCACTGACCTCTCTACCTCTTAAACTAACAATACTCTATATGTTAATTAATTGAATTTAAATGAATTTTAAAAATTTTAAAAAGGTACCCATGTTCAAGAAGAATGGGTGATTCTAAAAAAACTGGAATTAGTTAATGTTAGTTCAAATAAGTTCAGCTGTTCATAAAATCCATCAGGTAAAGATCACTACGGGCAAACCTGTAACACAACAAAGTTAAGTTTATAAACTTGCTACAGAAACAATAGCACACAGCAGAGGAATTATGGGCATGTCTCAAAAAAAAAAAAAAGAAAAGGAAGAAATAGGAGTTATCATAGTATTAGAAGAAGGGAGGAGTTTAGGTAGACTCTAAATGAAACACTATTTAATAGCCTTAGAGCAAATCAGATCTATATATAAAGGGGTTAATATCAGATCTGAGTTGAGAAGCATACTCTGGGTTCTATTCCCTTGGAAACATAACTTCAAGATGAATGTAGAATATTATGTCTTGAAAACCCCTTATCTAAACCTCTGCAGTGTAAATTGAGGCTGCTTCTCCAAGTCAAAGTGATCTACCTGTATGGTTTACATCTCCCAGGTATGAAAGATATGTTGTCTCACTAATATGATTTTAAAATGACAGAGTTTCTGACAACTTAAAGTTTTAGAGAACAAAGTTCCTCAGCACTATGTGCTTTGATAATGAACCAAAACAGATTTTCAGGTTCACAGTAATAGTTAATAATTAAGAAAAATGTGATCTTATTGGAAGATGTCCACAAGCTCTGGTTTTTAAATCTCATTTAACAATTAGGCAAGTTGGTACGCACAGGACGGGACAGAGAGAAGAGAGGCACGGTGCTAGCCAGCCTCCAGCATCGTCCCCAGTGATCTTCGCTTTCTGGTATTTGTGCCCTGTGTAATCTCCCTCTTGTCAGGATTGGTCTGCGTGACCAAAAGAGTGTGGTGAAGGTGACAGCATGTGACTTCTGAGACCAGATCATAAAAGGAATTGTGGCTTCCACCTCAGTCTCTTGGATTGCTTGCTCTTGGTGAAGCCAGCTGTCACAAAGCACAAACAGCCCTAGAGAGGAACTGAGGACTACCAGCAAGGGCCAGCACTTGTTGACCAGCTTTGGAAGCAGATTTTCCGTCCCCACAGATAAATGCAGGCTTATGAAAATCCCAAGCCAGAATGCTCTGCCAAGATGCTCCTAAATTCCTGACTCATAAAAACTGTGGGAGACAATAAATGTTTACCATTGTTTTAAGCCACTAACTTTGAGGGTAATTGGGTAAGCAGCTGATGTGATTTGGGCCACCCTCAAAAAATAGATGGGAGAACGGGGCTTTAGGAGAAGACATAACAGGAGCAAAGATACAGACACAAGGAGGTACAAATATGATTAAGTCTGGTGTTGGATAGAGGTTCATGAAGGGGTGTGAAATGAGACAAAAGCTTGAAATGTTTAGTGGAGGTCAGTTTTTGGACGATCTGAAACACCCAGCTAACCAGGCGAGATTTTATTCTGCGTGTAAGAGGCAGGAGTTCAGGTTTGGAGGAAGAGTAGTGACCTCAGCTTTTATTTAAAGAGACCCTGCCAATGGCAATGTGTAGGATGGTTTGAAGGAAGAAACATCAAGCAGAGAGACCAGTCTGGACACTCTTGAAATAATCTAGGTGAAAGATCGTCAACACTTGAGTCAGACAGCACAGAGCAAACAGGTAGGAAAGCATTTTGTAGATTCAGATTGGATGAGGATGATGAGACTGCTATTTAATGGTTAAGGAAAAATTTTAATTCACACTGAGATTTCCTGATTGAGCAGTGGAGAGGATGATATGATATACCTGAAGACAGGGGCACAGAAGTGAAGCTAATTTTATCAGCTTCTTGTCAGGGAAGATAATGAGATGCAAATGAGTAATTCCTCACTAGTTCCTCATCACCAAGGTAAACTCCAAGATCCTTAGCATTGTATACAAAGCTACTTGTGATATCCTCCCTGCCTGCCTCTCTGAATCCCTTTCCTGACATGCCTCCCCTTAAACAGATGTATTCCACCTCCACCCCAGGAGATAAATGTACACTATTCCCCTCTGTGATCTTCCCTAGAATATTCTATTCCTTCTGCCTGAAATCCAATCCCTTCCTGTCCTAACATCACTCCTAACTCAGTTCATCCTTTAAAATGAAACTTTGGGGATGTCTGGGTGGCTCTGCGGTTGTGCATCTGCCTTTGGCTCAAGGCCTGATCCCAGGGTCTGGGGATTGAGTCCCACATCAGGCTCCCATGCCAGGAATCTGCTTCTCCCTCTGCCTATATCTCGGCCTCTCTCTGTTTCACTAATGAATAAATAAAATCTTTTAAAAATAAATAAAATGAAACTTTGATGGTCTCCTACTCCAAACTGTCTTTTCTGACCACGTTCCCCAACCCCCTACTTCCTGCCAAGTTAATCACTTCCTTCTTTGTGCTGCTTCTGTCTCAAATATAATTCTATTAATGGATAGTAGGGTGTTTCTTAATAGAAACTGGTATTCACTGACAAGGTAAACACCTCAAGTTACCAAGAAAAATTCATCTTTTTCATCTTTGCTTAAAAAAGAATCACTTGTTGGTAGATTGCATTGTTGGTAGGAATACAAATTGGAGAAGGCACTGTGGAAAACAATGTGGAGTTACCTCAAAAAATTAAACATAGAACTACCCTATGATCCAGTAGTTGCACTTCTATTTACCCAGAAAACCCCACCAAAAACATTAATTTGAAAGGATACACGCACCCCTATGTTTATTTCAGCATTCTTTACAATAGCCAGACTATGGAAGCTGCCTGTGTCCATCAGTAGGTTAATGGATAAAGTAGATGTGGTATATATACATAAGAGAATATTCTCAGCTACAAAAAAAAATGAGATCTTGCCATTTGCAACAACACTGATACAGCTAGAGAGTATAATGTTAAGCAAAATAAGTCAGAACAAAAACAAATACTATATGATCTCACTCATATGAGGAATTTAAGAAACAAAACAAATGAGCAAAGGAAATAAAGGTGGTAGAGTGGCCAAGACATGGACTCTCAAGGGTTCTCTATGCCTGGATATTGGTTCCCAAAGAACGTGGGTAGTTTCTAGATAATAGAGTTGGGATGGCTGACCTGGCTTAGCCATATACTGTGCTGGAAACAGCTCTCCCCATGGCCATGAGGTACTATTGTTGAACTAGTTTATCAGCCCAGAATTCCAACCCCTCCTGAAGAGTTTCTCTTTAAGACAGTGAGCTAGTGAGATGGTACTATCTCAGTGTATCAGAAAGGTTCTAATAATGTTGAAACCCAACAGGGAAGAGGTTGAGATTTCAATGGGTACTAACTCTCCTAATTTTATCAGTAAGAGGGGCTTCTCAAGTGATTCTTTAAAAAAAAAATCACTATTTTTTTTTCACCATGACAAATGTACTCCTTAGAGAATGAGTAAACAGATTGTAGCATAGCCACCTGATGGGACACTATTCAGCAGTAAAAAGGAAGAACTGCTGATAAGTACAGCAACATGGATGAATCTCAGAAACATTGAAAGAACATTCACACATGCACAAAACATACTGCTTGATTCGATGAATATGAAGTGCAAAAAAGGCAAAATAAATTTATGGTAGATGTCAGAAGTCAATGGGGTAAAATTGACTGGAAGATAGCATGGGGGACCTTTCTGCATGATGCAAATGTTCCATATTTTGTTTGGGGTCATGGTTTCATGGACATTTACAAATGTCTTAACTCATCAAACTGAATATTTAAGGTCTATGCATTTTTGTTACATAAATTGGAACTCTAGCTAAATGAATGAATACATAAACAAACAACCTAATTATTTTTTAAGTGTAATACCTTAAAGTAAATTCAAGTTGAAAGAGAAGTTGCATCCATTTAAACATCACCGGATTTGTTCCAGGGTTAAGACTGTTATGTTCTGAGAAAGACCTGGAGTATCTAAAGATATGAAAGGGAAATAATTTACCTTAAGATGACCTATTTGAAAATGTGCAAGGGAAACAATTTATCTTAACCTTCCTTCAAATAATCTTTATAATATTTAAGAATGCTCTGTGGGATGTTTAATTAATTTCAAACACAACTTACCAGTTTGTAGTCCATAAAAATATGTATATTTCTACACTTGGCAGGGTTTCTGGATTCTGCCGCCTACGGTTTTTGTTTCATACATGTAAGGAGTATGGAAGGATTATAAAGGAGTTCACTTTATTCAAGCAATAAAAGGGCTAGTCCAGAGAAATGGAAATAACGTAAGTTTAAATATATGTGCCATATTTCAAGTCTGCCTACTGTAATCAGAGTATAATTTTAGAGTTGCTGCTAGAACAGTATCTCTGCTCCAGATGCTGATGGAGACTTCAGCCAGGCAGTTCTAGGGTGACATCCTGTGCCTGTCAGGTGGCTGCTGTACGTCTTTGGTCAGGCCTTTTCTGCTCCTTTGCTCCTTGATCCCTTTTGCTGCAGAATGCCACACTGGTCCATGGTCTATGTGTGCGTTGGGGGCGGCGGGGGGCGGCGGGGGGCGGGGGGGGAGGCGTGGAGAGCAGGGGGCACTTCTTGTTTTCATAACTATACATATTCCAGAGTTTCTCATTCTCTTCAGTTCCTCAAAATCCAATTTCAAGGGCATAGATTTTATCAAAGATTCTTCTATTGTTCTAGAATTTGTACTTCTAATTGCCACTGCTCAAAACTTTGCAAACAGGGACTTCCATAAGAAAATCTTTACCGATGCCTTCTGTCTGTGAGCTTCTCTACGAATCTCTATTAAATTTCTGCTGTGGCCAGATTGGAAAGGTTTTTTTTATAGTCCTCCATGGGATAACTTTGATAATAAAAATCCTCTGGTTTAAGACTTTCCCCCAATACACAAGTGCCTCTTTATCTACAGCAGCAGCAGCAGAGGTCAAAGCTGCTTACTTACTACCTCATGGGTGTTTTACAAGTTATCCAGTTCACACTCACCCATATTTGGGTGGCAGGTTGACCTGAGCACATGCCTTTGAAAAAAACACCAGGATGTGGAAAAAACTATGGCATGGGAGTCTTGAGTCTGAGCTCCACCTCATGTTTTGTCATAAGTAGCTGCATGACCTTAACTTCCAATTCTCTACTTTCTTATATGTGAAATAAAGGGTTTCATATTGGTTACTTCTGAGAATGGGGCTTGGAACAACTACTGGCCACCGGCAGAGACTTCCACATTTAAAGGTCCAGGATTGTGCTACACAAAGACATACTGATAGAGATAAAAAAGAACCACAGAAGTAGACAAGCTCTTACAGCTTCACATATGCTACCTACTGAGGGAGAATTCTTTTCCATATTATGCCTTTCTCTACCAGTAAACAAAAATGTATATACATTACTTTCATAAATTTTTGAAATACCAAAAATTATAAAATAGAAAACTTTAGGACAAGTTGATTCTTAATATCCTTCATTGCTTAAAAATGTTTATTATTGAAAATGTTATCATAAGGTATTAGGGAAAGGGGAAGGAGTTCAATACAAGGGGCTGTACAAGGGAATTTTATGGTGACAGAACTGTTCTATATGGTACTGTGGTGATGAACACATGACTCTCTGGTTTGGTAAAACCCACTGAACTATACACCACAAAGAGTAACCTTTACTGCATGCAATTTGAAAAATAAATCAGGATGCTGGGGGATCCCAAGATGGAATGAAGACCAACTATGACAAATAAATCTAAGTGTATGAGAAAGTATGACATTACTATGGGGTAGTGGAAGGAATAGTTAACCTAAGTAATTTTTATTGGGAACTGTAAAATTGAAGACAAAAAGAACTGACGAAAACACCATAGTCTACTTGGTAACTATGTTTCACATGAGAGGACAGGTTAGCAATTCTGATACTGCTTTACAAAGGATACCACCATTGAACAAATGGGTAAATAAATTACAAATAATGGAAGTCTTGTTTATTGCTGTCAGACAAAGTAAATGACAAATAAGCAAAGATGTTGGGTACCTGGGTGGCTCAGTCGGTAAAGCATCTGCCTTTGGTTCAGGTCATGATCCCAGAGTCCTGGGATCAAGCCCCGCATCAGGAAGCCTGCTTCTCCTTCTGCCCCTGCCCCCCCCCCCCACTATGCTTGCTCTGTCTCTCTAGTGCTCTCTCTCTCTCACTCTCTCAAAAAAATAAAATCTTTAAAAACAAAACAAAACAACAAATAGCAAAGATGGGAAGGCTAGAATGAACCCTGTGGAGTTGGAAGAGTCAAAGATATCAGTATGAACCCACGTAAATAGATAGATGGTACAGAAATATAAAGAGCTTTCACTGGCCAAACTTGGAACAATTTGGAAAACAAAAGTACTAACAGTAGTATTCAATTACAATCCAAGAATGAAATAAGTATCCATTAGTCCATACTGATATAAATAAATGATTGAATAAATAAATGTAGAAGGAATAAGGGCAAGAAAAAATTATCATTTGGACACCACAGTAATAATTATTGTGGGCACCGATTGTGGGATGAAACTTTAAGGAGGAACAGAGTACTTGCATAGCCTCCAAGTATCTTCCCCTCAAACACTTAATAAATGTTTTGGGGGTTTTAACACATGTTCAGAAATGTTTTGAAAAATCATCTATTTTCCCAGCTCTCAAGTGTTAACTGGATTTAGTAAGTGACTTCTAATGGATAGAATATGGAAAAGGAAAAAAAAAAAGAAACAGTGATATTATAGAGGAGAAATCTAGCAGACAGATATCCCTTTAACCAAGTGATCAAAGTTTACAGCACCAGTAGCAAGTTGATTAGTACAGGTTGACATCATGTTATCCTTGATATGATACAAATGAGAAAGGCATTTCATTTCTATGACATTCGAAAACACTCGCAACCTCAGTCTGGTCATTAGAAAACATCCCAAATTGAGGGACATTCTACAAAATATCTGGCTTGTACTCCTCAAAAGTGTCACATTCATGAAAGACAAGGAAAGATTGAGAAACTGTCACAGTTTGGAGGAGACAAGAGATATGGTGACAAAATGCAGTGTGGTACTCTACAGAGCAGAAAAAAAAGTATAAGTGGAAAACTTGAAATTCCCATGAAGTCTAAAGTTTCGTGAATAGTGCTGTACCAATGTTAATTTCTTAGGTCTGTTAAAGGCACCTACTTACATGTGGTGTGATAACATTAGGGGAGCTGCATGAAAGCTCTCAAGGTGTATTGCTTTATTACACTTCATAGAGACTGTGTATTTTACAAATTAAAGGCTTGTGGCAACCCCGTGTTGAGCAAATCCACTGGCCCCATTTTTCTTTTTAAGATTTTATTTATTTATTCATGAGAGACACAGGGAGAGAGAGGCAGAGACACAGGCAGAGGGAGAAGCAGGCCAGACGCAGGTAGTCGGACACAGGACTCGATCCCAAGTATCCAGAATCAGGCCCCAGGTCAAAGGCAGTGCTGAGCCACTGAGCCACCCAGGCTACCCTGGCCCCATTTTTCAAATAGCATTTGTTCACTCTGTGTCTCTGTGTCACATTTTGGTGATTCTTACAATATTTCAAATTTTTCATTATAATTCTATTTGTTACAGTGATCGGTGATCTTTGATGTTACTATTGCACTTGTTTGGGGGCACCACAAACTGAGCCCAAATAAGATCGCCAACTTAATTGATAAATGTTGCTTGTGTTCTGAGTGCTCTAACAATGGGCCAGTCTTGCATCTCACTCCCCCCCTCAGAGCTCCCTGTTCCCTGAGGCACAAGGATTTTGAAATTAAGCCCGTTAATAACCCTACAATGGCCTCCAAGTGTTCAAGTGAAGGGAAGAGTCGCACATCTCTCACTTTAAGTCAAAAGCTAGAAACGCCTAAACTTAGTGAGGAAGGCATGTCAAAAGCTGAAATAGCCCAGTTAGCCAACTTGTGAAATGAATGCAAAGGAAAAGTTCTTGAAGGAAACTGAAAATGCTATTCCAGTGAACACATGAAGGATAAGAAAACAAAAAAACAGCCTTATTACTGATATGGAGAAAGTTTCAGAAGTCTAGATCGAAGATCAAACCAGCCACAATATTCCCTTAATCCAAAACCTAATCCAGAGAAGGACCCTAACTCTCTTCAATTCTGTGAAGCCTGAGAGAGGTGAGGAAGCTGCAGAAGAAAAGTTTGAAGCTAACAGAGGTTGGTTCATGAGGTTTAAGGAAAGAAGCCATCTCCATAAAATTAAAGTGCAAGGTGAAGCAGCAAGTGCTGGTGTAGAAGCTGCAATAAGTGATCCAGAAGATCTAGCTAAGATAATTCACATATGGATTTTCAACATATGTGAAACTATTAGAAGATTTCATGCAGGACTTTCATCACTAGAGTGGAGATGCCACAGCCTGGTTTCAAAGGACAGGCTGACTCTCTGGTTTGGGGCTAATGCAGCTGGTGACTTTAAGTTAAGCCACTGCTCACTTATTCTGAAAACCCTGGGCCTTAAGTATTATGCTAAATTCACTCTGTGCTCTGTAAATAGAACAACAAAGCCTGAATGACAGCACATCTGTTTACAATATGGTTTACCAAATATTTTAAGCCCATTGTTGAAAACTACTGCTCAGAAAAAAATATTCCTTTCAAAATATTGCTGCTCATTGACAAACCCAAGAGATCTGATGGAGATGTACAACAAGATTAATGTCATTAATGTCTGCTAATACAACATTCATTCTATAGCCCATGGATCAAGGAGTAATTTTCACTTTCAAGTCTTACTATGTAAGAAATACATTTTATAAGATTATAGTTGCCATAGACAGTGATTCTTCGAAGGAACCTGGGCAAGATCCATTGAAAACCTTCTAGAAAGGATTCACCATTCTACACACCATTAAGAACATTCATGACTCTTAGGAAGAGGTCAAAATATCAACATGAATGGAATTTGGAACAAGTTGGTTGCAGCCCTCATGGATGACCAGGAGGGGTTCAGGACTTCAGTGGGGGGCAGTAATTGCAGATGTGGTGGAAACAGTGTGAGAACTAGAAGTGGAATCTGAACATGTGACTGGCTGCAAACTCATGATAAACTTTCATGGATGAGGAGTTGCTGCTTATGGATGAGCAAAGACAGTGGTTTCCTGAGATGGAATCTGCTCCTGGTGAAGATGCTGTGAAGACTGTTTAACTGACAACAAAGATTTCGAATATTACGTACACTTAGTTGATAAAGCAGCAGCTGGTTTGACAGGACTGACTCCAATTTTGAAAGAAGTTCTACTTTGGGTAAAGTGTTATCAAAGAGCACCACGTGCTACAGAGACATTGTGAAAGGAAGAGTCAATTGGTGCAGTAAACTTCATTGCTGTCTTATTTTAAGAAATTGCCACAGCTGCCTCAGTCTTCAGCAACCACTCTCAACAGCCAACAGCCATCAACATCGAGGCAAGACTCTCCACCAGCAAAAGATTACAACTCACTGGTAGCTCAGATGACTGGTTGGCATTTTTTAGCAATAAAGTATTTTTTAATTAAGGTATGTACATTCTCTTTTTTAAACGTAATGCTATTGCACACTTAATAGACTGCAGTATAGCGTAAACACAACTTTTATATGCACTAGGAAACCAAAACATTCATTTGACTTGCTTTACTGTGATATTTGCTTTATTGTGGTAGGTCTAGAACAAAACCTGCAGTATCTCCGAGACAGGTCTATAAAAGAATTCTCTGTACTATCTTTGAAACTTATCTCTGTGCTATCTTTGCATTTTATCTGTGTACTATCTTTGAAACATCTGTAAATCTAAATTGCTTCTCCAGAAAAAGTTGAGAAAAATGTTAGGATAAGATGCATTCAGTGTTGCAATTAAAAATATGTGTGCTTACTCAGGAACTCTATTGTTGTTGCATCCAGAGATCAAGAAAGAGACTAGCATATAAAAAAAAGAGAGAGAGAGAGAGAGAGAGAGAGACTAGCCTAAATAAATCCTAAAATAAAGAATTATAGATGATTACACTCTTTTTTTCTTGAAATATCAGCCAAGAACATCTTGACCCTATCAACAAAGCCTGGGCACATACCTTGTGCATCATGTAGACTAGAACTCATTATTTTGTCATTAGTTTGCTCTTCATATTTCTAAAAGAACCTGAAGAGATCATCTAGTCCCAGGCTGAGGAACCGTTTCATTACCATCCAGGCCCATAGATCCATGGAAAACATTAGCATTAGTACAAAGCGACTTAATGCCATTTCAGTTGTTAGAGTGTTTTTTCCCCAGATATAGAAATGCGTAACATATTTGTGTGACTTTCAAATTAAGAAGACTTTACATAAAATTGTTCCATAAACATGGGAAAAAAAACACAAAATCTGTATCCATATTAGGAACAGCTTAAGTATTTAGAAGGAATGGAGAGAAGGAGGAGGAAGCACTGACTTCATGGCTAAACCTGTCATGATGTCCTAGACAGTGAGCCTGGCTGAGGTGTTTATGGGAAGCAGCCCTGCAAGAGAAGCATCTGAGAATAACTATAGTGTCCTCGTGGGGGATGAGTGTCAGTGTTTGGGACTGAGATTTTGCTGTCAGGTCCAAGTGGTGAAAAAGGAAAAACCGCGTAACAACTAGAATTTCTGTTGCCACCCTAGCCCTGTGAGGGAGGGACTGTGATTAGCCTCTGTTTATAACCGGGGAAATTGAAGTTTAGGGACAGTAAGGAACTTGCCCCAGGTCTCACAGCTGGTGACTGGGGAAGCCAACACTGGGACCTAGGTTTATAAGACTTCAGGGTTCTTAGCCACCACACAAAATGAATCAACTCTGAAGAGACACAGGAACCATGAAGAGAAAGGAAAGATTGGCAGGAATAAACCATGAGAAAGTTCAGCATTGGCCTCAAGTACCTGAGATTCACTGTTAATGGTTGCTGGTGGTGTTTCCAGGTTTACAGACCCAACATTGGAGCAAACAAGGAAATAGCAGTAGAGACAGAGATATAAGTGTTCCCTCCTCTCTCTCTCACTCTCTCTCTCTCTCTGTCTCTCTCTCTCTCTCTCACACACACACACACACACACACACACAAATATTAGACTCACAGAGGAAATGAAATTGGAGCCACTGCATGTTACCATTCACAGCCATGTCTCTTCCGCACGATTCCAGGGCCGGGCTTCTGTCTGGCTCGGCCCGCTGCAGGCCTGGAGCTCGGCAGAGTCAAGGCTGACAGGCTAGCGATCGGGAGCCCTTTCACCATGACAGCCTGGGGTATGGAAGTGATCCGCTGCTCTCACACCTGCCCACTAATGATGCCAAGATACATTCATCTCCCCGAGAGGGCTTTCCCGGCTCTCCCGATCAGGTTGGGCCTGGTGCACGCTTGGATATGACCACAGGGTTCTCCATGGCATGTTTTACTCTATGAATAAAAGAACTATTTGAATGAATGTATCTGACTTCTGCCTTCCTCATTTCTACCCAAGCTCCATAAAGACAGGGATTTTTTTTTTTTTTTTTTTTGGGGGGGATTTTTTTTTAAACATCATATCTCTGGTTTGCAAAACGATAATAGAGCCACAATAATGCTCAATATTTACGGATTGACAGTGTGCTGCATGAGGATTGGGCTGCTTCCTGTCTATCTCCTCACCGTTGGAAGACGCTTGTCTCCTCCACCTTCTGTACTGTACCAGATAGAACAGGCTGGAGTTCTAACCACCACCTCACCTACCTTTTACTAAGTCCCTTCTCCGGGTCTGGATGCTACATTCCTCTAAAGACAGGCTATAGCATGCTGACCAAGACCGAGGTCTCTATAATCGAATCCTGGTGGTGAAGACAACTCAGCTCAGCAGCTCCTGGTTTGTCATTCTCTCCTTGCTACCCTGGTATCCAATTCTTTGTCGGCTCCATTTTCAACTGTGAACCATCTTCCTCCAGGGAGCTCCAGTTTGCCCCATGAAGTACACAAGTTATGAGTCACATAGATGCTAAGGAGCCGGAGAAGCATACTGCGCTGGATATTGTCCAGATTAGACAGTATCAGCAGTTTTATCCTAATTGTTTCTTTTTCTTTTTTAGAAACGATCTACAGTTTTATGTGAAGAGCACTGGTGGTGGGTGGCTAAGGTCTTAGGTTTCAGGTGAGAATATAACTGAATTGGTAATACCTGGGGAGGCTATACTGGCTGATGGGACTGCGGGTGTGTAAACTGCTTGTGGGAAATGAATTTTTCACCTAGAAAAAAAAAAAGAATCATAGTGGACACTGATGGGGAAAAAGGACAGAGGGTTGACAGAGGACAGGGTTTTTTTTATTTTTACTCTTTTATTTTACTCTTTCAGATCCATTCACCATCTTTTCACACTCTGCTCTGTGCCCCCAAGATCCTGACTTTTATCAACAGCATTAACCAGGTTTCCAGCTGGGTTTGGCCAATGGGAAGGACTGGCAGGAGACTGGAAACTGGGAGGTCAGAGAAAGACTGCTGCGTTGATTCTCTTGATGGCCTCTGCAGTGACATGTTATGCTTTCCTACACCAAAGGCCACAGCTCCCGCTGGCTCTCTCCTACTACTGCGCACTCACTGGTTTCAGCCATCCCTCTCTCTTGTCCTCCCCAGTTTAGACAGCAGGCTTCCTGCAGCTGCTAGCCCTATGGTATCCCTCCAGCTTTTATAGTTTCCCTTTATCTTGTCACACCACTGTAAGTTGCAATTTCATTAAACTTTCTCTAACCACCTTTTCGAGGTACCCCCTCTTTCTGTTCTGCATCCTCTACACAAAGACTCAGGCTGATGCAACATCCATCATCTCACACTTTGCATGTCACCAGGGCAGGAGGAAAGAAGCAGACCCAACCATGCCCTGACTTTTAAAGGCTTCCACTTGCAACAGACACAGGCCATTTCCACTCACATCCATTGGGCGAAGCCACGGTTGACGTCAGGAGGGTGGAGAAACAGAATTCTATCAAATGCTTCTTAGGAGAAAGACTGCAGAACAGCGCTGCACGGCATCACAGGCCAATTCTGCTACGCCGTTCAGCCCCTAGGAATCTCCAGGAATCTCAACACATTCGCCTATTATAGTGAAACCTATTTCTGTAGAGATTAAAAAAAAAAAAAAAATTACCTGCGACTTCATGTTAGCGCCCAGGGGAAGGAGAAATGCTTCCAGCCATGGGAGCGTGGGAGCGGTGCGGGGAAGGGGGCTGGGCCCGGGGAGGGTGGGGGCCCCTGAGGACCCCTTGCTCTTTCCAGTTAAGACGCAGGAATCCCAGCAAACACGGAGGCATTGTGACCTTCATTCCTCAGCTCTGCTATCAGCTCAGCCCTGAGGACACTGCTTGCCTCCTTACAAAGAAACCAATTGAGACTCTTTATTTTTACGATTTTTTTTTTTTTGACAGAGCATAAGCAGGGGGAGCAGCAGGCAGGGAGAAGCAGGCTCCCCAGAGCAGGGAGCCGGAGGCGGGGCTCCATCCCAGGACCCTGGGATCATGACCGGAGCCCAAGGCAGGTGCACAAGGGACTGAGCCACCCAGGCACACTCCCCGCACCTCCCCCCAAAGGGAGACTCTGAAGCCCTTTGGGGTGCTTGAAGAGGAAGGGGAATTGCAGCATAGGATTTTAATTTGGGGAAAATTAAATGACCTGGTGAAAGAACGGATCTGAGAAATCAGTGAATGCAAGAATCTTCCACAGTCTGTAATTGAAAATGTTGGAGGAACAATTTTTACATTGGGATCTTCTAGATTAAGAGTATATACAAAAGGTTGTTGAAGAGGCATCACACCGAGTTTTGATGGGATAGAGGTTGGTATCTTGTTTGCAAGTTTAGCACTACAGACTATTCCAGATGACTTGGATTTGTGAGACGACAATCTGCTTAAGAATTTAAGCAGAAGTAGTCTTAATGGCTGCAGGGTTAACAGATGAAACTTTACATATGATACCAAACATTGACAATTTTAGTTGTCTCTCAGCGCTATTAAACTGGGGGCGAAATGCCATAACACCTATTACAATATATTAGGTTTCCTTGGAGGTGTTTTCTGTCTTTACCTAAATGCAATAGCATCAAGTCTTATACATAAATAAGTTTTTCTTGGTATTTTCTAAATGATATGTGTTTGGATTATATTAAAATAAAATTGATTTTAGACACTGAAAAAAGATAAAAAATTATGCAATGATTAAATATTATAATAATGATTCTAAAATACAGATAGTGGGTGAATCTATATGTGGTGTAACTATAGATGCTTTTTTTCCTCCTAATTTTTGAACTTTTTAAAAAAAGATTATTTTATTTATTTATTCATGAGAGACACAAAGAGCACAGGCAGAGGAAAAAGCAGTGTCCCCATGGTGACCCCGAAATGGGACTTGATTCTGGAACCCTGGGATCATGACCTGAAGGCAAATGCTCAACCGCTGAGCCACCCAGGAATCCCAAACTTTTGACTTTTCCAAATTATAGATTTCCTAGAGTGACAAAGTAGCATCTTTTACAATGGAAACCACCAGTAAACTTAATTGTGTAAAGTGTATTTGTGAGACTGTAATAACTTAGAGAAGATGCTTATAATATTTTAGTAAAAAAATTAACACATAAAATTGCATCTACGTTGATACATACATCTGTGATCAGGGCAAGAGAAATAAAGTGTTAGACTGGCTTTTTAATATCTATTTACTTATTTTTAAGTTTATTTAAGTAATCTCTACATCAAACAAAGGGGTCAAATTCACAACCCTGAAATCAAAAGTCACATGCTCCTCCAACTGAGCCAGGCAGGCACGTCTTTTTTATTTTTAAATGTAAAATAAATAAGTTGTGGGTAGTAATAAAATGCTATTCCAGGGGCAGAAAGTGTGGAGGAAATGCTGTTCTTAAGCTCTGCCTTTATTTCCAGCAAAGCATCCATGTATTACCCCCAACAAGAGGACATCCCCTGTCAGAGTATAGCAGAACAAACATAGAACACCAGGAACAAGGAGACCTAGATTATAATTCTGACTCTATAGCTAGCTAGTTTGTAATTTAGTTCAGTTCATTTAACCTACCCTGGCCTTGTTCACTCATCTGATAAGTGAGTATACTGATCAAGAAGATCTTTTCATTTCCTCTGAGTTCTGAAATTCTTTAGGCCATGTGAGGTCCAAGGTTCCTAAATCCCTACACTATGGAACATGGACTCCCTTATAAAATGTTCCCTTCAGGTATCCCTGGTGGCTCAGTGGTTTAGTGCCTGCCTTTGGCCCAGGGCGTGAGCCTGAAGACCGGCGATCAAGTCCCACGTTGGGCTCCGTGCATGGAGCCTACTTCTGCCTCTGTGTCTGCCTCTCTCTCTCTCTCTCTCTCTCTCTCTCTGTGTCTGTCATGAATAAATAAATAAAATCTTAAAAAAAAAATGTTCCCTTCATTTGATCCCCAGGGGCCAACATGATAATCTTCTTACATAATAGGTGTTTAGTAAATGCTTATTAAACATAATTCAAATCATAATAGTCATGATAATCCTCCAGAGTAAGATGATCTTACAGAGGTTTAATCTACATGCCTAATAAGAGAGTACTATGGTTTGTGCCAAAGTCAAGGCACACTTTCCAATACATAAGCAAATTAATTTCAATGTAGAGTATCTGCTAAATTTTTTAGAAATAAGATCACCTTTAATCTAAAAGCAAAACTGGAACATTGTTACAGTGTTCTGAATTATGGAAAATGTTTAGGCATTATTTTGTAAGACAATAATGGGCATTATGTTGTTTATTGAAAACTTAGTTCTTTGGCCCTTCCCTTTAAAAGACTAACATATTAGTTGGGAAACAGGTTATACATATGTTACCAAACTTAAACTTGTCCATGCACATGCTGCGCATTAAGCCAATGGCTAAACAGAAAGGCAGTGCAACGAGAAGGCAGGGGATCATTGTCAAAGCTGCCTTTCCATGTTGAACTCAGGAACAGCTTATATACATGAGAGGAAGGTGAGGGGTTTCTTGAAATCTTACAAGAGGGGGCCTCGAAATGATCTGGAGTTATGCATTCTTCTGGACAATGAGGCACTATTTGGCACCTGGTAAGATCAGATACTAGATAAGTAGGGAACAAAACAGACTGTGGAGCTAAGTTAATAATGAAATTATACAACCACAGTTCTGCTTATGTTTTCAAAGCAGGTCTAGGAACCAGGTGTCTGGCCTCACATACGTGCATGTAAAACATATAACAAAAACATGCAAGGTTACAGGGCAAATGCTGATTATTATCTTTGAACTCCTTACCCTTTGCAGATGTCAGTGATTAGATACCATGATTTATCTATTAAGCTTCTTTCACTAAAAGAAAACACAGGGACACCTGGGTGGCTCAGCAGTTGAGCATCTGCCTTTGGCTCAGGATGTCTGCAGTCTCAGGATCGAGTCCCACGTCGGGCTCCCTGCATGGAGCCTACTTCTCCCTCTGCCTCTGTCTCTGCCTCTCTCTCTCTCTGTCTCTCATGAATAGATAAATAAAATGAAAAAGAAAAGACAATATTTACTCTGTATTAAAAACCAGGTTAAGCATTTTTGATACTTCTCTTTCATCAGACTGGTGCCCATGGGAGCTCCCTCTTTTCCCATAGGCAAGATTGGTTCCTTAGTATGTATAAACATTTAGGTCTTTCCTTTGAATCTTAGGCCCACCTTTGTCCCAGATACTGCATCCGCTCCCCTCTTTGTTCCAAATTTCTTACTTTTTTAATAAAGATTTTATTTATTTATTCATGAGAGACACAAAGAGAGAGAGGCAGAGACAGAGGGAGAAGCAGGCTCCATGCAGGGAGCCGGACGTGGAACTCAATCCCAGGTCTCCAGGATCAGGTCCTGGGCTGAAGGCGGCGCTAAACCGCTGAGCCACCCGGGCTGCCTCAAATTTCTTAAAGGTTGTTTCACCCCATTCCTACTCTAAGCAAAGAATTTAACTATGTGGGTAAATTCTCCTCCAGTGTCAAGCAGTAAGTAATTGATTTCCTCTCATCAGGAAAATGGCTAAGATGGCATCACAATTACTAGATTCTTCTCTGTAGAGGGCATAACTGTTCTTAAAACAGTAAGTCCAAATAGCTTTGCTTAAACTGCTTGCAGTTTAAGTACAATTAAATTATTGAAAAGAATGTTTTGGGGCAAATTTCACAAATTCCTCAGTCCTGAATGTTTTCAATTAAACTATAAATGGTGTTTTTCTTCCTTAATCTAGATTTCAAATAAGATTTAAAAAAAAATCACCATAGACACAGAATTCTAAATTCGCTGAATTTTATTCACTGCTCACCTGCTTACATACATAGGCATCTTCAATCACAATGTCTGCACATGGTTGGGAATTGCCACAGCTTGGAGGACTTATTCAGGGGAATCACTTCTACAAGTGCTACAGTGGAGACAAGGCAACTTTGTAATTTTGATGAAAAACACTGACCATCCAAGTTTTTTTTTTCCTTTAACCAAAATCTAAAAAATACATCCAAGTTCCTCTGCTTACTCGAGGCCTTCTCCTTGTCTCCCTGTATTGTGTCCTGACTCTAGGCAATATCAAGTCTGAATAAAATGTGACCCATGTTAACTCTGCTCCAAGGTGTACTTATTCCTATAGGTTTGGTATCCTCTTCTTTGTGGAGTATTTATTTATGTTAAATATTTAACTTATTGAGCACGCGAGAGAAAAAGAGAGAGCATGAGTGGGGTGGGAAGGATGTTAGACTCCCGGCCCAGCAGGAAGCCCAGTGCGGGGGTCTCCATCCTAGGACCCTGGGATCATGACCTGAGCTGAAGGCAGATGCTTACTTGACTGAGTCACCCAGGCGCTCTTTATGGGGTATTTAATAAGTGGAGTATTGATTATATATATTAACTTTGTTCTCATATAAGGATTTTATATTCTTTTTTTCCCCCTAAGACTTTATTTTTTAAGTAATCTCTACACCCAACGTGGGGCTCAAACTTACAACCCCAAGATCAATAGTGGCACACTCCACTGACTGAGACAGCCAGGCTCCCCAGGATTTCACATCCTTTTACTAACTTCCCACATGGTGCAAACCTTACCAGAAGGTGTATAGATCCCTGCCAATGTCAGTCCATTAAGAGGAGACCCAGCTTCTCACAGACCTACAATAAATTAAATGGACTGCCTTTTTCCTTAGTGGTAACTGGTATCAGCTTTCTATTCACTAGCTCTTGATCTTTCTAGAAGAGAGCAACTTCCCCTTGTCTGGAGACATTCGAAAGGTCATATCTAAGGGAGATTTTTCTAAAGATTATACTTTTCTTCCCCAGACTGACAGCTACAGTTAAGATTTCACCATAGCCCCAGAGCAGAAATACCATTTTTATTCTGGGAAGAAGTGGCTTATGTGTCAAAAAAAAAAAAAAAAAGTAGGACCTAGTTAATAGGAATATTTGAAGAATCTTAGGGATGCATATGTGTAGGGATCTTGAGGATACTGGATTGGGGATGATGATGGGAGGTGGGGATAGGAAACTGGGTGGACTATAGCTTATTATTAAGGTACCCCTTCATGACTTGGAGCTCAGTGTTCTGGTAAGGACACCAGGATCCTGTCCAACATGCTGCTGAGATGGCTCTTTGAAGCTTGTACACCATGATAGCCTAAGCTAAATAGGTGGAGATGCTGTAACTGTCTTGGCATGGTATTGAGAAAGGGTCTGAAGATTCAGGGATGTAAAAATATTAGAATGAATGTATTATTTGTGATCAGAGAAACTGCCACTTGACAGTGTTTCCCAGGAGAACCCAAAGGACACTTCTTTTACTAAATCAGTGAGGAAAGCATTGCTAAGGGGCACCAGTTAATTTGGCACGCTCTGTGATAACTGTCTCATATAGGCTGGGATTGACAGAAGGTGTTGCCATGGAATTAAGATTCCTAATATCGAGAGAATGGTAGGATTCTGGAATGGCAGAGACCAATGGCAGCACTTAAGTGCTAGAATAAAGGAGGCATACACCATATTGGGTAGCAAGGCTATAGTAGTAGTATTCAGTATGCTTTGACCCTCTGGAATCAGCGAATAAGTCACGGTGTTCCTAGAGGTGAAATGGAAAGTCAACCAGAATGTTATTTGACCTGTATAATAAAACAGAAAAATTGAGAGCTGGTGAACAGAAACCTTCACCGGTGTTTCAGAGAAAAAGATCTATTCACCCAGTTTCTAAATATGTCATTTCACAGACCCAAAACCCACTCATTGAAGGAGAGATAGATCCGTTTGAGGAAGGCAATGCAATGTTTATGGTAAACATTCCCATAATCCTACCCCAAAGGGATCTAAGACTATTAACAGGGTAAAGATACACTGACAAAAGGGGAATTGTCAGACTTCTCAAGAACTGTTGAATATAGGCACTATGGCTCTGTATGGATACTGAGTCAAGGGACCTGAACTACTTTCATTATTCTATAGTTAAAATGGGGTCATAGGGAAGCCAAGTGATAAAGGGAGTTCTAGTTAACTGTGTCTCACAATAGGTTCAAGAGATCTGTTGGATTACCCTGTGGTTATTTCTCTGGTATCTGAGAATGTAGTTGGGACACACATAGCCAGTAGCTGACACTACATTCCCATTGTTCCCCAACCTGTGAAGTAAGAGTCACTATGGTAAGAAACTTGAAACGTTTCTTCCTTCAGCCAAGTTACATATCAAAGTAATAATACATGGTGGCAAGATAGATAGTTACCCATAGTGGTCACCAAATGAATAATGCATCACTGAATTTTGTTTTTGTTTTTTTTTCCTTTCCTTGTTTTACTTTTTAGACCCTCACTCCTGCTCTTTAAGATCATTTCCTCCTCCTCCTCCTCCTCCTCCTCCTCCTCCTCCTCCTCCTTCTTTTTTAAAAATTTACTTATTTATGAAAGAGAGAGGCAGGGAGAGGGGCAGAGGAAGAGAAAGAGAGAGAATCCTTAAGCAGACTCCCTGCAGAGCATGGAGCCTGATATGGGGCTCGATCCCAAGACCCTGGGATCATGATCTGAGCCAAAACCAGGAGTTGGGTGCTTAACCAACTGAGCCACCCAGGTGCTCCATAGATATATTCTAAGTTTTTCTAAAGATGTTTTTCATTTAAACAATAATTTTTAGGGGGACCTGGATGGCTCAGTTGGTTTTGGCTTAGATCATGATCTCAGGGTTCTGGGATAGAGCCCCATGTCAGCTTCATGTTAGGCTCTTCGCTCTCTCTCTCTCTCCCACCCTCCCTCTCTAAAATATATAAATCTTAAAAAGAAGAAAGAAAGAAAGAAAGAAAGAAAGAAAGAAAGAAAGGAAGGAAGAAAGAAAGAGAAAGAAAGAGAAAGAAAGAAAGAAAGAAAGAAAGAAAGAAAGAAAGAAAGAGAAAGAAAGAAAGAAGAAAGAAAGAGAAAGAAAGAAAGAAAGAAAGAAAGAGAAAGAAAGAAAGAAAGAAAGAAAGAAGAAAGAAAGAGAAAGAAAGAAAGAAAGAAAGAAAGAAAGAAAGAAAGAAAGAAAGAAAGAAAGATGTAGTCTATATCCAGAATAAATTGCCTACAAATTATTTTGCAGATAACCTTATAGGAACACAGATAATGTACAGAAAGGAAATATCTCTTATCTTTGATAATATCCACTTGACACCTTCAACCATGCAAAATACAAGTTGCTGTTATCTCTCACAATGTTTTATGAATCCCTGATCCTGTATTTGCATTGTGAATTAAGTATCTTAATGGACATGGCTTTGCAGAAGTAAACCAAACACTGAGTTTGTGAAAAGGGCTCAAGAAATATATTGTTCTTCATTACAGAAGAGTTTGGGGTTCTTCAGGGAACCCATGAAGGAAGGGGTGGAGTGAAGAAGAAAAATGGTAGGAGTGAGAATACAAGGGAGGCAGCAAGATAATGAAGAGCCTGGTGTCATGGTTAGTGGAACAGAGATCCCAAGAACTTATAAGAATAGAAGTTATTACGTTTCAGTGTCTTTTTTTTTCCCCCAGTGGAACCACCACCACTTCTAGTTTCTGCCAAACCACCAGGAAGCAGTAGATGATATAGACTATCCCAACCACTCAAGGCCTATTGTTCAATAAAGGTTCAGAAAAGTGAAGTGACCCAACCAAGGAGACAGTGGTAAGGGTTGGTATCAGTGGCCCACGCAGGCTGTCTTACCCTAGGGCTTGACAGACTTTCCTTAAATTGTGAAGTAGAGACTTAAGCATATCTTAATAGGATAAGTTCACATAGAAAAAGTTTGCAAATATAGAACCAAAGATAAATAATATAACTGAGCACATACTCAAAAGCAAATGTTAAAAAATCAAAGAACTAGTTAAACTTCTTACAGCAGCTCAAAATAATCATGACAGACTCTCTGAGATACTTAACTCTGAAAATTAAATCAAATGAAAGAAATGTTACTCGTTGAAAATCTTACATTGGTCCAGTGAATTTCCTTAATGATCAAATATTCTGTTGGCTGCTTAGAAAAACCAAATAGTTACACTTATCCTTATAATGACACCAAAGGATTAAGAAAATATAAAATGATATTATGGGCATCGTATAGCATTTGACTGTCTTGGCTGAGTTGCTCATATTCGAACCTGTGATATTGTTATTTATGTGCTTATATTTTCTCTTCCACTGGATCGAGGTTCAACTTTGCATTCCTTCAAACAGCCTTGTACATAGTAAGTGATGAGTGTGTACTGAATCAAATGGACGGTTTTCCCAGTGCTAGTCACAACTAATAGACGAGAACAAAATCTAAGATACCTGAGTAATTTAATATTTGCTTTGAAAGGGTAAAAATATTTTTATGAAACTCTTAGACTTTTACTGTTTCTATAATCAAGTTAAAATATAATCGAGGATTCTCGAATTGATATCACAGCTTTCTTCTAAGGAACTCACTGCGCACCACAGCCATCAGGGCCACCACATATGTCAGATGGCCATTGCCAATTCCACAGAGATTTCTGTCCAATCCCTGGCCCACAGAGAGGTATTTTGCTTAGAAGGGAGAAGTAGCTCCTACAGAGAGAAGGAGGGGGGAGATTGATTATTAAAGTAACCTATTCACTTCTAAAACTTTGAAAACTACAAATATGTATTAAATGTGAAGAGAAAATAAATGTAACCTCTGTCAACATTTTGTGTTTTTTTTAAAGATTTTATTTATTTATTCATGACAGACATAGGGAGAGAGAGAGAGGCAGAGACACAGGCAGAGGGAGAAGCAGGCTCCATGCAGGGAGCCCAATGCGGGACTCGATCCCGGGACTCCAGGACCGTGCCCTGGGCCAAAGGCAGGCGCCAAACCGCTGAGCCACCCAGGGATCCCTCTGTCAACATTTTTGTGAATATCCTTCCAGTCCCCTCTTGGCTGAGTTTTTTTTTCTTAATTATGATTATGCCATATACCTTCTATTGGTATCTGTGTGTTATGTGCGTGTATATGCCCATGGGCGGACATGCGTGTGTGTGGGTGTATGTGTGTGTATTTCCCCACTGTTTATGTAAATTTCAAAACAAATCCATAGGGACACAGATAAAACATCTCCTGAAGTTGGATTAGGGTGACATTTCTCAAGTTGCAGGTAATGATTCCTCAAAGACTTAAAAGTTAGACATAGGGGTGCTGAAATGCAAAGCTTTCTGGAAGATTATTATAAATGTTTTCCATGGCCAGGAAAATAGAATCCGTCCATGTTTGGGGCAGTGACTCCTACATCTAGAGCACCTTGCACCATCAGCTGCCTGCCAGTCAAAGGAATGTTGACAGGAGCAGGGGACGGGTGACAGTGGCTGATCATCTGGTGGTAAGTGCTTTGTGTAAGAGCATGTTTACATTTCTCTGGCCCTTTTTTTCTTAACTGCTTCACTGAAGCTTGTTCTCTTGACATGTTTGTTCCCCTCTCCCTTCTTCTCGATTTGTTCTTTTTCTCTCTCTTTGGCTTGCATTCTGGAGTCACCTCAGGTGTTGTGAAATCACAGGTCTTGTTCCAGTCCACAATTATATTTTACTTGTTCAAGACTCCTTCTAGACTTCCTGGAGGCCAATCCTAAGAGAATCTCCTTTGTTCTCCAACACTAACCTGGAAGTATAATACTTGCCCTCTCCCTGGGCTCAGAGAATGCCCAATGATCTACTCCGGAATAAGCCCGCTGAGATGTTTCAGGGAGAAGAAGATTCAGTCTTCCTATATCTGTTTTCTACTACAGGAAAAACTCAGCTCAAGGTAGCTCATCTCTGTGGCTACCACTCTGCTTCTTGTTCTTACCTGCTTTCAAACTCATCCACAGTGGTGTCCTTAAAAAAAAAAAAAAAAAAAAAAGTTCAGCCTGTGAGCAATGTACCTGGTCTTCATATATTTACTGCCCTTTAAATCTGGATAAGCCAGTAATTTCTCTTCTCACGTCTTTCCAGCAACTATGGACTATGGAGAGAGAGACCCAGGCTTTTGACTCTTTGTTCACCGCTGCTTCCCCTTAAAGCTTTGAGGAGCTAGTCACAGCTCAGAGTCATTCTTTGCATTGAGTGGAAACTACCTCTAAGAAATCCTCTTCTCTCACTCTGCTAGGCTTCTAGAATCCTCCCAGAACATCAGAGACGGCTGAGCCTCGGCAGCTGAGTCCCACAATCCTCCTGTGCAGTTATGGTCTCAAGATATTACCCTTCTGGGACTCCTGGGTGGTTCAGTGGTTGAGGGTCTGCGGCCCAGGGTGTGATCCCAGGGTTGGGGGGGATCGAGTCACACATAGGGCTCCCTGCAGGAAGCCTGCTTCTCCCTCTACCTATGTCTCTGCCTCTCTCTCCCTCTCTCTGTCTCTGTCTGTCTGTCTGTCTCTCTCTCTCTCTCTCTGTCTCTCATGAATAAATAAATAAAAATCTTTAAAAATAAAAAAAAGACTTTGCCCTTCCTGCAGAAACACCCATGGCAGTGCAGGGATTGTCATCCACTTTAAGTAAAAGGTCAGTTTCAGAAATGGACTCAGAGTGACATTGAGATGGCAGTGGTGCTCAGGATAAAAAAATGTTTATATTAACCACCAATTATTGAGTCCCCAGAACGGAGTATATTCCAATCTATGGGAATCTAGATATTTTTTACTCAAATCACAGATAGCAGAAACTGAGAAGACTGAGTGACTTTCCCAAAGGCACATGCTAGCAAATGGCAAAATTGAAATTCAGATCCAGGGGCTGCCGACTCCAAATCCTGACTATCACCATGCCAGTAGCCTCCTACAGGGAAGATCTCACTCCACTAAATTAAAAGTGTGGGCCACATTAATATAAAAACTGTTCTTCAAAACTTGTACAAACCACTCAATGATTTACTGGGTTCAAATCCATGTAAGGCACATACAGTGAAGACCAAGCCAAGATATGACATAGTTCTTGCCCTAAAGGTAGAGAGTGGACATCAAAGTGAATGATGAATAAAAATGCAAGAGGTAGGGCAACCCGGGTGGCTCAGCGGTTTAGCGCCGCCATCGTCCCAGGGTGTGACACTGGAGACCAGGGATCAAGTCCTGCATCTGGCCCCTTGCATAGAGCCTGCTACTCCCTCTGCCTGTGTCTCTGCCTCTCTCTCTCTGTCTCTCATGAATGAATGAATGAATGAATGAATAAATAAATAAATAAATAAATCTTTAAAAAATGCAAGAGGTAAAAAGCAACATTAGGCAACAATTCAAGAGGCATCAAAAAAAAAAAAAACCCACAGATAATTTACCACGTAGCTAACGTTCTTTCTTTTTTAATCTGTAATTTAGTTTCATTATCTTAAGCCTTTTCACATAATTTACAAATTTGTGCTGAAGATATAGCTCCTCTATCTTCACCTTTCTAACGAATTAGCAAAAGCACCATTACCAATCATACACATACAGTAATTCCACAGTTGTGTTTTTGAATAGCTGTAGAGAAGACAATCCTGAATTATATCTTAGTCTGACTTAGTAAAGAACTCACAAGCCAAGTCTGCTGCTATATCTTGTCACACTGAGTTTTAAAAGCATCTGACCTTTCAGATCGTCTATAAAATGTGAGAAGTGGGGACACCTGGGTGGCTCAGCGGTTGAGTGTCTGCCTTCAGCTGAGGGTGTGATCCTGTGGTCCTGGGATCAAGTCCCACATCGGGCTCCCTGCATGGAGTCTGCCTCTCCCTGTCTCTGACTCTCTGTGTCTCTCATGAATAAATAAATAAAATCTTTTTTTTAAATATGAGAAGTGTTAAATATTCTTTATTTAATATCATACATAGGGCGCCTGGGTAGCTCAGCTGGTTAAGCACCTGCCTTCAGTTCAGGTTGTGATCCCAGGGTCCTGGGATCCAGCCTCACGTCCAAGCTCTCTGCTCAGTAGGGAGCCTACTTCTCCCTCTCCCTCTTCCTGCCCCTCTGCCTGCTTGTGAGTGTTCTCTCTCTCTCCGTGTTAAACAAATAAATAAAATCTTAAGAAATAATACAAAATAAAAGGTAAAAAAAATATATTATACATAAGCCACCCTCGTAAATGCCTTTCATAAAGCAAAAGGCAGCATTTTAGATGCAGGGAATTTTAATTACATTAGCATAGGTAAAACCAAAGAGATAGAATGGACATTGCCAGATTATCTTTAGTTCTTGCCTTTAACAGGTTAATGAACACAACTTGAAACACAGCCACATCTTGCTGTCCTACGACACAGTGAAGTTATTGCCTCAGTATTTAGATATATTAACATAACCAGTTATATAAGTCTAAATATAAAATCAATCTCCTATAAGTTTTGAGATGGCAGTTCCCATCTCTGTGAAAGGCTGAACATTACTCATCAACTCCAATCATATTTTTAGAAGAGGAAAATGGTGACAGCATTGGCTGAACCAGAATTGCTATCAAAGTTCAAAAAGCTGATACTATTCATTTAATCACAAGCCAATCTTATTTAAATCAGGACTGCCCAAGAGTAGTATTCTATCAGCCATTCATGATCTGAGTTCCAGTGCATGAGGTCAATTTTAAATATGGTAGGCGGGATCCCTGGGTGGAGCAGCGGTTTGGCGCCCGCCTTTGGCCCAGGGCGCGATCCTGGAGACCTGGGCTCGAATCCCACGTTAGGCTCCCGGTGCATGGAGCCTGCTTCTCCCTCTGCCTGTGTGTGTCTCTGCCTTTCTCACTCTCTCTCTCTGTGTGTGACTATCATAAATAAATAAAAATTTAAAGAAAAATTAAATACGGTACACACAAAAAAAGTCATGAGACGTTTTTGTTTTGTAAGAAATAAGGCAATGGCCAACTAGTACTCCTTTGTAGCTTTTATGAGATAAGCTCTCAAGGCTTATCTCAAGGCTGCCCCTTCTATCATCATAATGCCAGCAAAGATAATTTTTGTTCCAGGATGTACTTCTTAGGATTCTCCAAATACTCCATCAGTGTCTCCTTTCCCCAGAATGACTTTGTTCTTGTTGGCATGCAGGGGCCTGACCTATCTTCCACCCAAATAAACCATGGAGCTTTGGCCCAGTCTTGTGCTTGCCTCCCTTTTCCAAGTATAGCACTGGGCACACTTCTAACAAAACTCTTCTTGCCCTTCTTAACATCACCCTTTCTTATTTTTGTTTTTGTTTCATTAATTTTTTCGTTCTTTTAAAAATTTTTTTAAAATTTTAATTCAATTGTCAAGATATAGTTTAACACTCAATGCTCGTCTTATCATGTGCCCTCCTTAAGTCCTGTCACCTAATTTCCCTGCCCTCTGCCCTCTCCCTTCCAGCAACCCTCCATTTGTTTCCCAGAGTCAAGAGTCTCTCATTGTTTGTCTTCCTCTCTGATTTTTTCCCCATTCCATTCCCCCTCCTTCCCTGTGGTCCCTTGCACTATTTCTTATATTCAACATATAAATGAAACCATATGATGACTGTCTTTCTCCAATTGACTTATTTCACTCACAGCATAATACCCTCCAGTTCCATACACATCAAAGTACATGGTAGGTATCCATCCTTTCTGATGGCTGAGTAATATTCCATTGTATCTATATACCACCTCTTCTTTATCCATTCATCTGTTGAAGGACATCATAACTCCTTCCACAGTTTAGCTATTGTGGACATTGCTGCTATGAACATTGGGGTGCAGGTGTCCCATCGTTTCACTACATCTGTATCTTTGGGTTAAAAACCCAGTAATGCAATTGCTAGGTCATAGGGTAGCTCTATTTTGAACCACCACACTGTTTTCCAGAATGGCTGCATCATTTTGCGTTCTTACCAACAGTGTACAAGCGTTCCCCTTTCTCCACATCCTAGCCAACATCTGTTGTTTCCTGACTTGTTAATTTTAGCCATTCTCACTGGCGTAAAGTGGTATCTCATTGTGGCTTTGATTTGTATTTCCCTGATGATACATCACTCATTTTAAGTTGCTCTTTTGTCACACGTGAAGTGAAGGTGCCCACTTGCAAGCTGGCCAGCCGGCTCCCTCTAGCAGACCCTATTTGTCAAAACATTTTTTAAATTATGGTATAATATAACTTTTGGCCTTTTAATCTTTTTTTTTTTTTATTTA
Organism: Vulpes vulpes; assembly: GCF_048418805.1. Lineage (NCBI taxonomy): Eukaryota > Metazoa > Chordata > Mammalia > Carnivora > Canidae > Vulpes > Vulpes vulpes. Next base: position 129,743,014 of record NC_132782.1, read on the forward strand.
TTAGGGAGAGAGAGAGAGAGAGCACAAGCAGGGGGAGCAGCAGAGGCGGGCTGGGGTGGAGGGAGAAGCAGACTCCCCACTGAGTAAGGAACCCACTTACGGTTCAATCTCAGGACCCCGGGATCATGAACTCAGCCAAAGGCAGATGCTTAACCATCTGAACTACCCAAGCACCCAGTTCTTCCTATGTTTTTGAGTGAGTTGTACAAGTAGCTAAATACTGTACTAAGAGTGAGGAAATCCCCACAGCTGGATTGGGATAGGAGATCTTCAAGACAGCTGTAGCTCTGGCTCTGACCCTCAAAGAAAAGGAAAGATTTAAATAAACTGTGGGCTGCAAGAGTCAAAGCATAAAAGGACAGGGACAGGATCTGCATTGAGGGGAAGGATTATATAAGGGGCTGTAGGACCAGATGTTTTCCACAGGGGGGATCATATGCCAAGCAAAATACCTGTTGAAAAAGTAAAGTAAGCAGTGATTCAAACAATTTCCCACAGCCTGCACAGCAGGACACTGCCTTGGCAGAACTGTGCTTCCTTAAACTCGGCCGTTGAGTACAGAAGGTTAAAAGGGTTTGAAAACTCAATGTATCTTTTCCCCAAAGCCTATAGGACATTTAACATTGAAAAATCAAAAGATATTTCTTTTTTTAAATATTTTATGTATTCATGAGAGACACAGAGAGAAAGAGGCAGAGACATAGGCAGAGGGAGAAGCAGGCTCCATGCAGGAAGCCTGATGCAGGGCTCGATCCCAGGACTCCAGGATGTGCCCTGGGCTAAAGGCAGGCGCTCAGCCACTGAGCCACTCAGGTGTCCCTCAAATGATATTTCAGGTGACCTGAAGGATTGGCTACTTAACTTGTCATTTCCTGTTCATGTAGTGTGGGTTGCAGACTGTTTCTTCATGTTGTATTACACCAAGTCACTCATCAACACTTCTAAAAGACTATATCCATCTTTTCACTGTTACCTCCTCTAAAGGTGTGAATAAGTGAAGACAAGATAGTGTGAGCAGTCAAGAATTCAATGAGTGTTTAAATGGTTGTACTTGAGGATTTAAGATCATGAGCTGCTTGAAAGCAAAACCCCTGTCTTCTTTCCCTCTCTCCTCCCTGGAGCCTAGTGTAGTCACCAAAACTTTGCAAATGCAGTCTCCTGAATGGCAAGGAACCAAATGTTCCTTGGAGTGTAGAGGAAACAGTCTCCTGGTTTGGACTCAGCCACCCTGGGAGTAACCACTGGCTAATTATTTAAATGTCCTGGACATCAGCATCTTTATTTGAAAAATGGAAATTGCAATGCCTAGCTAAATTAAGTAATCAGTTCACATTAAAAAACTCATTTTTAAGAGCCCTTAAGAACCGTGGGGCTGGGATGCCTGGGTGGCTTAGTGGTTGAGTGTCTGCCTTTGGCTCAGGTCGTGATCCCGGGGTCCCAGGATTGACTCCCACATCAGGCTCCCTGCAAGGAGCCTGCTTCTCCCTCTGCGTATGTCTCTGCCTCTCTGTGTCTCTCAATAAATAAATAAATAAATAAATAAATAAATAAATAAATAAACAAAATCCTTTAAAAAAAGAATAAAAAAAAAAGAACTGTGGGGCTGATTCCACTCGAGATAATCATTATAACAAACAGCACTGGAGAATTTGGAGACTACTATCCTAAGAAATAGATTCATTTCAGAGATTTCAGTCAGAAAATAACATTATTGATGATTTGTTTAGTGAAGTTAGAACTTGCCCTTTGTACTTTCAATGCTTGTCCTTTTCAGATTCCTGGCACAGTTATATCAGCTTGTCACTCCATGGGACAAGTTCATGTTCTTACTTTAACTAAGTCTCTCTTCAGTCTGTGTATTAAAAGAAACACACACATGGAGGCACCTGAGTGGCTCAGTCTATTAAGCATCTTCCTTTGGCTCAGGTTGTGATCCCTAGAGTCCCAGGATGGAGCCCCACATTGTATTGGGCTTCCTGCTCACCAGGGAGCCTGCTCCTCCTTCTGCCCCTCCCCTTGCTCATGCTCTCTCTCTCCCTCTCAAATAAATAAATAAAATATTTAAAAATTATTTTAAAATTTTGAAGAAATACACGTACAAATGTCAGAGCTCCAAAATGTGAAAAAAAAAAATGGATAGAGCTGCAAAGAGAGATAGACAAGTTTATAATTATAGTTGGAGACTTCAAGGCTCCTCTCTCAACAATTGATAGAATAATTAGAAAACTAGGAAGGATGCAAAAGGATTCAACACGACCATCAACCAACAAGATCTAAGACACATTGATAGAACATTCCACTCAACAATAGTAGAGCACATATTCTTTTCAAATACCTGTGAAATATATACCAAGATAGACTATATCCTGGGCTATAAAGCAAGCCTAAACAAAAAGAACTGAGATCACACAAAATGTCTCTCCAAAAACAATGAAGTCAAACTAGAAATCAGTAAAGGCAACAAGAAAATTTCCAAACACTTGAAAACTAAATAACACCATTAGGTAAGACATAGGTCAAAGAGGAAATCTCAAGAGAAACAAACAAAAAATACATTGATTGAAGGGAATGAAAATGAAAATACAGCATATCAAAATTTGTGGTACATGGCTCAAAGAGTGCTGAGAAGGAAATATATAGCACCAAATGCATACATTAGAAAAAAAGGAAAACTTTTAAATCAATGATTTAAACCACCACCTTAAGAACCAGAAATAAAAGAGCAAATATTGTCTAATTCATTTTGGAGAGCCAGTATTGTACTGATACCCAAACCAAATAAAGACAGTATAAAAAAGGAAAACTAATGACTAATATAATAAAAGTTTAGTAAAATATTAACAAGTTAAATTCATCAAAGAATTATACAGCATGACCAACTGCTATAAGTGGGGTTTATTCCAGGGATGCAAGGCTGATCCAACATTCAAAAATCAGTTAATATAACCCACCATATCGAAGACTAAAGAAGAAAAAAAAATCACAGGATCATGTCAATAGAAATAGAGCATTTGACAAAATCCAACACCTATTCATGATAAAAACTCTTACACTCTAGCAATAGAGAACTTCCTCAACTTGATTTTTTTTTTTAGCCTACGAAACTACTACAAGTAGAAACTAAAACCTTTCTTGCTAAGATAAGACATAAGGTAAGGATATCCCATGTTACCACTCCTTTCAACATCATACTTAAAATCCTAGCTAATGCAATAAGGCAAGAAGATAAAAGGTATACAGTTTGGAAAGGAAGAAATAAAACTGTCTTTGTTCATTTATGACATGATTGTCCATGCAGAAAAAATCTGAAAGAATCAATTAAAAAATTCTGAAACTAATAAACAATTAGAGCAAGGCTATAGGATGCAAATTTAATATACAAAAATCAGTCGCTTTCCATATACCAACAACAAACAAATGGAATTTAAAATTAAAAGCATAATATCATTTACACTAGAGCCAAAATTTTAATATTTAGATATAAATAAATATAATATTAATTTATATTTAAACATAAATAATATTTAGATGATCTATATCATGTAAACTAAAAAACTCTGATGAGAGAAATTAAAGAAAAAAAATGGAGAGTTCGGGGGGAATAATACATGGTTTTTGTACAAAAAAAATGGAGAGATATTCCATATTCATGGATAAGAAGACTCAATATTGTCAAGGTGTCAGTTCTTCCCTACTTCATCTATAGATTCAACAACATCCCAATGAAATTCCTTGCATGTTATTTTGTGGATATCAACAAATGATTCTGAATTTATATTCAAGAAGCAAAAGAACTAAAATACTCAATACAATATTAAAGGAGAAGAACAAAATTACCGAACTTTAAGACTTACTATAAAGTTACAGTAATCAAGACAGTGTTGTACTGGGAGAAAAAAAAGACAAAAAGGTTAATTAAACAAAATAGAGATCCCAGAAATAGACCCACATAAATATAGTCAATCAATCCTTGGAAAATGAGCAATAGCAATACAATGAAGATAAGATAGTCTTTCAAAACTAGTGCTGGAACGACTGGACATCCACATGCAAACTGGCATCCACATCCTACACACAGACCCATCAAAAAATTAACTGAAAATGGAGCACAGACTTGAATATAAAATACAAAAGTATAAAACAGCTAGAAGATAGCACAGGAGAAAATCTAGGTGACCTTGGATTTGGCAATGACTATTTTAAGACCAAAGGTTTGAACCACCAAAAACAAAATTAACAAGCTGGATTTCACTTAAAAACTTATGTTCTGCAAAGGACACTGCAAAGAGGCTTAGAGTGGGAGAAAATATTTGCAGAAGATTTATCTGATAGAAGACTGTTATCTAAAATACAGAAAGGACACTAAAATAATAGAATGAATAGCCCAATTTAAAAATGGGCAAAAGATCGGGGAAATACAAATCAAAACCACAATGAGATATCACTTCACACCATTCTGAAGAGCTGAAATTCACAAGTCAGGAAACAACAGACATTGGTAAGGATGCAGAGAAAGGAAAACCCTCTTTACACTGTTGGTGGGAATGAAAAGTGGTGCAACTCCTCTGGAAAACAGTATGGAGATTCCTCAAAAAATTAAAAATAAAACTACCTTGTGAATGAGTAATTGCCCTACTAGGTATTTATCCAAAGGACAAACATAGTGATTTGAAGGGGTACCTGCACTGCAAGGTTTATAGCAGAATGTCCACAACAGCCAAATTACAGAAAGAGCCCAGATGTCCATCAACAGGTGAATGGATAAAGAAGAGGTGAGGTAGATATATAGATAGATAGATGATAGATAGATAGATAGATAGATAGATAGATAGATAGATACAGATAGAGACATAATGGAATGCTACTCAGCCATCAAAAAAGAATGAAATCTTGCCATTTGCAATGATATGGATGGAACTAGAGGGTATTATGTTAAGCAAAATAAGTGAGTCAGAGAAAGACAAATAAAGACAAAGACCATATGATTTCAGTCATATGTGGAATTTAAGAAACAAAAGAGATGAACATAGGGGAAGGGAAGAAAAAAATAAAATAAGATAAAAACAGAGAGGGAGGGAAACCATAACAGACTCTTAACTATAAGAAACAAAGAGAGGATTGCTGGAGGGGAAGTGCAGGAGAGGATGAGGTAACTGGATGCCAGGCATTAAGGAGGACACTTGATGGAATGAGCACTGAGTGTTAAATGCAACTGATGAACCACTAAATTCTACCCCTGAAACTAATAGTATACTATATGTTAACTAAATTGAATTTAAATTAAAATTTTTTTAAATAAAATAAGAATGGGCAAAAGACCTGCACAGACACCTCTCACCAAAGAAGATATATGGTTGGCAAATAAGAATATGAAAATATGCTCAACATGTCATTAGAGAACTACAAATTCAAACAATGAGATACTTCTGCATACCTATTAGAAAGACCCAAATCCAAAAAACTAACATCAAATGCAGCCAAGATGTAGAGCAACAGGAACTCCTCAGAATGGTTATGCACCTAGGCCCTGGTGGTTGGTCAGCTGGATCACATACATCCTGGCTCTACCACTTAATGAATGTGTAACCTTGACTAGGTCATTAGTGGCTCAGAACCTCAGACTCTCTATCTGCAGGTGGAAATAGTAATAACTATATTCTCACAGAGCTGTTGCAACTTTTAAGGTACACTGAATTTTCACAAACTCAACACACCCATGTAACCAACACCTTGATTGTAAAATAGAACATTTCACTGACTTCAGATATCTCCCTTGTGCTCCCTTGCTATCATTATGTCCCAAGTATTCACCATCCTGATGTCTAATGGCATAGATTAGCTTTATTTGCTTTGTACTTCTTCTCAATGAATCATACAGAATGTACTATTTTGTATCTGGCATCTTGTCTAAATACAACATTCTGAAATTCATCCATTGTACGTAATTATAAATTGCTCTCTCACATTATTATGTAGTATTCCATTGTGTGAATAGTCCATAATATATTTACCATTTCGTTCTTGTTGGGCATTTAGATTCATAGAGTTGCTTTGGGGATTCAGTGACACAAAATGAACTTTCATAAACTGAACACACCCATGTAACCAAAACCCAGGTCAACAAACAAAAGTGTTCCTCCTCTTCCCTTCCTGTTACTATGCTTCAAAAATAACTGCTTGATATATAATATGTGATTTAAAATATTATATAATTCTTTAGAGTAATACCTATTAATTGTTGTTAAAGTCAGAAAAGATCTAAAGTTATTTTTTCTCTTCAGCAAAAGTTATGCCAGAAAATGACTTGTGATCCACAAAAAGAAGGCCTCAGTATCCAAAAGAGAGGGTATTAGCAGCTTGAAATCACTAGTACGGGAGAAGGGCTGGGACCTTGCTGAAGAGTCAATCACTTTAAATCACTGAGAGTGACTTTCTCTGAGTCTGGGTATAGGGTCCCTGGGTCTCTAAAGGTAGCTCCCTTGACAGAATTTACCTTGGGACACCTGGGTGGCCCATTTGGTTAAGTGTCTGAGTCTTGATCTCAGCTTAGGTCTTGATCTCAAGGTCATGAGTTCAAGTGCCACACTGGGTTCCACACTGGGCATGGAGCCTACTTAAAAAGAAAGAAATGTAGGGGAAGAAAAAAAGATTTCTCTTTATTTCCATCATCCGAGGAAGTCAGGGCTTAATCAGACCCTCTGTGATTTGGGGGTTCAAATAGAAAGGCTGACCAAAGTTTAGAATAGTGTTTTTCAAACTGTGAGTCTCGGATCATTAATAGGTCAGAACCAGTGTTTTTTAAATAAAATGACAGAATAGAAAAGGAATATGTCAGTATGAATCACGTGTAATAAGGGAAAGTTCTGTGAAGCTTTTGTTTCAAATTCATCTATAAGCATGTGTGTGTGTGCGCGTGTGCGCATGTATTGGTTTGAATAAATGTATTCTTCACTGTAGATTGAGACAATCATTCTAGGTGGGCCTGGAGGAAGACAAGGGGTTCGGGGCTCAGTCTGACCCCATTCTTCTAGGGTGGCTGATGCACCAGGCTATCCACGTGAGCTAAAATGTTGTCCCCTAAATCTTCCAACACTTGGAGTGCAGAGAGGGGAGCACTGACTGCCCGAGGCTCTGAGGACCTGGGATCATACTTTCTGAAAGAACTGAGCAAACTGTACGGTGATCTGGGTCAGCGAGGCATGAGGTCAGCTACAGACAAGCATGACCTGTGAGATGATGCAGACTTCCATGCTGGAGGATAACGCGAGACAACTGTCTGCAGCTTTAAGTGGAAATCAGACTGATCCACCCTTTAAGATCTTGGAAACACCTGGCTTCTGTGACTGCTCCGAAAAAGAATCTTCCAGGAGAAGCTATGAGGTTTCTGGCTTATTCAGTGTTTAACTAATTACTTGGAAAAAATAAAATTGATATGAGTGTATTTTTGCTTTGTGTTTATGGCACAATTTATACTAACTCAGCAGTGCACTCATTCAGGAAGTGTTTAATATGAAGTTCTGTATCCATCTATCTGTCTCTTATCTTCTCACATTTTGTCTGACTACTTATCCAAATATACCAACAAAGTGTAAATACCACTAGAACAGGCAATTTTCACTTGGCTATAAAAAGAGACGCTCAGGACGCCTGGGTGGCTCAGTGGTTGAGCGACTGCCTCTGGCTCAGGGTGTGATCCTGGAGTCTGGGGATCGAGTCCCACGTCGGGCTCCTTGCATGGAGCCTGCTTCTCCCTCTGCCTGTGTCTCTGCCTCTCTATGTCTCTCATGAATAAATAAATAAAATCTTTAAAAAAAATAAAAATAAAAAGAGATGCTCAATACATATTTCTTGAATGAATAAATGAATGACTTTTCTTTTTGTGCTTTCCATTCAGTTCTAAAGTCCACAAGAGGACAGAGTAAGTCTGTTTCTGTTTGGTACTGCATTCCTAGTGTCCACATGTAGTAGGATCTCAAAAATATTTATTGTTTGAATGTATATGGAGAAGTTTTTTCTTATTCTTTACGTTAAACATACTTTGCTTTTAAAATCAGAAAAAATATTATACCATATTATGTATACCATACTAAAAATAATATTAAAAGAAAAATTAAATAAGTATTTAAGTGTTAATTAAATAATTAAATATTATTTAATTAATTATGTAGATGAAATATCTAAAATAAGGATTAGTACTTTATTCCAAAAGATAAACACATCCCCCTGGCCATCTCCTTGGTATTGAATTACTCTGTTAAGAAACTGGGCAGCCTCTCAGAGAGCAAAGCATTCTAATAGAATGCAGAGCCCTTCATTGCTGTTATCCCTCCACCTTTTTTTCTGATACCTATTATCATTTCTTTCTCTCTCTCTCTCTCTCAGCTATAGAGAAAATACTTGGATTTTTTAAAAATTTCTTTTCAAAGATTTATTTGTTCATTAGAGAGAGAGAGAGAGAGAGAGAGAGAGAGAGAGCATGTGCATGCATGTGTGAGCAGAGGAGGGGCAGAGAGAGAGGATCTCAAGCAAACTCCCTCCTGAGCAAGGATGCCCATGCAGGGCTTGATCTCATGACCCAGAGATCATGACCCAAAGATCATGACCTGTTCAGAAATCAAGATGTGGATGCTTCACCAATTGAGCCACCCAGGTACCCCAAGAATACTTGGATTTTTAAAATGTAAAATAATTTCCTATAGTGCACACAAAGAAAAATCCCAACCATCTCTGAGCAGTGTCTTCTTTAATTATCCATGTGAACAGGAGACCCCTCAAGGCTCTGACCTTTATCTTCAAAGCTCAGTGTGAGTTATAATAGAGACTCCACAGTTTTTTGAGCTCCAAATTCAGATCAGTTTGAACCATCTGCTTCATTTAAGGTCTTTTTTTTAAAGGAGGCTTCAGATGTTTATAATACAAAAGCTTTTAGGAGAAAAAGATCTATGTGAAAAACTAAGGAGATCCTATAACATTTTAGAACCCCTCCAATGTGAAGTCTTCCTATCTCCATGTTATTCAAAGTCACAAATCATGTGTTCAGAAAATTTTGAAAATGAGTTACTCAATATTTCTATTGTAAAAATATTGAGTAATAGTACACTCCTGACTTGATCAAATAGAACCACCCACTGATAACCTCTGCCCCAGACTTAGAATGCCTTTCACCTCTGCCCTAGTTTCTTTGGTGATTTTAAAAAATAACTCTAGTAATTTTTCTAACAGGTTATCAATAGCAGTAATGGAGAGAGGGAGGCTGGCAGGGACAATGGGCTACAGAAGTGTCCAGTGTAAAGTCCGTATTTCCCCTTGATCACGGCCAAGAACTGTCAATGAGGAGAGGGGAAGGCACTTCTTGGGACAAAGCGAAGCAAGGGTGATTGATTACTGTCTCGTAATCATATCCCTACCTACCCCATGTCATATATGGAGAGTAACTATGCTCTGTGTATGTGTGTGTGTGTGTGTGTTTATCCCTGAGACAGGCTTGAGGAGCTGCTTGTCTATTTCCTCAATGGGGAAGGGCAAATATAAGAGCTTCCAGTTACTGCTAGCCAGATCATAAGAGCAAAGTGTCTCTCCTAAAAGGCATTATTTGATCCATACAGCAGACACCCTTTGAACAGGTTGTTTTCAACAAGGTGCTTAAGATAAACAGAATGTTAGAAAAGAGCTCATATATTAACTTTTGACTACCTTCCTAATTGTTCAAATAGGAAATGAAGCTTGATGTTAATATTGCATCTCCTTTCCTGGGCGAGCAGCAGGCCCTGCAGGTGGACGTGGGAAGGTGAAGCTGGCTTACAGCTGTGGGCCTGGAGGCTAAAGAGCTTGGGATTCCAAAGTCAAGTGTCAGTTGAGGTAGCCTTGAAAAGCAGGGTGTAGTCAGTATCTGTTGAAAGGCTTTCCAGGCTGCAAGTAACAGCATAGTGAGAAGTGATAGAGTAGTGGTTATGTCTGTGGATTCTAAGCCAGACCTAGTTTTGAATCCTAGCTTTGTCACTTAAGTAGCTGTGTGTCCTGAGCAGGATATTTAAGTTCTCTGTATCTTAGTTTCCTTACCTTCCAAATGAAGGAAATAATAAACCCATGGGTTTGTTATAAGACTTAACTACATGAATTCATTTAAGGTACTTAGAAGAGTGCCCAGGATTTAGGTCCGTGTAGGGTCAAAAGTAATAGAAATCCCATAATCAAACAGACTTAAATATTTAGGAAATATCTCCCACAGAGAGAGAGAGAGAGAGAGAGAGAGAGAGCTCTCTATTTGAGCATTATAACGTTATCATCATCTCTGTCCTGCCATCCTGAATGGTGGCTTCATTTTCAGGCTGGATCAAATGGCTGCAGAAGCTCCAAACATAACAACTAGAAATTGGATGTGTTTCTTTCTGTGGCCTTCTCTTATGACAGAAAGGTAATTTCTCTGAGAAGTTCCTCTTTAGATTTCCTCTAACATCTCGTTGGCCAGAATCCATTTTTTTGGCAAAGAGAAGGAGTGGGTTGCTCACAGAACAATCAGTTCCACCCCTGAAGATGGGGATGGCGTTAACTTCCCCCGGCTGCTGTGAAATGAGTGAATGTCTGAATAGGGCTGGGTTCCCACAGGAACTCATACTGGGGGTAGAGGGAATGACAGAGAATGGATACCAGATATCTAACCAGCAGTGGCCACTAAAACTAAGGTGGACAGAGATTAAAAACAAGCTACAGGGGTAAGATAGATGGTATAAGAGAGAGCAAGAGGCAGAGCCTGGAGAGATCCACTGAAGTCTTTTATCCTTGGGGGAGGGCTGTTTAAAGAGCTGTGCAAGCCTGCAGGTGGGGAGGAAGCTGTGAAGGACACCAAACATCACCTTAGTCCCTCATTAGTTTTTCTTTTATGGGTGGGGAGGAACAGGATTATCCTAAGTTTACTTGATGGAAAACTTTAACCCGTTTATAAATACAATGGATTGATGTCAAAAACTGTGAAGAGTCTGAGATTTTTACCCTATTTGCAAGCTCAGAAGTTAGCCTGCTACAATTTGGTGGATCCTGGCAAGAGAGCTGAGACTTCTGGATTAAAGGCAAAGAGGACTTCATTACTCACAAAGTAAATACCAAAGTATGACCACTTGTGCCCCAGCTGCCCCTGCACCATGGGGTGATGCAGGAAGAGTCAGCTGACACCTACACATACATTGGATTCTGGCACAGGAAAGGAACCTTGAGCTTAGACAACCCAAATATTTCATAATGGAAAGCAACCCTGCCTGCCTGCTCTTTGTTCTGAAAGTAAACCTTATCATACTAGATGATAAGCATGTCTATCTACACTGACTTAGGTTCTGGAAACTTCTCCCATGGGTCTACCACTCTGTTGGCTTCTCTGATGAATCTGACCAAACGAAAGACCAAAATCTGCTCAATTTGTGTAATGCAATATCTGATCAGTTTATCATTGCTAGGACTCCAATCGTAGGCTGGGGTTAACCTGCAGAATTGGCCTCAACTATGCCTCCCAGGGTTCCAGATCCAGGCCGCTGAATAAATCCCATATACCATCAGGTTCTACCTTAGGAAGTCAGGGGATTTTCTCCTTGTATTTCTATATTGATCTTGATTACACAGGTTCTACTTGGCCCTCCAGGGGGAAGTTTAGGGCAATTCTCTCATCCATCGCAACACTGCCCACTGAGTTGAGGCAGTAGCATTGATCACTTCAGCTATAGTCAGGGACTAATTTTTTGTACACTTTTTCTAATTGGATGAGTCCTGATTTAGGGATAACTATATACAGGATGCACATAAATATCTCTCAGAATCCTTCTGAGAACAAAGGGTGGCCTCTTTTGGGAGAGATCTCTGAAGTTCTGAGGGCTACGTGATTTACTGGTGTTGCTTCCTTAAACACCTGAAGATTTCTTATGACCATGGTTAAGTCGCAGATCACTGGGTTTTCAGGGGGCAGGGAATTGTGCCTAAATTCCACGATGTAAGTATACTCCCGAGGGCATATGAATACCATGCCCATGAAATGAAAATATTGTTTATAATTGTGAGGCTTCCTAAGTAGGATCTAAAGGGATCCTTTACTTAAAGGGAATGTTGACAGTGTCTCCAACTTTATCTCTTGGCCAGCTGGTAAGCCTTGAAATTCCCACTTAAGTTTAAAGAATTGAGTTTAGTCCTTCTTTTTAGAAGGACTGCCTGGGGGCAGTCCATTCTATTTGTTTACACCACCAGTTGGGGAGCATTGGTCTATCAGAAGAAATGACTTAGTGATAGTTATAAGAGTAGGGGTGGAGTAGACATCTGGAAGTTAACAGGTATTACCTTTATAGGAGGTGCAGGAGCTGGGACCATTCCCTGCTTTTTCTGAGTAACTCCTTAATAAGAGTAGGATAACAAGTGGTCAAATCACAGTGAGCGATGACAGATTGACCAGTCAATTAAATAGAAGGCCCTTCCACAGATTGGGAGAATCTCACCAGGGGTTTTCCTTCATGAGGAAGTTTCCAGAGGTGATTCTGAAAAACAAAGATCATTTAGAGCTCTCTCTCTCTCTCTCTCTCTCTCTCATTCCCCCTTGGGGCCTGAAATGCTCCCATTCCAGGGGCTACTGTTGTCTGCTCTCCATTGCCTCAAAATCACTGCATCCATCTGCTTTCAGTGTTGATAATTTCGCCTTTTCTTCAATCATCCCCTAATTACATCCAGGTCTTTAATTCAGAAAAGAAAAAAAGTCCAAGCGTGGGGCACCTGGGTGGCTCACAAAGCAGAAACTCTTTTTTAAAGAGTCTACCTCAGTCTGGGATACTTGCTGCTACCTTAACAAAATAACATCTCTTGGGGCACCTGGGTAGTTCAGTGAGTGAAGCATTGGCCTTGGGTCATGATCCTAGGGTTCTGCGGTCGGGCTCCCTACTCAGCACAGAGTCTGTTTCTCCCTCTCCCTTTGCCTGCCACTTAGCCTGCTTGTGCTCTCTCTCTCTGATAAATAAATAAATAAATAAATAAATAAATCTTAAAAGAGAAATCTCTTAAGACTTCATCCAGTTCCAGTGCAGGTTTCCCAGCGCTGAGAACTGACCATAAGAATTTATGTAGAATTCTTTGGAACAGTTTTTCAAGTTCCAAAGGGTCATCTGCATCGGCACCATAAATCCAATCCCAGGCAGTAAGAGTTCAAATATTAGTTAAACTTCATCTATGGTTTCCCATGGAAGTTTGTCACGGGGAAATCTCTCCAAAGAGCCATGATATCTGTAATTGCAGAAACTCCTGAGACATTTTGCTTTTGTTTGAATGGATCTGAGGGTGGGATGATGGACTAAACCATAAAATGATCCAGCTAGGGCAGGCCAGGTGGCTCAGTGGCTTAGCGCCACCTTCAGTTCCAGGTGCGGTCCTGGAGACCCGGGATCGAGTCCCATGTCAGGCTCCCTGCATGGAATGGAGCCTGCTTCTCCCTCTGCCTGTGTCTGTGCCTCTCTCTCTCTCTCTCTCTCTCTGTGTGTGTGTGTGTGTGTGTCTTTCATGAATAAATAAATAAAATTAAAAAAAAAATGATCCAGCTATTGCCATTCTTCCAAAAAAAAAAAAAAAAAAGGCCAAAACTTCCCACCCATCCAGGATGAATATCCTAGTTGTTATAGTTGTTCTAGTGGGGGCAGACCTGAAGTTGCCTGCCAGATTGGTGAGGGTGTCCCTGAACAGAGATGAGTTAGCAACACTCCAAGCACTGTTTCACACAGCTGACTTTGAACCTACTTCCTGGTACTTAGCCTGCAGTTCTTCAATTCTTCCTGATAATTGGCAAAAACATAGAGAACATAGAGAACCATTAGCCACATAGAGAACCATTTGCCATTTTTTTGGCAAAGAGAAAAAAAGGGGTCAATATGTTCACTACCAATTCCCAGGGACTTTCTTCAAAATCTACTAATTAGCCTACAAGGTACTTATCATTTTTCCTCTTAAATTTCTCTCTCTCTCTCTCTCTCTCTCTCTCTCTCTCTCTTTTAGAGAGGAAGTGGGAGAAGGGCAGAGGGAGAAAGAAAATCTTAAGTAGGCTCCACACCCAGCACAGAGATGGGCTCCATCTCACAACCTTGAGATCATGACTTGAGCAGAAATCCATAGTCAGACACTTAACAGACTGAGCCACCCAGGAGCCCCAACACAAAATAGGTCTTAAAACAAAGACTGTAATAAGTGACAAAGATAGGTAGTATTTAATGATAAACAGGTCGATCTAACCAGAGGATATAACACTTGCAAATATTTATTACTAGAAAATAAAGGGAATGTATAATAACCAAAGTGTGGCCTGCCCCACGCTCACTCCTCTGGTGCAGGTGGAGGAGCCTTCTGGTAGAACTCATGCCTAGGAATTCAAGGCATGGAGCAGTCATGAGCAGAGGAAGAAGCACAAACACTAAAAAACAGTTCCTGATAGACAACTCAGGTGGAATACAGACAAAACCTTTCCATATACTTAAGAGGAAAGTAAACTTTTAAGGAAGGGAAGATATTTGGGGCACAAGTGTATTAGGATCTAGACATTTCACTCTATCTCAAAGTGGAGAAGTGAGTTGCAATGGATTTGTCAAGGTCAAGCCCCATTTTCATCCAAGGCCTTGGATGAGGATATAAAAACCTTGACACAGAAATCATTAAGCCTGACATGGGGCTCAATTTCAGGAACCCAGGATCATGACCTGAGCCAAAGGCAGATGTCCAACTGACTGATCCAGCCAGGCGTCCCAGAAATCATCTTAAATAAAACTAATGAAACTGAATAAGGGAAACCTCCTAAGATGGACCAAAGGCTGCAAGGAGTTCTCACACCTCATCACTCATGGTCAGTTGCAGACCCCAACAGGAAGAGATTTACTTACATATCCAACAAGAAGAAGACTACTTTACTACTCCAGCAGGAGGAAGGAAGAGTTTCTTCTTGCCTGGCAACAAGCTCAGCTGATAAGAAAATGCCACAACTTGGCCAACAAGAAACTGTCATCACTCTGAACTCTTGCTTTCCTTCAATGGACTATTGTCACAACTGGCATCCATTCACAGGGATGCTGCTAAATATCCTACAATGCACAGGAGAGCCCTCAACAACAAAGAATTATCAGGCCCCAAATGTCCATAATGTCAAGGCTGGGCAATCCTGAAAAGTCTCTCCTATATTAACAGCACAAACATTATGCACTTGTTTGGCTGGCCAGCTTAGAATGTTGTGGTTCTTAGCAAATGTAGAAAATGTAGTGGGATCTCCTTTATTTCCATTTTTGAGGTTAAAACGAGACTTTGCTGATGTCTTACATTGCACTTCAACTTTTCGCACAACTTAAGTCCATGTCGACAGAGTATTTTCAAGCACTTTTCTCAGGACTGACACTGCCACCACCATTTAATAAGCACTTAGGTGACATTGCTCAAAGGCTATCATAACAGTGAAGATTAACACAGAACAATAACAGTCACTGAAATCACATACTGGGGAGTCCTAGTAGAGCTAGAGGCACTGTGAGGTAGGGGTGAGGGATGTGGACTGTGAGGGAATGACCTGGATGCATCCCAGCTCTGGCACTCACTGGTCATTGGCCTTTTGCAGTCAATTGCCTTTCTGTGCTTCAGTTTTCTCAGTGGGGGATGACAATTATAATAGAGTCCTACCTCTTAGGGCTGTTGTGAAAATTAACTATCGGCACACCTGAGGAGATTAGAAAGCACAATAAGCTTACCAGGATGGGCGGGCATTTCCATGTACGTGGTTCTGCTGCATGAGTATAGTACCAGGACAGTTTATATTTTCTTTGGTCTTTTTTTTTAAGATTTTATTTATTTCTTTGAGAGAGAGTGAGTGAGCATGAAGGAGGAGGAGCAGAGGGAGAAGGAGAAACGGGCTCCCTGCTGAGTGAAGAGCCCAACCTGAAGAATCCCAGGACCCAGGGATCCCAGGACCCGGGGGGGTTAACAATCTGAGGTATAGGCAGCTGCTTAGCGGGCTGAGCCACCCAGGCACCCCGGACTGATCAATTTTTGTGATTCTTAACAAATGTTAAAATGTTGGAGAGATTTCCCTTTTTTCCATCTTTGAGGTTAAAATGAGACTTTATTGTTATGTTGTGTTTCAAATTTACACAAAGAAAATAATGAGTGTGGCTGTACTGTGACTCTTCAGCGAGTCGCTAATATTTATAACAGCAGAAGGAACGAAAATCTTCATGATATCTGAGACAAGAAGCATTATTCGTAGCTGTCATTTTTTTTCTCAGTTCCATGAGGCGCCACAAGAGAGTTCCAGAAGACCGCTTTTGCTTTTGGTTAAACTGTACCATAAATAGTCACAAGATGGTGCCAAAAGATTCCTTTTGAAAACCTAAGGGGCCAGTTCCTCCTCTGGTTCTTTAAATTAGATGAAAATTAACACACAGCTCTATTTAATTGGAACAAAAATACAACACACGGAGTCAAGTACAACATTTCAATTCAATATACACCAAATCTTTTCTTTCTCTGTTCTAGATCCTACTCATAGAAGAACTGGAGAAAATTTTTCTGTTTCTATTAAAGTTTTAATGAAAATCACCTTTTAAGATTACGCTTCACTGGTTGCAATTTGGCAGCCCCATCATATAGGGGGGAAATGGGGTTTCTGGGATCGGCTGCAAAGAGCCCCAATTCCCTGCTTTGACGGGTTATCGAAGGCGGGACTGCTTTGGCGACTCCTGGTTTCTTTTCCAAGTTTACACCTGAGCAAATGAGAGAGAGCCCTGAGAGCACGGCAGCAGGGCTTTCTAGTGCTGGGCTTTGGAAAGAAAAGCTCAAAGTAGGTTTTAGGTACTTAAAAAAAAAAATTAATGACTCACAGGGTCTTCTGTCCCAGTCCCGGTCTCCTCCAGTCCCTGGAGGCGGAGGCGGGGTGGAGCCTGGGGAGCCTCCTGCACCTGCAGCGCACCCTCCCCGCCCCCAGGGCCGCTGGCCTCCCCCAGGGGGAGGGAAGAATCTGCCAAGGGACACACGTTCCAAAGGGCTCCTGCGCATGACTTTTGAGAGCGTGAGCTAACCACCCCAGAGAAAAGGAACTTGAGGTCCTTCAGATGTCCCAATAAGACTATTCAAAGAGTGATAATTCCTTGGAAATTGTTATTTCACTTTCTCTCTTTCATACTTATGTAAAGTACAGGCTTAAGAACAGTAAGGAAGTAAAAAAGAGCCCTGAAGTCTAGGCCAGAGTCCCAATTTTGTCATGCTGAGATGGGAAGAGCAGAAAAGGGAAGGGGAAGAAGAAGGCAAGAGGGAAGAGATGATGGTCCAACCACCGTTCTGTGCTGGCACAGTGGGAGCACAGGCAGAGGGAGAAGCAGGCTCCACGCAGGGAGCCCGACATGGGATTCGATCCCGGGTCTCCAGGATCAGGCGCTGGGCCACCGGGGCTGCCCAGCAAACTCCTTTAATAATCAAAAGGATTCCACCGGTTTGGTGCTTTTGCCTTCATTTGACAGATAGGCAAACTGAGAATTTGAGAAGTTACTTCTTCAAGGTCACACACCAGTAAGAGGTGGAATCAGATGTCAAATACCCAAGAGATGCCACATACGTGGAATTTTAATAAAAGCCTACTTTTAATATTTACTCTGTGGTGGTGGTTGTCAGAGGAACATACAGAAAACAGGTTATTTGCTCTCTGTTGCTCTGACTGAAGGGGCAAGGACCACAGAGGATACCCACGTGACTTAGATCCGCCTAGTAGAAGGGACTCTCCTCCTCTCTAAGGAGGTCCCAGCTTGCTGGGCAGCCCCCAGTTTACAGTAGAAGCTCTTCCATGCTCTTGCCCATGGCCTACCTGATAAAAACTTGGCTTCCTCCAAGCTGGTAGTTTCCCTTCTACTGTTTATTGATGTGCTATAAAAAGGAAAGTGCTTGTAAACAACTTGAGTGCATGAACAATCTAATTAAAATAATTAAAGTAATAGCTTGTGAAAAAAGCAGTAAAACTAATTACTATAGACTAGCCGTGTGGGAAGATGAAAATTGCTGACATTCCTCAGGTCTAAGCTGATCCATTCGACACAGAAAAACACAGTTTACTGGATCCCTTCTGAGAGTTACACAGTTAACAGAAAAACAGTTTACCGGGTCCTCAACCCCAACACAGATTCAAACTCTCTGGCCTCTCATCTCAACCTGTAAGTTCCTTCTTGGCAGTAGCCATATGCAAATGGCCTTCCATTGATTCGCACTCCAAATTGTTCCTTGGAGACAAGCATCTGACTTTTCTTTTTCAACTTCAAGAACCATGACACTTGACTCTGAGAAGTTCGGCGCTGAAGGAAGCTGTAGACCTCTAGTAAAATGATCCAACCGATGCATGACTCCTCTTGCGAGTGGTTCCACTTGATGGCCAGCCAGCTTTTGCTTGAACACCTTTCAGTGATGAGAAATGACAGCTGTGGCTGCTCTGACTGCTAATACCTTTGATTTTTGTTTTAAGCTATATTCTGTCCCTTTAATGTCCCACTAGTCCTCATTCTATCTCTTAGGGCCTTAGAGAATAAGAAAAAAAGAATGCTTCTCCCAAATATTTGAGGGTCAAACCGTGTCAGCTCATGCCTTCCCAGTATCCAGTTCCACCACCAAACCTGCTAGGTGTTCCGCCCCCGGGAGTGGAGCCCTGTTGAAAGGGCTTCCAGTTTACCTAGGAGGACGCCTGAAATGGCCGAAGGCAGGCCTGTTAAGGGGAGGATCAGTGTCTTTGCTGGCAAGAGCAACATCAAGTCCAAAGTAGAACAGGGAACAGAAGAAGGACATCAAACAGTACATTTATTAGCTCAGAGGGTCAGGAGTAGAAGAGAAACAGTAGGAAGAACACAGCCAGAAAGGCAGTTCAGAACTAAGATTATGAATAGTGAATTTTTACAGGAGCTGCCCTTTTACGTAGTGATTCGTATGTGTCCAATGGTCATGCAGGACCAGACACCCTCAGTTAAACACTGGTGGTTCTTCAATTACTTATTATACAACAGGCTATCGAAACTGCCTTTACAATACAGTCTAGAATCTTGTTGAACATCTCGTCAAATAACTGGTCATTAGTTGGTAGAGTCACCTGACACTTTGGGGGTAATAAGGTGTCTGAGAGGTGTTTAAAATGTACACAAGAACATGGAGCAGTCTTTCTTTGCTCAAGAAAATCTCTTTAGTGGACCCTCTTAATTAGGTAAACATCGTTTGATCAAGTGCATGGGAAGCACTTAGCGTAGCCAATAATATCAGCTCTCATCACCTCCCTTCTTGGACTGACTGAGTCTCAGGGTGTTTGGACAGTGAGAGGTAAGTGAGACAGAGGTGGCCATAAGGCAGAGAGCTACAGACCATCTTGCAGAATTAAGCAATTATATTAAAAGTCATGTAAAATGACAATACTGTGCTAGTACCGTGAGTGAACAAAGTGAGTGAGTGAACATCCTGGTGTCATTTGAAGTCCATGCCTAATTCATAACTTTTTCCTTCTTCCAAATTTCATAATGGTTGCTAACTGTATTTTGGTGACATCACTCACAAGTTCACTGAGTATCTAATGAGATTCATCTGGAAAAGGAAAAGTGCACTCACTTGGAGCTGGCCTTCCAGCTTCCTCTCTGCCAAGCCCAGTGGTAGGTGCTACAGGTAAAGGCTCTGTGCTCTCTTAGCACCCTCCACTTCCCTTGGGTTGCAGGTCTCCTTTCAGAGCATGTTAAGAGCTTCTTGTTTTGAGCCTGCTCACACACAGCAAGATGCCTGGATATCCTGGAAATTTCTCCAGCTGCAAGCGTAAGGTATCCTTTAAGATTAAAATGGAATGGAACACCCTGCTTCTCTCTCCAAATCTCTAGATGATTCTTATCCTAGTTATTTCTGGACTCAGCTTCCTGCTTCTGTTAATTCTCAATTCCCACTCTGGCCCCTCACCTCCCCGTATGCACAGCTCCTTTTCCACACTGTGTCACCCCACTGTGGAAACTGCTCCAATTCCCGTACCCTCACACCCTACTCCCAAGAAAAACATCCCACTGTGTCAGTTCATTTCCTCTGAGATTCAGTCACCAGGACAGAATTAGAAATGCAAGAGATGTCTTAGGGAAAATGCTTGTGAAAGATAAAGGGGGGGAAGAGAGAGAGAGAGAGAGAGAGAGAGCTCTCACAGGAGTAGGTAGGGGGAACCCTAGAACATGATGCAGGCCTGACACCTGTGAAGAGAGAAGGGGAAGGAAAAGGATTGGTAGGAAGAACTTCAGAGAACAGCACAGCTCTAGGAAAGTCCTGAGCAGGCAGGTGGGAAATCTAGAGTGAAGATCGCCCATCAGAGGAGTCCTGCACTGGGCAGAAACGGCCCAGCTAGAGCTCTCCACTGAGCTCAGTCCCTGGCTGGAGCGGCTGGGGGAGATGCGAACATTGCGGAGGGTCCCGAAGGTGCATCAGCTGGAGGTCAGCATGACTTCGTTCCTTGCAGCAGCTTCTCCCAGAGGGACGAGTGGCCCTCCACAGGTGACGTGGAGCACCACAAGGCAGACTTTAATTGAGGTTCTAAAGTATAGAGGAGATGATGGGAGTTACATGAAATTACAGCACAGCACAGCCAATAGTGGGAAACAAAGATTGGACCCCACTGTGTTTATTTTTTTTTAAAGATTTTATTTATTTATTCATGATAGATAGACACACACACACAGAGAGAGAGAGAGAGAGAGAGAGAGAGAGAGAGAGAGAGAGGCAGAGACACAGGCAGAGGGAGAAGCAGGCTCCATGCCGGGAGTCCGACGTGGGACTTGATCCCTGGGTCTCCAGGATCACGCCCTGGGAAGGTAGCGCTAAACCGCTGAGCCCCGCCCCGGGCTGCCCCCCACTGTGTTTAATTCTCACTAGGCCATCTTTAACCACTTCCTGGCTGTCTTTGTGGTGCCCCCCCACATCACCCTATCACCCCACTTCCCTTGGGCTCCTCTTTCTCTTCCTCTCTTCTTTTCCCTCTGGCTTTCAGCCTTGATTCTTGATGCTTTTCTCACACAAGGCAGTTTATCCTTGGGGGTTTCACCTTTCACATGCAAGGCCTTTTGCGAAACAAAGGACCATCTTCTCTCTGAACAGTTCTACTTCCATCTTCACAGTTCTACTTCCATCTTCACAATTAACGTTTTCAGGCCCATTACATAATTTTTTGGTATCTTTTCTATGGAGTTTTAGCATCTTAACTGTAACTATTAATTGATAACTGAGTACATTTGCATTTTTGCCAGAGAATTAACAGATAATGTCTTCTAAGATCCTTATAACTGTCAATCACTTCATGAGTGATTTCAACTCAATATAATTCAACGATATTTATGGAGTTCCATTTAGTCCCAGAAATGCTAATAAGTCATTTGGGGAAAATGCAAAGAGAAATAAAATTAGCTTCTTCCCCTGAGAAGTAAGCTAGCTTTTAGTTTCTTGAGAGAAAAGTTAGCTTATGTAAAAGAACCCAGTGTACACCCCTGTACCAACTCAGTGGCTGAGCAAATGTCTAGGTGAGGAGGCTGAAAAGGGCTTCTAAGATTGTCATTCAGGTGGAGTGATTAAGATGTCATTTATCCAGAGGAAGGACAGGACAAAATGCAGATGGGAGTAGAAATGGAAAAATAGATAGTTTTACATATAAATGATGGTTCAGTGGCAGTCAAATATTTTTTGAGTGGATGAGTATATGAAATTAAAAGGCAATGACATGGGACGCCTGGGTGGCTCAGTGGTTGAGCGTCTGTCTTCAGCTCAGGGCGTGATCCCGGAGTCCCAGGATCGAGTCCCACATTGGGCTCCTTGCATGAAGCCTGCTTCTCCTCCCTCTGCCTATGTCTCTGCCCCCCTCTGTCTGTGTGTCTCTCATGAAGAAATAAAATCTTAAAAAAATAAATAAAAGGCAATGACATGAGTTTTTCAAAGGACAGCTTAAGAGATGGGATGCACTCAATCTAGAATCCTCAGAGATGCATACAGGAACAGACTGAGGAAAGAAGAGGCCAAGAAGGAATAATCAAAACAGAGAGAAACAACCTGTCACTGAAGATGAACTTAGAATCACAAGAAGCTAGAATAGAATAAGAAATAAAATAAAAACTGGTTAGATTCATCTCTGGTGAGCCTCAGACGGCTGACAGACGGCTGTTTCAACAGTGAGGGGACAAAACACAGAGAGGAGTTTACCTCTTGCAGGAAGGAGAGAAGTCAGGTGTTCATCGAGGCAAAGATGCAAAGCCAGAGAAAAACTGAGCATGAGGGGGAGCCCATGGAGGTGTCACTATGGTGAGGAGAGCAGGAGGGGCTTGCTAATGAAACGTCATCCCGCCAGAGCCTTGAAGCAACCATTGAATCGCTGGTTCAAGGGAGAGCCTAGCTTTGGAAAGGAGTGGGAGCACTGTGTCCTCTACCATGGGGGGGGGGGGGGAAACAGCAGAGAAGAAATGCACTGTGTTCTGAGTGGAAGAAAGGAAAACTGAGGGTGAAGGGGGCCTTCCCACCATGTCTTAGAGAGAGGGTCAGATGGGGCTGTGGTCTTTGGAGAGCATAAAAGTTTTGAAAAGGCTGTAGAAGTCAGCCAGAGATGACCTTGAGGAAGCTAGGAAAGTGTGTGTTCTCATCCTCCCACTGACTACAGTTCATTCACAGCCATGGCTATGCTGGAGTTCTTATTTTTCACATATTATCTCACTTAACTCTTAGAACAATCCTTAAGCTGGGTTCTGCTAAAATCCCATTTGTAACAGGAGGAGACCAAAGCATGAAGAGGTTTAAAAAGATGTTTACAGTGATGGAGCTGGACTTCCAACCTGGTCTGTCTCAGAGCCCATGCCCTAACCTGCCTTTTTCTAGAATACCTTACCTTTCCCATTGTGCCTTACCAAACATATGCTCTCACCAAGATCTACAAGGGAGTCCTCAGTCTCATTTCCTACTCTGGGCTCTGGACCTTCTCAGAGGCTCCTCCTGTATCGGCAGGATCCCGCCATCTGTGTCTGCGAAGCAAACTGTTTCAAGGATTCCTTCATGTATACACCTTGTCTGTGATGTCATCTCTTTGTAGATGGATCTGAGAATGAGATTCTCTTGCTCATGCGTACACTGTAAAGCCATCACTGGACGGCCAAGCATGTGAGAACCTTTGTGTCTACGTGGATGTCTGCTCCATGAGAGTGTTCCAGTCTCAGAGCAAGGAGGACTTGTTTTATCTGCTCTTACTACGTCCTAACCAGTCTCCTCTCTGTGATGTTAGTTAACACCTAACATTTGCAGAATATGATGATGTTCCCCACAAATGCTTATTCTCCGGACTTCTCTGTACGTGTAAAGAGCCAAAACCTCTGCAAGGATTTTAATCAAGAGGTAACTTTTCCTGAAATCAGATTGGTTTATTTTCTGAACTTCTATCTAGCTAGGCATTTGGTAATTCCATCCCTGGGCCTTACCTACCTTTAAATTATTCAGTTGCTCCTGAGTTAAAAGGGAAAGGCTAGCAATTTTATGCTTCTTCACCAGTCTGCTTCTAGAAATACGTGAGATTTACTTGGCTCTGGTTTCCCTGAGTATCTGTGTCTCCCAGGAGCCCTCCAAACGCTGCCCTGAAGCGGCATTAATCCCTGCAGGGTTTCCTCCCTGCTCAGGAGTTGCCCCTTCTTAGTTTATTGGAGGGAAAGTCCTAATTGCCATCATTCATCACCCTTCTGCTCCTGTTCCCATTTCCGATACATTTTATTGGCTTTATGAAGACAAGACCAAAACACCAAACTAAAATAAATTAGAATAAAACCTAGTTCGATGCTTCCAGTTCCAAAAATGTGCTCCCTCACCCACGATCACTTTTGAGGTATTTAAAGAATCTTTCATTGTGTGGCTTTTTCTAAAGCCATTCTTCCATCACTGTCTACTTTAGATTTTCTCAGTTCACTTTTCTACCCTCTAAGTATTGTTTCGATCCTCCCACCCCCTTTTAAAATTTTTTTCTCTTTAAGTATGCTGGTTTTACAAATCAAGAGCCTTCTGTTTTTCCCATGGTCATTTTTGTCACTCTCGTGTGATCTTTCCTCATCTAGTAGTTTTTCTGAGCAGTTAATTCATTTCCTGGACACAGAGGATTTTTTAAAGAATCCTTACTTTGCCTCATTATCCACTTTGCCCCTTCAATCAACCCTTTGTAATAGTATCTGGTTCTTCTAATCCTATTTAGCATCCTCATCTACTTTATAATCAACCCTCCTCTTCAATGACTAGCTGCTGTGGCTCATCCTCCTCCTTGCCTTTCGCCCATCTTCTCCGCTGGTTAAAATCACGCCTCCCTTTAGCTTTCTGCCAATTGGTTTTTAGGAGTGAGTCAAAAGTCATTTTCTTCTGGCCTCACAGTAATTCTTTTTCACTTGTGCCAATAATCACGTATGCTAAACACATTGATTTAAAAGAGAAGCACATTCTCATTGTCATAAAGCAATTGTACTTTTTTCCATGACTTCCTACCAATCGTAAAACATTTCATCTCCTTGGGTAATTTTGATAGTCATAGAAATTACTTTTAAATACTTCTACGTGTTTTCTCTTTAAAAAAAAATCTGATTTTCACAAATCCTTTCTTCTTGGTCTTACACCATCTAAACTTGCTAATACGCTCTAGGTGTTTCTTAGTTTTCTGATGGAAAGATTTTGCTTACGGATCCAAACTTTTGTCCTTTTGTAAGGGTGAAGGACAGGTTTTTCTAAACTAATTATGAAGTCATTCTCATCTGGAATTCATAATATTCATGTAACAGCCTCAAAGAGCTTCATGAATAAAGATAGCTGCCTTAGAGTGTGACACTCCGAGGTATAAAGGGGTTAAATTATGAGCCTCAGCAACCAAACAATAAGGCCCTGACCGAACCAAAGAGAGCCAGCCTCCCTAAATCATTTCTCCTGACTCCTCTTAAGCTCCCACCCCAAGGCATCCCACCTCCCATCCCTTCTCCTTTGTTGCTGGCTCGTTTCCTCTGATTGTAATTCATTCTGTATTCCTTCCTGCTCCTCTGTCTTGGCTAATTGTTCTTTTCCCACACTACAGGGTTTTAATTTCCTCTAGTTATAGCCTTATCACCGATGTCTACACTTCCTCTCCCTTTCTGACCTATCTCCAGCTCACCGCTGACCTACAGGGACCTTAGCAAAACGGCTTAATTTCCACTGTCCCTTAGTTTGCCCGCCACTGAAATGGGAGTGGTGACTCCCTCTTTCTCCCAAAGCAGCTGCATCAAAATCCAGTCATTCTAGGACAGTCTTACCAGTAACAAGCTATGGACGTGCCCAGTTCTGGGATTATTTTAATGAACATTCTGATTGATTTCATTAGCAAAGCTGGAAGCTGCAAGGCTATGTCATCCTTTTGGCTCTGTTTGCCCTGATGTTTAACTTTGCGAGGGAGTCTAGCCTTACAAATTCTTCTCCTCCGTGTGGCACATTCACTGACACGAGCAATTTTCTCTGTGCTCTAAAACTTTGGGTGACATCTTGAGCAAATGTACTATCTTTTCCCCAAAAGAGCATCTTGGCGCTGTCCTAGGAACCGTCATAACACACAGACTCACTAACCAAGTTTCTCTACAAATGGTTAAGAGGGAAATCCTCATTTTTAAAAACTGCTGCCATCATATTAGAGAAGGGGGGTATCCACTGTTTAACGTAGACACTGGGATCCCAGGGTGTAAAGGGGGGGCAGATAGCCCCCAAGCTTGCTATTGTTGGTTTGTTTGGTTTTATTTTGCTCTAGCAGACCTGATGCTTCTTCTTCCTTTGAGTGTTTGGGGGGATGGGGAAGCGAACCGTCCTCCGACTGAGGAGGTGGAGCGGAGGCCTTTGTTTTAAGACCACGGTTCTGATTACACCTGACGGGGCTGAAACTGGATTCCCGCAGAGCTTACTCACACCTTA
The DNA here is from genome assembly GCF_048418805.1 of Vulpes vulpes. Classification (NCBI taxonomy): domain Eukaryota; kingdom Metazoa; phylum Chordata; class Mammalia; order Carnivora; family Canidae; genus Vulpes; species Vulpes vulpes. Next base: position 129,768,967 of record NC_132782.1, read on the forward strand.
TCTTCTCCGCCCGTGATGATTGCAGCAGGAATGCAGCACAAGTTGTCACTTTGATTCACTCTGTATACTGCCGAGTATGATAACAAAATAAAAGTTCAGTTTTTTTGGACTTGCGATTAGCTCCAGGGGAGTTCTCCGTTCCATCTATTTTTATATTGGTCATCGAGGCTAAATCTCAATGTTCCTGGCTGAGATTCTCAGAGTCCAGAATAATCACGTTTAATAAAAAGTCTGCCTAAGAAAAAAACTCACATAACCTGAGCCATGGCAATGATTTTGTGGTATTTGGATTCATGTCTGTAAAAATATTTGGACACCAGATGGTGGATTGTTAGGAGCATTCATCCCAAACCAAAAGTTAAAAAAAAAAAAAAATTCACACACATACACACACAACACGGCGGGAGGGAAAAATCATCATTAGTTTTTTTTCCAGTCATGTTGCATGAGTAATGGTAAAAGCAACAGCTAAAACAATAAGATTACTGTGTTGAATTCTTAATGCGTTGTCAGGAATAAAGACTTCAAGTAGTGCTGAAAATATGTTCTCCCTCTGAATAACGCATACCTTAAGTACAGCTCACTTTGACAGCTTACCAAGTGTACATATTTTCGGAAAAACAAAATCCTCCTGCTGGTGGAGGAAGCTATAAGTGGTGACCTATCTCCTATACAGGACCGCATTGAGAGGGAGCCAAGTTAAACACTAAGCCAACAGCCTAGGGCCCTAGTCATGAATCCAAAATGACTTTTTCTCTACAGATTGATTTTTGTTTTTAACGGTCAGTTCCCAACTATCTACACTGACGGGTGGGGATGCATAGGATAAATAAACCAAAACAGGATAAGAGAAAATTGAATTTATATTTAACTGTGGAATGTATGTTTGTGGGGGGAGGGGGTTGTTATTTATGTCACATGGTGGTCATGCTCCGTGGGGCTTTGGCTGTCCATTTGTTGTGTTAGAGCAAACGTGAACTGTTTTCTGAAGGAAATCTGGCCCTGGCCCATGAGTACACCTTAGTCTGCTTCTTTACAGAGGTGGGTCTATGCAGACACCCAGCCTGGTTAGGAACCTTTGTTATTCACATGTGGGTGCCAAGCTCTTAGGTAAATACCTGCATCTAGTCAGGGAGACAGAGTTTCAACACATTAGGTCCCTGCCACACATTTTATCCTTGACTTCTCTGTTGCTTGATTCTTATCAAAGCTTGATTGCAGAAAATAATATCTATGGAAGGATGTAGTCTTTTGTTTCGTTCAGATATTTAAACTTTATCCCTGGATCAAGTCAGATAAAGAACTTCGTATTTGAATTACATCACTTTGTTCCCTCAGAGGACTGCATTCTTGAAGACTTCACTTTGCTGTGAGGCTTGAGCGACACTGTAGGAAACAACTATTGGAAACTCACTCACTCTATATGTTATTCAATCTGTGTCCCTTCCAAAGATACATGGGAGAAACTTCCTTCAGGTCTCCAGTGTCCTGAGTCCCTGGTATGTATCTTACAAAACATTGTGAATCTGTTCCTCCACAGAGCTAAATCTGTGGTCCTTTGTAGTGACTCTGTTGAATCCCTATGATTGGAATTTCTCTGTAGTGGCATTATTTCTTGCTTCACTTTGTTGTCTTTATTCTCTTTTTTTTCTGATTTATCTCATTTGTTTCAATTTTATTGCATGATTTTTATAAGTCACCTAAGGTGCATTTCAAAATGAGTCAGGGATTACATGGATACATTTATCATTCTTAAGGCATTTCCTGAGCAAACATCAATAAGAAAACATTGTTTTCTATCTACACATCTATAGGATGTTTGGGGCCAGAGATACCCACAAAAGTGTGCATGATTATTGGGGGGAAATTTTAAAATGTTTTCACTACCCCAGATAATTGAGAATTTGAGATACGACAGCTATATATTATTAATTTGACTGAGACACAGGATATTGAAGGACATGTAGATTTCAGACTGGAGAAAGGAGAAGCAAAAATTCTATGGTGGGTAGGACTCTCCTGCTGGGCAACCTGCACTCACAGGAAGGAAGGAAGGTACCAAGTGACCCTTCAGTAGGTGGGAACGTGTCCTGAACAGGCCTGTCTGGACCAAGGGCTGAAACCAAGGACAATTTCATCTGGAGGGAAGGGTTCCTTTGCTGAAAGAGTGAAGCAGGGAGGGCAGTCATTCCTCAGGCACAATTTAATGCTTCCTACTTCTTTTAAAATCTTGTTTGTTGGGCAGCCCCAGTGGCGCAATGGTTTGGCGCCGCCTGCAGCCTGGGGTGTGATCCTGGGGTCCCAGGATGGAGTCCCACAGTGGGCTCCCTGCATGGAGCCTGCTTCTCCCTCTCCCTGTGTCTCTGCCTCTCTCTCTGTGTGTCTATGAATAAATAAATAAAATCTTTAAAAAAATAAAATACAATCTTGTTTGTTTATTATTATGCTTCAATTTAGGCAAATCATAACTTGATCCCTATATCTATCCTTGATAATGACATTTATGAAGATAAATTCTATCAAATACATGCAACTATGTGCCTGGCACTGAGGATAAATAAACAAGTCAGAAGTCCTGTTCTCAACGAGCTCACCCCTTCTTAGCCCTTTTTGTCTGTTCATTTATTCAAACACCTATATATTGGGTATCATGGATTTATTTGCTTATTGAATATCTCACTTAGTTATTGAGTATATGAAGGGAAGTCTGTAAGAATAATGGTGGGAGAGCTCATAAGCTATAATGAACATACAAAGAAAGGCCACCTGAGGAGGTGATATTTGGATTAAGACCTGAAAGCAAGGAGCTGGTCCAGGGGATGGGATGGGAAGGGTGAATACTTAGCTGATGGAACAGCATGGTCAAAGTCCTGAGATGGGAATGAGATGCGGGGGCCGGGAGGGTGGTGGAGGAGGTGGCGGTGGCTGGAGAGCAGGAAGGGAAGGCCAGTGTGCATGAGATGAAATGACAAGGGACCTGTGAGGTCAAGCTGGAGGAAAGTATTACTTCTTCTCCCAGATGCCCTTGTGACCCACGCCCTTCAGCTGCCTTAAGTCTTTGCTCACCCACCCTCTCCACTAGGCCTACCCTGACCACCTCACCTAAGTTGTAATAGCCCCTCCCTCGATTAGTTTCCTTTGTACACATCACCTTGTAACAGTATAATATAGTATTTCTATATTACATCTTTTTTTTAAAGATTTTATTTATTTACTCATGAGAGGCACAGAGAGAGAGAGGCAGAGACATAGGCAGAAGGAGAAGCAGGCTCCATGCAGGGAGCCTGACGTGGGACTTGATCTTCAGTCTCCAGGATCACACCCAGGGCTGAAAGTGGCACTAAACCGCTGAGCCACCCGGGCTGCCCATATATTACATTTCTTGTTTATCTCCCTACTATCCTCTTCCATTAGCTTCAGAAGGCACGAATTTTAATCTGTTTTGTTGATTGATAATATCCCCTAAATCTAGAACAGGGCCTGGCATGCATGAGGCAGACAATCAATAGCTGTTGAATAGAATTAAATTGAGAGGCAATAAACATTTTAAACATGAATGTGACCTTCTCTCATATTCTTGGAAGATGAACTCTGGATGCTGAGTGGAAAAAAATGTTTAAAATCCAAAAAAATAAATAAAAAAAAAAATTAAAAAAAAATAAAATAAAATCCAAAAAATACTTTTCTACATTGTTTTATATTAACTCTAGAATCTAAGACCAATACTTGGCCAGGAAGATGTTAAGCTTCTTTCTCTTTTAAATCACCCAGGTAGACAAAGAAATAACATGGGTATTATGGAGACTTTAAGCACATGGGCAAGTGCCACAGAATGAAAGACAACCATCCTATCAAGTCAGGTCAGGTCAGAAGCACATACTGTGTGCGTGCCTACCAACAAAGCCCAAAATAACTGGGATCAATTAAACAACAGGTTATGTTTGTCTTGATTCTCTTTGCTGGGGCTTGCTACTGCCTTAAGGAAGAAACTGTTTGCTTTTCATATCAGAGTTTTAAAAAAAATTTTCAGATTTTACTGAAAAGCAAAGCAATTTGTACTGGTTAGCTCTTTTTAAAGAAGTATATTGAAAGAAATTGCCTCAGGATGGGGTGCTCATACTCCATTAAGAGGAGATTTATTGGTTACACAGGCTTAGAAAGCCTAATCTAGGATGATTCATTCATTCAACAAATATTTATTGAACATTTTATATGTGCATGGCCCTGCTGGGGAGTTAAAGAGATGGTTCTTATGCGGGTTCCTTATAAAGCTTACCTTCTAGTTGAGGAAATGACATACATGCACAAGAAGTTAAGTAAAGAGTGAACAATGTAAAATGTGCCCCAAGGCAGCTTGTAAGTACTAAACAGGTGGTAAAACCAGGTGCTGTAGAATCACTCCCAAATGCCAGCCTGTGGAGTTTTCACTACCGTAGACAGTCACATAATAAAAATAATGTAGTGAATTCTTATAAAGCTGAGGGTACTACATTGAAAGGATTGACCATTATTCTGAGAGTGTGCCTTTTGTTCTTTTCGAGTAGTAAAATGTTTTTTCTTTAATAAGATCATTGTGATGGTGATCTTTTTAAAAAGTCCTTGTTTAGGCAAAATAAAAAAATTGACAACCCTATATTAGACTGTATTATTATGTTGAAGTCTTACTGGTCCATTAAATCTCCCAAACTAGAAATGGTGTGATTAGCGCAAGCAGGATGCCAGTAAGCAGGATGGACAGGAGGGGATTCATTGACCAAGTGGGATAAACTGGATAGGATTTTCATGGTCAAAATGGATACAGATGGGGGGATCCCTGGGTGGCTCAGCGATTTAGTGCCTGCCTTTGGCCCAGGGGATGATCCTGGAGTCCTGGGATCGAGTCCCACGTCAGGCTCCCTGCATGGAGCCTGCTTCTCCCTCTGCCTGTGTCTCTGCCTCTCTCTCTCTCTCTCTCTCTGTCTCTCATGAATAAAATAAAATCTTAAAAAAAAAACAAAAAGCAAAAAACAAAATGGATACAGATGGACATTATATATTAAGTCTCAGCATATCTTTGTTGAGTTGAATTTAACCACACTTTGTGTGGAGGTTACATGAACAAAGCCATGAGATGACAACATAGATGACCAATTTGGAGTCCTCCTCTGTAGAGAGTACATATAGGTGATTATTAGGAAATAAGATTTTAGAGGAAAATTGGGGCAGATTATGGAGGGTCTTGAATGTCCAAGTGAGGAGAAGGACTTTAGAGAAATGGACAGTATTTTAATGGGTAGTTTTAAAGCCGAAAAGTAACACGAAGGAGTATTATTTTTAAAAGATTAAAGAAAAAAAAAGATTAAAGAAAGTCATCAACCCACAAAAGAAGAGAACAAGAGAAGAAAAAAAAGGAACGGAGAGGAACTATAAGAACAGCCAGTAAACAATTAAAAAAATGGCAATAAGTACATAACCCAGCAGTAGTTATTTTATTTTATTTTATTTTTAATTTTTATTTACTTATGATAGTCACAGAGAGGGGGCGGGGGGGAGACACAGGCAGCGGGAGAAGCAGGCTCCATGCACCGGGAGCCCGACGTGGGATTGGTTCCCGGGTCTCCAGGATCGCACCCTGGGCCAAAGGCAGGCGCCAAAACACTGCGCCACCCAGGGATCCCCTAGCAGTAGTTATTTTAAATGTAAATGGACTAAATTCTCCAATCAAAAGACAGAGAGGCTAAATGGATTTAAAAAAAAGACTCATCTATATGCTGACTCATTTTAGATGTAAGGATATATGCAGACTGAAAGTGAAAGGATGGAAAAAGATACACCATGCAAATGGACACCGAAAGAGAGCTGAGGTAGTTGTACTCATATCTGGCAAAATAGACTTTATTTTATTTTTTAAAAGATTTTATTTATTTATTCATGGGAGACACAGAGAGAGAGAGAGAGAGAGAGGCAGAGACACAGGCAGAGAGAGAAGCAGGCTCCATGCAGGGAGCCCCATGTGGGACTCGATCACAGGACTCCAGGATCACGCCCTGGGCTGAAGGCAGTGCTAAACCGCTGAGCCACCCAGGCTGCCAGCAAAATAGACTTTAAAACAAAGACTGTAATAAGTGACAAAGATAGGCATTATAAAATGATAAAAGGATCAATTCAATAAGAGGATATAACATTTGTAAATATTTATGCAGCCAACAAAGGAGCATCTAAATATATAAAGCAAATATTAACAGATCTAAGAAGAGACATAGTAATACAATAATAGTAGGAGAGGGGGATCCCTGGGTGGCTCAGCATTTTGGCGCTTGCCTTTGGCCCAGGGTGCGATCCTGGAGTCCCGGGATTGAGTCCGACGTCGGGCTCCTTGCATGGAGCCTGCTTCTGCCTCTCTCTCTCTCTCTCTCCTCTGCCTATCATAAATAAATAAATCTTTAAAAAAAATAATAGTAGGATATTTTAATATCCAACTGACATCAATGGATAGATCAGATAGAAAATCAATAAGGAAACATTAGCTATAAATGACATTTATTAGAACAGATGAACTTAACAGGTATATTCAGAACATTCTATCCAAAAGCAACAGAACACACATTCAAGTGTGCATAGATCATTTTCCAAAATAGATAATATATTAGGACACATAAGAGTTTTAATAAATTTAACAGGATTGAAATCATATCAAGAATCTTTTCTGGGGCACCTGGGTGGCTTGGTCTGTTAAGTGCCTGCCTTCAGTTCAGGTCATGATCCTAGAGTCCTGGGATCAAGCCCCATGTTGGACTCCCCACTCAGAAGAGAACCTGTTTCTCCCTCTCCCTGTGCCTCTCCCCCTGCATGTGCTCACTCTCTCTCAAATAAATAAATAACATCTTTTTTTTTTTTAAAGAATCTTTTCTGACCACATGGTATTAAACTAGAAATTAATCACATGAAGAAAACTGGAAAAATCACAAATATGTGAATTAAATAATGTGTTACTGAACAATGGGTCAAAGATAAATTAAAAGAGAAGTAAAAAAACTACCTTGAGACAAATGAAAACGGGAATGTAACATACCAGAATTTATGGGATACAGCAAAACCTGTTCTAAGACAGTAGTTTGTTTTTCTTTTAAAGATTTTATTTATTTATTCATGAGAGACAGAGAGAGACAAAGGGAGAAGCAGGCTCCATGCAGGGAGCCTGACGTGGGACTCGATCCCTGGTCTCCAGGATCAGGCCCTGGGCTGAAGACAGCGCTAAACCGCTGAGCCACCCGGGCTGCCCTAAGACAGAAGTTCATAGCCATAAATGCCTCCCTCATGAAACAAGAAAAGTCTTAAGTAAACAACTTAACTTTACATCTCAGGAAACTATCAAAAGAAGAACAAACGAAACCCAAGGTTAATGGAAGGAGATAATGATTAGAGCAGAAATAAATGAGAGACTAAAAAGATAATAGAAAAAAATCAATATAACCAAGAGCTTGTTCTGTAAAAAGATAAACAAAATTGACAAAACTTTAGCTAGACTCACCAAGAAAAAAAAGGGGATTCACATACATAAAATCAGAAAATAAAAAGGAGATGCTACTGTTGCTGATACCACAGAAATACAAAGAATTGGAAGAGACTACTATGAATAAGTGCATGTCAACAAATTGGATAACTTAGAGGAAATGGATAAATTCCTAGAAACATATCACCTACCAAGACTGAATCATGAACTAGAAAATCTCAACTGACTGTCTACCAAGAGATTGAATCAGTAATCAAAAACCACCTAACAAGCAAAAGTCCAGGACCAGATAGTTTTACTGGCAAATTCTACCAAACATTCAAAGAAGAATTAGTTCCAATTTTTCTCAAACTCTTCCAAAAAACAGAAGAGGAGGGAAATGTTCTAAACTCATTTTATGAGGCCACATTATCCTGATACCAAAACCAGACAACATGCCATAAGAAAAGAAAATTATAGACTAATATCCCCATTGCAAAAATCCTCAACAACATATCATCATCATCATCATCATCATAAAGATCACACACTATAACTAAGTGAGATTTACTCCAAGGACGCAAGGATATTTTAACAAATTAGTTAATATGATACACCACATTAACAAAATAAAGGATAAAAATCATATGATCATTTCAATAGATGCAGAAAAAGCATTTGACAAAATTCAACATCCATTTATGATAAAAACTCTAAAGAAAATTGGTATAGAGAAAACAAATCTCAGTATGATAAAGGCCATGTATGACAAGCCCACAACTAATGTGCTACCTAATGGTGATAAACTAAAAGCCTTTCCCCTAAGATCAAGAACAAGACAAGGATGATCACTCTTGCCATTTTTTATTCAACATAGTATTATAAGTCCTAGCCAGAGCAATTAGGCAATAGACTAGATAGATAGATAGATAGATAGATAGATAGATAGATAGATAAATGACTCCAAATTAGAAATGAAGAATTGAAACTGTTACTATTTGCAGATGACATGATACCATATAGAGAATATCTTAGACTCCATCAAAAAACTGTTGGAACTAGGAGTGCCTGGGTGGCTCAGTCAGATGAACACTGGACTCTTGATTTTAGCTCAGGTCATGACCTCAGGGTCACAGGATCAAGCCCTGTCTCAGGCTCCATGTGACACATGGTGACTGCTTACGATTCTCTCTTTCTGGGACCCCTGGGTGGCTCAGTGGTTGAGTGTCTGCCTTTGGCTCAGGGCGTGATCCCAGAGTCTCAGGATCAAGTCCCGTATCAGGCTCCCTGCATGGAGCCTGCTTCTCCTCCCTCTGCCTATGTCTCTGTCTCTCTCTCTCTGTGCCTCTTGTGAATAAATAAAATCTTTTAAAAAAAATTCTCTCTCTCCCTCTCTCTCCCCCTACCCTGCCCCTTCTCACATGCACACTCTTTCTAAAAAAACAAAACAAAACAAAAAAACCCTGTCAGAACTAATAAATGAATTTAGTAAAGTTACAGGATACAAAATCAATACAAAAATCTGCTGCATTTCTATACAGTAATAATTAACTATCAGAAATAAAGAAAACAATCCCACTTACAAGTGCATCAAACATAATAAAATTCCTAGGTATAAATTTAACCAAGGATATGAAAAAAGATATATTAAAAACTATAAAACATTAATGAAAGTAATTGAAGAAGACACAAATAAGTGGAAAGATAATCTGTGTTTATGGACTGGAAGAACCAGCATTTTTTTTGTTTTGTTTTGTTTTTTTTGTTTTTGTTTTTTTGTTTTGGAAGAACCAGCATTGTTAAAACTTCCATACTACCCAAAGTAATCCACAGAGTCAATGCAATCCCTATTAAAATTCCAATGACATTTTTCCAAAAACAGAACAAAGAATTGTAAAATTTGTCTAGAACCCCAAAAACATCCAAATCGAGAAAAAGAACAAAGCTGGAGGCATCAAGCTCCCTGATTTCAAACTATGTTGCAAAGCTATAGTACTTCAAACACTATGGTGTTGGCAGAAAACAGACACAGGCCAAAGGAACAGATAAAGGGGCCCAGAAAATAAATCCGTGTCTCTTATGACGAAGGAGCCAAGAACAGACAACGAGGGAAAGACAGTAAAATATGTGGTCAACCATAAGGAAGAATTTAAACTTGATTATTGGCTTATGGGTATTTGATTGCTTTATTTCATTTGCATGTGAGCAAAGGGAAGTGGTAATTCAAGTACATTATAGCAGTGCTCATGGAGACGCAAATGTTCTAAAGCACCACAAAAATCACAGGCACTTGTACACTCATGTTTATAGCATCATTATTCATGATAGCTAAAACATGGAAGCAACCCAAATGTCCGCTGACGGATGAATGGAAAAGCCAAGTGTAGTGTATACATCCAATGGACTATTTTTCATCCTTAAAAAGGAAGAAAATTCTAACATGTAATAGCGTGGATGAACCTTGAGGACACGATGGTAAGTGAAATAGGCCAGACACAAAAGGAGAAGGTACTGTACGATTATACTTATAAGAGGTACTAAGTGGATACTTACAGATCTAAGATACAGTCTTAGGGTATTTAACTACTCTGAGAAGTCAAAATCATAAAGATAGAACATAGAATGACAGTTGCCAGGGGGTCTGGGGAGGGGGAAATAGAGAGTTAGTGTTTAATGGGTGCAGAGTTTCAGTTTTGCAAGTTAAAAATAGTTCTTGGAATGGATGGTGGTGATAGGAGCACAACAATATGAATGTATTTATTGATTGATTGACTGATTTTACTCATGAGAGACACAGAGAGAGAGAGAGGCAGAGACACAGGCAGAGGGAGAAGCAGGCTCCATGCAGGGAGCTCGATGTGGGTTGGGACTCCATCCCCGGTCTCCAGGATCATGCTCTGGGCCGAAGGTGGTGCTAAACTGCGGAGCCACCCGGGCTGCCCTGGATGTATTTAATGTCACTGAACTGTGTGCTTAAAAAATGCTTAACACAGGGATGCCTGGGTGATTCAGTCAGTTAAGCGTGCAACTGTTGATCTTGGCTCAGGTCATGATCTCAGGGTGGTGAGATAGGGACCCACACCCGGCTCCACACTGGGTGGGGAGCCTGCTTGAAATTCTCTCTCCCTCTCTCCTTCACATCCTCCTCCTTTCTAAAAAAAATGCTTAAGATAGTAAATTTTATACTATATGTATTTTACCACGATTTTTTAAAATAGGAGAAATAAAAATAATGACCACAAATAGCTCATCTGGTTTAGTGTTTGTTTCTGTGAGGGAGGTCTGTAAAGCGCTTTGCAGTCATTTATTAGCTTTGGGATGTTTTGTCAAATCAAACTACATTCTTTAGATAAGGAGTTTGGTTTGCTTTGATATTTAATGACCTTCCTTTTACCTAAGGCACAGAATTTCCAGATGTGTAACACCCCCCTGACACCTAGCAGGAGCTCACAGCCTGGCACATAATGAGTACTCCATAAACATTTTTCAAGTAAGTAAATAACAGCAAAGGCTAACATCTATTTTGAACATTTATCCAGAAGCAGGTTTACCTTGAAGCTGAGGAAGCTTAAGTTTTAAGATCTCACTTTAAAAAGACCCGGGGAGGAGCCTTAGGAACAGTTCACATAGTCACATATTCACATAAAACTTACATAAGATTTGTATTCTTTTTATTAAAGAGAGTCCCCAAAGTTGTATAATCTTCAGATCCCACAAAACCTGGATGGACTGCTGGACTTACTACTGCCTTTGTAATGACTTGCTAATTCCTTTCTATGGTTACCTAGTAGCCCTCATGACAACCCTGGGTTCTCTCCACTTCTCAGATGAGGAAATCATAGAGCTTGACCATGGTTACTCCACAGGGCAGTGATCCACAGGGATTTGTGCCCTGGCATTGGGTGCTAACACTACAACTCCACTGAGCACCAGGGGAGGCCAAACCTGACTCCAGTCCACGTTAAATTGGGTGTGTGCTTGATAAATACTATAATTTCACTCTATGTAACTATAATAACGACAGTGATGGCTGGTCTTTTAAAATAACCTGTGATTTGGGGAGAACACTCCTTACATAGGCTTTTCCTGCCCCATCTCCCTTTAATATTCTTGTTTAGTAGATGGAAGGAAATTTAGGGAAGAGGGGGGGAATGAAAAGAGTGAGGCCAAAGAGAGGAACAAAAGGAACAGAGATATAATGGTGCATTAACAAAAATTCTCCACACTGGCTCCCCAGCATTATCCCTTTCCTTGTGGGGGATGTGCAAGCGTGCTTTGTCTCTTAGGATGTTCCATTTCGGTTTTATCTAGCATTCATATCTACCCTGTCCCCCTAGGACTTCTACTCTGGAGGTCCTATTTCTAGTCTAAAAGTTCCATAAGTCAGAGGGCAGAAAGGAATCCTTCCTGTAAACATCCTCTGGGTCACTCCCGGAAAAGGTAAGCAGCAACCACTGCTTCCTGTCTTTATTCTGATTCTTGGAGCAAATAATATAATTTTTTATTTCTCTAAGATTTCTTGAGGCCAATGGGAGAACAGAAATGACATGTCAGAGGATTAAAAATAACCTTCTATTGAGGATACCACTCTGTTCAGATTCAGTCTCTGGCCTAGGAACCTCATTGGTATTCCTGGCTTCCATCAAGATGCTTGGCCTAGCACTGTGCCTGGCACTTGGGAAGTTGCCAGCTGACTCCCACCCCTCAGAGAGCTGCTGCCATCAGCCTAAATGCAACACCCACATACCCAGATTTCTGTCCCCCACCAGTAATCTAACAAATTCTTCCTATAGTTCATCCCGTATCTTACTGCTGATAAGGACGGTTTGTCAATGGAGCCCTGATCTAGCCCAGGAGATCTGGGTCCTAACGACAGCTGTTCAGTGAGTGTTAACCACTTATGTGATATTGGGCAAATTCTTTCATCTTGCTGGGCCTCAGTGTCCTCATCTGTCTCATGAGTGATTTGGACTCGGGTTTCCTTCCTAGGGTGATCAACTCACCCCGTGTCTTGGGAAATCCCCCCTATCCCAGGCAAACTGGGACAGGACAGCTCATCACCCTGCCTTCAGCAAGTAAGCATTTCTGACATCAGAAATGTGCTAGATTTTAAAATGTGCTAGATTAAATGGAATAAGGCTGTTTATCTCTACCCCACTGCCCAGGAAATATCAAAAGGGAATTCAGCAGCTGACTCAGGCCGGGACAAAATTCCAAACGTGTAATTTTTAACAGGCCTTTTGGGAAAAGGTTGATTTCAGATCCTGTTAAGAAGTCATCCCTTACAAATGTTCTGGTTAGGGAGGTTTGAATGTTAACGATTAGACAAGAGCTGTTAAAATCTCAGCTGAACAGCTTAAACTATTTCCTACTTTTAACAAATAGCTTGGATTGTCATGGAACCACCGTAAAACAGTAGGATTTTCCCCCCTAAAGTACGTACTTCTAGGCTATGGGGGAAAAAACGAAAACCAGAAACAACAAACAAACAAAACTAAGTGAAGGTCGGCTCCTTGTCTGATCTGCAGCTAAAAAGCAAGTTAAGTCTGGAATATGTTTAAACTTCCCCTCTCTTACATAGGAATGTGCTGATGTGCCTGCCCAAAACCCCAAATGAGCCCCCTTTACTGGGGGGGATGATTCAGCCAGATTCCAACTATCATCAGCAAACAGGCCTGGCTGGTATGAGTGAAGTCAATAAAGTTTCTAGGACTGTTGACTTCTAGGAGAGAAATGGAGTCCTGGCTGATTTGAGCAAAAGAGGCATTTCAGCTCAACCTGTCAGTTGCCCATTTTTAGACTATTTGAGGATTCCATCCTGTGTCCACCGGCCATTACAGTACGTTATTGATTTGACTGGGTCTTGACAAAGGACCTAAAAGGCATCGTGGACCTACACATACAACCTTCTCCCCGGAAGTACAGAGAACTAGAACGAGGAGTGCCTGACCAGCTCAGTGGGTAGAGCACATAACTTTTGATCTTGAGGTTGTAAGTGTGAGCCCCATGCTGAGTATAGAGATTACATAAAAAATACAATCTTTTTTTTAAAATAAAATCTTAAAAAAAGAAAGAAATGAAAAGACAATTCCTTGTATCAGTTATTATTCCCTATAGACAATGGTTTAGTGACCCTTTTTATGCTGTATCTGTCTGATAGAATCTATCTGTCATGATAGAGCCTATGATCCTATAGATCAGATTATATTCTACAAAACCTTTCCACACATAGAGCATTCAAACTTCATACATTAAGATAATGTATGTAGGGTACAACATCATTATCCCCATCTTATAACTGCAGAAGTGGAAGCTCAGAGAAGTTAGGCGTCTTGCACACAGACACAAAACTGGTAAGTGGCAGAGCTGGGCTCAATCCTCAGTCTTCCTCATCAAAATCAGGATTCTCATTAAAATGCAAAGCAAAGTGCATTTTGCTTATCAAAATATTCCTTCTAGCATTTTTGCTAATCTTTCTCAAACTATTGATATCATCTTAAGATAATGATTAACAGGAGTTTAGAGAGAGTGTTAAAAGAGAAGGTCAGAAATGGGGGGTACCACCCACATTTAAAGGAGCCGCAAGAGAAGAGAAGGGTCAGAGAAGGGACACCAGACCCAACCAGCTCAAGGTTGCCTCCTAAGCCAGGGAGGAAAAAAGGAAACTTCATCTGTAAGGATGATAGTTGACAACGACCCCTTGTTGGTCTGGTGTTCAGGGAGCAAGAACAAGGGCTTTGCCTGGGGTGGGGGTAGGGAAGAGATCCAGGGCACAGGTGAAGGCTGGCCTTGGAGAGGACCGTGGACAGTTGCAGACAGGGTCTTGCAACAGGAGGGCAGCAGAATAAAAGGACGCAGATACAGACATCTGACACACTTAGTGATACCTCTGCAGAAGCTCTCTTGTGCTTTTATTTTCTCAGCAAGCAGGTAGTTTGGAGGAGAGAGGAGAACCAGTGAAATCCTCTTTTTAGGAGACAGGGAGAGTAAGTCACCTGAGGAAACTGGCTGGGATCTCCAGGCAGCACTAAGGGTTTGAGGTCACTTAAGATTTGATGTCATTGTTGGGTCATAGAGATTAAACCACCAAACCCCAGGCATCCCTTTATCCCACCTTTTAAGTGTGCTTTGCTTTAAAACATATAGCACCTATTCTTTTAATTCATCCACAAACACATGTGTCACAGTTAACCTGGTCCTAGGTGCATAGGTACAGTGAGGCACATTCTCTCCAGGGTCAGGCTTGGAGGTAGGTAGGGAGGACAGAGAGCAGGAAGGAAAGGTTGGCTCCACTGGGGCCTTCAGCCCTCATCCTCCACGAAAGAGAGAAATGGATGTTCTTTGCGGGCAGCAAGCTCCCTTCAGGATGTAGGGAAGAAGCAGCTGGAGAACATGACTTTGAGTTGAGAACTAAGTGAACTTTGATACACTGAACCCCAGAATTAGACACTACTACTTAGGCCTACTCGCTCAGGCCCAAGCTTCAGTGGATCATTCCCAGACACCCCCAAGGAGCTTCACCAGAAACTTAACAGTATGGAGGAGGAAGGGAAAAAAAGAAGAGACCTGCTGTAGGCAGTTCACTGCCAAGAAGAGAAAGGCAAGAGGGTGTTCCTATCTGGTGCACTAAAGTCACCAATCAGGTATATCATTTTATCTGGGGGAGGAACAAGGGCAAGTGAGAGAGAAGGAGGCCAGGAATGTGACACAAATGTATGTCCCTCACATGGAAGAAAACAGCAGGGATGGGGAAGGAAGTTCTCATGATAGTCATAAGTTGAAAGAAAGGTCTTGGATCATGAGGTGCCACCCAGCCTCTTGAACCCCACTTTAGCCCTGAAGCCAGCAGAAGATGGGTAAAAAGGAGTGAGAAATTTGAGAGTATAAACAGGAAATTGATTTACCATGTTAGCCTATGTAATCTGAGCCAGTCAACAGGAAAGTGAGATCCTGAAAAGGAGGTAGTAGGACCCAGTCAACTGGAGGCCCAGGGCGATGGAGGAATATTTGGCTTTGAAGTTTCAAAGGTGGCACAGCCTTTCACATATTTGAAAATCCCCATTCTGATCCTCTTGAGTATTTTTGCTGGAATTAAACATACCCAGTTTCTTCACGGGTATGTTTGAAGAATGTTTCATGCATATTTTTTAAAAGCCTAGTTGCTTTCTACTGAACATGCTCCATCTTCTTCCTTTGAAAGGGTGGCACCTGGAAACAACCCACAACAAAGACTCCATCCTACTGAAGTAGGTAGGGATCTCTTCTGCCCTGGTCATAGACACCCTCTCTCACTGGTACTGGAAGCCATGGGTTGCGTTCCTCCCCTGCTAACTCACCTTGAGCTCTCTGGCTACAACTCCTGTGTCTTCCTTGTTCAAGTACTGATGCCAGGCAAGGCCTCTGCAGCCCCATATCTGAGGAGTTGGGGTTTTTTGGACCTCATGTGTATATTTGCCCATATTAAATAGCAAAGTTTAGAGGAAAGATTTCTTTGTGGATCATTTCAACTCTTATTAAAAATCATACTTGGGGCACGTGGGTGGTGCAGGGGTTGAGCATCAGTCATGATCCCAGGGGAGGAGGGGAGGATTGAGTCCCGCATTGGGCTCCCGGAGAGAAGCCTGCTTATGTCTCTGCCTCTCTCTCTGTGTCTCTCATGAATAAATAAAACTTTTAAAAATAAATAAATAAGAATAAAATTCTTTTTATTATTATTATTTTTTTATTGGAGTTCAACTTGCCAACATATAGCATAACACCCAGTGCGGATCATCCCATCAAGTGCCCCCCTCAGTGCCCGTCACCCAGTTACCCCAACCCCCTGCCCACCTCCTTAAGAATAAAATTCGTAATGACATTTTTATCCATTCTAGATCAATTACTATTAGTCCCAGAAGTTTCTGGTGGTGAGGAGGAATGTATAACTTATTTACATCTATGTATTCAGTAATCATTTACATTTATTGAGAACTTTCCACAAGGTCAGGGCTAGAATACAGCAGTAGTAGACAAATCAGGCCTGGCCCTTGCTTTCACAGAATGTGCGGGGTAGGATCCGGGAAAGGACCTTTTGGTTTGTATTTTGGCATAAGGAAGATCTTAACTTAGCTAGAGACCTGAACTTATTCACTGGAGTTTCTTCTTCTCTCCTCAAGTTATGACGGAGGACTTGACTCTTACCCTTTGAAAGCCAGTCTCTGTACTGGTACTGCCGTACTCACCTCCTCTTACCTATTTTCTCTCCTGCATCACCTCTCTCTTTCCCAGATGATTCCCTTCAGCTCATGCATCTGCTCACCTTCAAAAACCTTTCCTTGATCCGCATTTCCCTCTCCAGCTACCGCTGTGGTCCTTTGTATTCCTTCACAACAAAACTTCTTGGAAAAAAAAAAATCCCCCATGCATGGTGTATCTGAGGCTGGAAAAAGCTGGATGTATTTGGAACAGCTGTGGGTGTTGTGGCAGAGAGCTGATAAGCTAGAAAGAGCACTTTCCAGAGGGGGTAGGCCCAGAGATCAAAGCCCTCTGCAAATATTCTGATAGAAGGCAGCTGTGTCAGAGCAAAGCCCACACTGATTTCTCCTCCGAGAACTCTTGCTAAGTCCTGATTCTACCATTCTTTTTTTTTTTTTTTTTAAAGATTTTATTTATTTGAGAGAGAGAGAAGGAAGGAGAGAGCCTTTGAGAGCATTGAGAGGAAGAAGCAGGTTGCCCATCCAGCAGGGAGCCCGATGCAGGGCTCAATCCCAGGACCCTGGGATCATGACCCGAGCCACTGCCAGTCAGTCACTTAACCAACTGAGCCTCCCAGGTGCCCCCTGGTTCTACCGTTCTTTAGCTGATGTGACCCTGGTCTTTGAGCCTCAGTGTTCCTCATCTATCAAGTGAAAGTAGAGATATCTCCCCCATCAATTTTTTGTGGGCAATGAGAGAGAATGCCTGAAAGTGTGAAACAAATATCCATCAGTGTTTCTGTACGGAAATATTCCTTCATTTCATTTGAAAGGAAGGAGCTCACCCCTAGTCTGCATCTGGGCTCCTTTGAAATCAGAGTCTGAGCCAAAGACTTGCATGCATGGCCCCCATGTTATATATCTGGGAATGTGATCCTGGGGAGTGAGACTAGCGAGAAGGAAGGATGGAAGTCCTGTTCAAGGGTATGATGCTAAGTTGGTCGGGACAGTAGGGGCTGCAGGTGACTTCAGCTCAATCCCATGTGACCTTCTGAGGAGCCCTATGACAAGAATTTCAGAACTGTCCCCTCAGGGCACTTCAAGGGGGAGAGTTTTAGATTCCCATCTCTAGGGATCCCTGGGTGGCGCAGCGGTTTAGCGCCTGCCTTTGGCCCAGGGTGCGATCCTGGAGACCCGGGATCGAATCCCACGTTGGGCTCCCGGTGCACGGAGCCTGCTTCTCCCTCTGCCTGTGTCTCTGCCTCTCTCTCTGTGTGACTATCATAAAAAAATTTTTAAAAAAAATTAAAAAAAAAAAAAAGAAAGTTTAGATTCCCATCTCTATTGATCAAGGGTGGCCCACTGGGCATTGACTGGGCTGCACCCACATGAGCGCAAAGTGGAAGGCCATGTCACATACCATTGAAATTTACTCAGATTGGGTTCCTGAAGCAGTGGCTGGAGTCAAAGATGGGGTCAGGAGGATTTGAAATGGTGCACAAGATATGACCCCATCTGACAGAAACGGGAACAAAGAAGATGGTGACATGACTTGACTTTCATATTATAGCCATAAACCACCTCTTTGTAGAAAAAGAGGGTGGACTTTAGACATTAGTTTTCTTTTTTTTTTTTCCAGACACTATATGTTTCTGTAGAATTAACGAATACAATGCCCAGGGGTGGCTCAGTGGTTGAGCATCTGCCTTTGGCTCAGGTTGTGATCCCAGGGTCCTGGGATTAAGCTGGCCTTGGGATCCCTGCTCAGTGGAAAACTGCTTCTCCCTCTCCCTCTCGCCCCTCTTCCTCCCTCCTGCTCCTGCTTTCCTGTGCATGTGCACATGCGCATGCTCTCTCTCTCTCTCTCTCTCTCTCTCTCAAATAAATAAATAAAATCTTTAAAAAAAAAAAAAGGAAAGAGGTATGCCTGGATGTCTTAGCGGTTGAGCATCTGCCTTCGGCTCAGGGTGAGTAGACTTTGTCTGGGGATTAAGCCCCACATCTGGCTCCTTGTGAGGAGCCTGCTTCTCCCTCTGCCTATGTCTCTGCCTCTTTGTCTCAAATAAATAAATAAATAAATAAATAAATAAATAAATAAATAAAATCTTTAAAACAGGAAATTAAATTTTTTTTTAGATTTTAAAAGTTAAAAAAAATTAAGAACAAAGAAAAATGGATCTTTAAAAAATAAAAAATAAAAAATAAAATTACACTCCTAAATTCAGGAGTATTTTTCAAAATGATTTTAGGACAACTAAATGCACATGTACAAGATTACAAGGGAGACTGAGAAGGATTAAGCAGGGAGGCAGAAGGAAAACCAGGAGAGAGAGCATTCTCATAGAAGGCAAGAGAAGACAGTGTAGGAGGAAGGAAGAAGTAGCCTCCCCTTAGTGTAGAATATTGCTGAGTCATCAAATGGGGCATGGGCCTGTGAACTGCACACTCCCTCCCCATGGAGGCTATTGGTGACCATACAAGAGCTGGAGTTGAAGACTGGACAGAAACAGAGAGAGTGTGTGTTAAGTGGTTGGGAAGTTACACACTTTGCACAAGGGAATCTCTCATAGAACCACTCTCACAAACCTGAGTCAAAAAGACAGCAGCTGGATGGATGTGTGAAGCTCATGGAGAATTTTCAGAGATGGAAGATACTAGAGGCTGTTTATTTTTTTTTTATTTTTTTTTTTTAGAGGCTGTTTAGAAGCTAATGAAAAGAATTCATGAGAGCAAAATTGCTTAAATTGTTTTTTAAAAAGATGCAACTCCCAGAAAGAACTATATTTTACACTGTGATTCAGTATGTGCTCTACACACATACAATGTTTCAGACATACAAATGTTTCAGAAAGCAATAGTTTAGTGCAACAATATTTTGCCTGTGCTATGTGCAATGGGCTCTGATTATTTCTATTTATTTATTTGAGAGAGATGGAGCATGTGCAAGTGAGTGGGGGTAGGAGCGGAGTGAGAGGGAGAATCCTCAAGCAGATTCCCCACTGAGCTTGGAGCCTGATCCCAGGGTCCTAAGATCACGACCTGAGCCAAAATCAAGAGCCTGACTGTTAACTGACTGAGCCACTTAGATGCCCTTTTAATTTTTAATTCAATTATGGAGGTATACTAGAATATATGTTCAATGTAATAAATTCAAACAAAGCAGATGTAGGTATATTAAAAACTGAAATATCTGTCATCTTTCCAAATTGAATTTCCCAACTTACAGGACTACTGGGAATAACATTTTGATGTGGATCCTTTGAAATTGTTTTCTATGCATTATATATGTAAAATTGTAAAACAAATACACACACATAGTTGTTTGTTTTTGATATATTTTGTAAATGTGAGGTACATATTCTAGTGTCCTGATATGTGATTTTCTTCCACTCTCTCTGTTGGAAGGTATTTTTATGTCAATACATTATTATCCACGTCGTTTTGGGGGGAAGATTTGTAGCTTTCATATTGCATGAACGTACTGTGATTTATTTAAAGTTTTCCTCTGCTATAGGACAGTGAGATCATCTTGACTTTTTTATTGTTTCAAATACTGTTACAATGAACATCTTTGTACATATGTGAATATTTTTAAGGAAGGGAATCTTAGGAATGGATCGGAACATTTTCGTAGATATTGCCAGATTGACTTTCTTAAAGGCTAAGTCATTGGGTATACCAGTGACAGTCAGTTTGTCAAAAATTGTTGTTGTTTATTTCTTGGTTCTAAGTCTTGCTTTGTGAGGCCTTTCCTACCATGAAAATTATAAACAGTCTCCATATTACTGCTTAGTACTTCTATAATTTTGTTTTGTGTTTAACACACCACTTTTTAAATCTCTCCATTTTTTTTTAATTGGTGAGAAGTGGAGATAAAACTTTATCTTTTCCAAATGGATAGCCAATTTTTCCAACAACATTTGCTAACCGTCCTATCCTTTCCCTGTATTTTGAAATGCTACCTTTATCTTATCTTATATTCTTATATGTGGCCTCTGGCCTGTGCCATTGGTGCATTATCTATTTCAGCGAGTCCACATTATTCAATTATGGAAGATTTATAGTTTGTTTGATAGCTGGGAGGGCCATATTGCCTCTGTCATTTTTGTTTTTCTCATTTTCTTGGTTAGCCTTCTGTATTTACTTTTTGGGCAAACCACTTCATGTTCCATGATAAAAGTCTTTCATGGTTTTGGTCATGATTTGCTTGTATTTTCCATAATGAAATCTTTTTTTTATATGATTTTATTTATTTATTCATGAGAGACACAGAGAAAGAGGCAGAGACACAGGCAGAGGGAGAAACAGGCTCCCTGTGGGGAGCCCGAGGTAGGACTCAATCCCAGGACCCAGGATCATGCCCTGAGCCACCCAGGCGTCCCATATTTTCTGTAACAAAATCTTATCCAAAGCATTTGGATTAATTCACAATAAGGCATGGAGGAAAAGAGCAGATGTTTGAAGAGAGCGAAGTGTGAAATAACTGTTATGGATGGCAGTTAGATCGTCCTGCAGATGAGGAAGCAGCCCAGAATTTACAACAGCGCCTATGTCCAGTGTGGCTGATACTTTCCATCAGTGCTCAGCTGCTTAGGAGGAAGCAGAAGAACCATTTAGTTGGACTCAGGTTGGGGTTGGGTGTGACCAAGATAAGCCTAACAGAGGGAGGGAGGGACAGAAGAAATTAAGATATTTTGATTTCTTTGTCTTGCATTCAGTAAAGATGGAATAGAAATACCTGTTTTCCATTCACCAAATAGAGGTGCAACTTTCTTGTTTTGTTCCTAAACATCTTAAAAAAAAAAAAAAAAAGGATTCCAGTACAGTTAACATACAGTGTAACATTAGTTTCAAGTGTACCGTGGGGTGACTCAACACTTCCATACATCACCTGGTGCTCACCACAAGTGGACTCCTTAATCTCCATCACCTATTTCCCCTCCCCCACCCACCTGCTCTCATAACCATCAGATTGTTCCAGAGTTAAGAGTCTGTTTCTTGGTTTTTCTCTCTCTTTTTCTTCTTCTTCTTCTTTTTTCTTTCATTTACTCCCTTGTTTAGTTTCTTTAAACAACTTAATAAAACAAAAATTATAACTTGTGGGCAAGAAGTTTAAATTACATGCTCTTGGCATTGTATAAATAATTTACCTTATACACATATTGTCATGTTATACTGAGATACTTGTGTTGACAGGAGAGCAGTTTGGTGTAAACTCCTGTTTTGTTTTTTTTTTAAGATTTTATTTATTTATTCATGAGAGACACAGAGAGAGAGGCAGAGACACAAGGAAGAGGGAGAAGCAGGCTCCATGCAGGGAGCCCCACGTGGGATTTGATCCCCGGACTCCAAGATCACGCCCTGGGCTGAAGGTGGCGCTAAACCACTGAGCCACCCGGGCTGCCCTAAACTCCTATTTTTTGAGTGTGTATATTTCCCTAACATTTTCTTCGGTAGTAAGCATTCTCAAATGTGCTCCCAGGGGGATCTAGAAATGTTGGTGCATATCCATTTGGCTGTTTAGGGATTTGTTAGAGTGTGGGAAAATTCTGAGGCATTTTCAGGTTATGACATCTGAATATTTCTTTGCAGGTCCAAAGAACAGTTTATTTTTAAAACTGTAAAGATACTATAGTCTTGGTCCTCATCGAGGGGAGAAATTGCTGCTATTTTGAAGAAATATCATTCAAAATAAAATCCTGAGTTTAAAGTTGAAGATCCAAGATCTAGATGAAATGTAAACGTTTACTAATGTTTCAGATTGTGGTTTATTATATTTTCCTTTACTCAGACAAGCAGTTTAAGAACTATTAAAGAAGGCTTTCATCAGGGATATGATGATGGGTTTGATGGATATGACTGATGATGGATATTCATAAAATCATCTTTTTCCATTTTCTCTCCCCACAAACCCAGGTGATTCTCAGCTCCACCTTGGGGATATAACTCAGACTCTCTTCTGGGGCTTCCCAGATTTGTGGGATGCTCCCCATACCCATCCCGACTGCCTCAGAGGTGGGGAAAGACCCAAAGTAGCTGTATCAATCCCAATGACACCCAGCAATCAACTACTGCAAAGCAGCAATCATGTCCTGTGGGATGGTTTGGAGGTGGCCTCATCCAAAGGCATCTTGGCTTTTGTTTCATAGTTGCCATCAGCTTTCAGAACCTTCTCCATATCTGCTGCAGTCATGACAAACTGAACTCAAGTAATTTTAAAGAAGTTGTTGTTGCTGTGTAGACTCACTGAACCAAAATGTGGCCAAATTAGGTGACCACAATTTTCAAGAGTTGCCTGCAGCCTCATGTTCAACTACTCTGCTCATGTATTTTGTATGATCAACTACAACTTATTCCCTGAACTTTGAGGTAAGAGAGGAAAAATAAACATGAAACATCAATGTATTCTTGGCACATACCATCAATTAGAAAATTCACATTTCAGATTCTGACTCCCCTTGACACTTCTTCTCCCATTACCTCCATCCAATCATAAATCTAGTCAATTTTGCCTAAAAATATATCTTTATGTCTATCGCCTCTTATCCACTGGCACTGCCAAGTTCTTGGTTTAAAGTCTTTATCACCTCTCAGTATTATAAAAGCTTGTTAACTGGCATTGCTCATCTTTTGAAAATGTACTCAATGGTAATTTACTATTTAACAATTTTCTGTGGATTATCTGCTTAAATGGTTGGTTTGAATTCTTTCAAGTTCTGGTCCTTACCTGTGTTGCCGGACTCATCTGTCAGTCTCCCATTGGTGCTCTGTGCCCCTACCAAATAGAACTACCTGAACTTTCAGTGCTGATCCCTTTGTCCAGGGTTGGTGTTCAAAACAGTTAAATAATGGGAACCTGGCCAACCAGGACAAACCTCATAACCACTAAAAACTACTGCACTGGGGCTTTCTGCTGAATATCAGCTCTGGCACTGTTTCTAGCACCTTGACCTTGAGTCTCTTCCTGGGGAGCTTCTGCAGATCTTTTCCAAAGTTCACAGAGGACTACCATTTTAGCAGGGGCTGGGGGGTAAGAACAGTGTCATTTAGAAAGGTTTTATGAGCTTGAAGATACTATGATAACATTTCCAGTACCTATGTGGAGACTGTAGTATTTTCACAGTAGACACTATTTGCAGAACCTGAAATGACTTTTTATATTTTTTAAGGATGTGCTCAAAACAAAACAAACAACACTGCTTTGTCTCTGGTTGCTTTGTAAATGGTTTTGCCTGCTTCTGTTTCTCAGAATTTAATCAGCAAGAGACATCTACCTCTCACACAGACCTACCAGCAGATCACCTTTTTGACCAGACTCAATCTTTTTATTTCCAAGCTGACTAGGAACCATTATGTTCTGAATTGGCCTAAAAGTACAGGGAAAAGTTCCTGTACCTTCTCTACCAAGAAAGGGAATAATACATGCTTTTCCTTAGTCCAGATCACGGTTGTGTGAATTAGTCATCATTAATCATATTTCCTGCATCAGCATCATTAAGAAATTGCTATTAAAGTTGCCACGCAATACAAGACACTAAGCTGGCATTGAAGAAAATATAAAGAACCAACACAATCCCTGCTTTCCATGAGCATATAGCCTGCTGGAGATAAGACATGAACAACTGAAATAAGAACTTCTACAAAATCACTACATTATGTATCACTATCAAACAGTAAATACGAAGGCGGGTAAAGGGAAGAAGTGCCAATGTCTTTCTTTCAGTTAGATGAGGCTTTCTGGAGGTGTTGGGTCTTGACATGAGCATTGAAAGGTGGGTTGAGTCTCAACATCGTCCCAGCAGGAGAACCAGGATATGCTATGGATATAGCTAGCCCAGGCCAGGGTGAAGCAGAGCATTGACCTTGAGGTGAAGCTAGAAAAATAACTGGGGTCAGATTGCAAGGACAATTGAGCCCAAAGGAGGCATTTGGGTTTTAGACTAGGGGTAGATCCCTTAAGTTTTTGTTAAGCAGGAGCTTTACATGATCAAAGCAGCATTTTAAAATATTAATCAGGCAATAGTAGCAAGCAAGCAGTGTGTTGGGGAGAAATGGGAAACAGTAGGGCTCAGGGATCATGTAGTAGGTTTGAGTCTGGCTCTGCCACTTTCTAGCTGGGTAGCCTTGAACCAGTTGCTCAACTTCCAAGTCTCCATTTAGTGGATAAAAGTAGAGATACTAATACCTCATTCTGGGGCACCTGGGTGGCTCAGTCAGTTGGACACTCAGCTCAGGTCATGATCCCGGGGCTCAGTTGGGCTCCCTGTTTGGTGGAGAGTGTTTCTCCCTCTTCCTCTGTCTGTGCTCTGTCTCTCTCGCTTGCTCATTCTCTCTCTCAAATAAATAAATTAAATTAAATTAAAAATAATACCTCATTCTAAGGGTTATTATGGAGTTAATATTTCACATCTATGCCTGTTGTCTCATTTAATCCTTGCATCACCATTTAATTTTGTTCGGGTGAAATACACACACATAAAATTGACTATTTTAGTTCTAGTATCTTATTTAAGATTCAGTAGTGTTAAGAACATTCACACTGTTGGGCAATCACCAGCACTATCCATCTCCAGAATTTTTTTTATCTTCCCAAGGTAAAAGTCCATACTCATTAAAAAGTAACTCCCTGTACCCAGCCCCAGCCCTTTGTATTCCACTTTCTGTCTCTATGTATTCAACTACTCTAGATACTTCATATAACTGGACTCATTTAGTATTTGTCCTTTTGTGCAGGCTTATTTCTCTTAGCATAATGTCTTCAAAGTTCACCTACGTTGTAGCATGTGTCAGAATTTCCTTCACTTTCAAGGCTGGATAATATTCTATTGAATGTCTTATATCACTGTTTCATCATGAGAAAATTGGACTTAAAGAGGTTAATCTGCCCCCCCCCCCCGAAACATCACTAATAAGAGGAAAAGGTAGGATTTATTTTTTAAATTTTTAAAAAGATTTTATTTATTCATCAGACACACACAGAGAGACAGAGACATAGAGGGAGAAGCAGGTTCCATGTCTCTGCCTGATGTGGGACTCAAACCCAGGACCCCGGGATCACGACCTGAGCCAAAGGCAGATGTTCGACCACTGAGCCACCCAAGTGCCCCAAAAAGGTAAGGATTTAGACTGAAGCAATCTGGTTCTGTAGTGCATCCCTATCACCCCTTAACATTCTGCCTCTCTCTCTCTCTCTCTCATAGGTTAAGTACCTACCACTGCACCTGGCACAGGGTGACTATTGCAGGAAGACATTCTATTGTTCTTGATTATTTAGCACCACTTCCTCAACTCATCCTGGTAACACAATCCATCTTTCCCTTGAGGGACTCTTTTTATGATTCTAAAGCTGTCCCCTGCCCTCCATACAAGAGCCACGAGAGTAAGCATGTTACCCCAAGCCAGGACAATCAGAGACTTGCCCCTTCCCCCCAAACAGGGACTGATTCAAGAGTGGTCTCCTGGAGTGGTTTCCTGGATGCAGTGGTCTCTCTGGTGCTATGAGGAGGTCATGACCCAGGAGTGATAATTGCCCATTTTAAGCTAAGCAGGAGAGATGGCGAGACAGGTGGAGTTCTGAGCAATCATCTGACCCCGAGATTTAGACACATTTAAAGCCAATTGTCCTCATCCACTTCCCAGATACAGGATGTAATACATTCCTGGTTTTAAGCTAATTGGAGTTGAATTTCTAGAATTTGCAAGAGAACGAACCCTGACTAGTACACTGGATCAAGTGGCCCTCGGTGGAATGGGACGGATGAAACTAATCAGAAGTGTTATGAAGCTACGTGGTATGAGGAAAAGGGAGAAGTCAAGAGTCCTTCTGCGGTTTGGATACCTGGTGACCAAAAAACCCCTCCATTATTGAAAAGGTAGAAGTTGCTATGTTGGGTAGAAGAGAGGAAATTACCGGTACTCCCAGGAACCCCGAGTGCTAGCTAGCTTCCAAAGGGAGGTGCGCAATACTGCTTATGTCTGTTAACCACTCTGTCCTCTTCCAGAATCTCAGACCCACAAAGTGTCCGAGGCCTGACTGGGATAGAGCTTTGGAACTCTGCCCTTTCTCCTCCACCTCCACTCAGTAACGTCGCATTCTCCTTTCTTTTCTTTTTTTTTTTTAAAGATTTTATTTATTCATGAGAGACACAGAGAGAAAGAGAGAGAGAGAGGCAGAGACACAGGCAGAGGGAGAAGCAGGCTCCATGCAGGGAGCCCGATGTGGGACTCGATCCCGGGACTCCGGGATCACGCCCTGGGCTGAAGGCAGGCACTAAACCGCTGAGCCACCCAGGGATCCCGCATTCTCCTTTCAAACATAATCCATTCCTTGTCGGGCTCATTCATTCATGTAACACATGCTGAGTGCTTACTCTATGTCAGCTACCGTGCTAGGTGCCCAGAACAGAGTGATGAGAAAAGAGATCTGGCTCCCCATCTTTAAGGAGTGTGTAATCCAGTAGAGAAAGCAGACACAGCGTGGAGTATTACACAAATGAACATAATTAGAAAATTGCCTTACACGCTACGAAGAAAACAGAGTTTCATAAGAAGCTTCTGAGGGGGGCCCCTAATTTAGACAGAGAAGGGTGAGGGCATTAAGGGATGGCTTCTCTGGGGAGTGACCCCGAAGCCAAGGCCAGGCCAGGGTGAGGGGTCAACACTGCAAAGGACTGGTGGAAACCAGAGGAGTCGTTTCAGCCACCCTGAAGAAGTGATTCACCCATTAGGAATGCGAGGCAGAGAGAGGCTTGGAAATGGTGGCTTTGAAGTGGAGCTGCTCCCCAGGGCCCTTGGAGCAGGCACTGGAGAATACATTAGGAATTGTATGACCCCAGTCACCGCTCAATGGCTGCTCATTCATTCATTCCTTTATTTACTCATTTAAGAAATATTAACAGAGGACCTGCAGGTGGGGAGCACTGTGCTACAGGCTGAGGATGCAGAAGGAAGATCTCTAGCTTGGTGCCCAGCAGGAGGGCAGAAGCACAGGGGGCCCTGCCTCAAATGGCACCAAGACACACCCAGATCACTCCCTTAGGAGCCCATTAGACACAGGCTTATGTGTGTGTTTGCTAAGCCTTCTTTCTCCAGGCACTCAACCCTTCCAGACTTGTACACTTTTGTTTTTTCAGAGATTTAAGTCCAGTCCTTCCAGCAGAAGCAAAGCTTTACCCACATGAAGCTCAGAAACAGATCACATGGGGCCAACATGGCAGACTGACACCGAACCCAGCATAGCTGCCCAGTCCCGCCAGATAAACATAAGGAAAGGTCATCCAAACACAGGAAGACAGCCGTCCCCTTGCCTTTTCCTTTACCCCCTCCCCTTCCTCCCTCTGGCTCCCTCATCCCCAGAGGGTGGACCCAGCCTTTCCCAAAGTTTATTCTGAGAGCTCCAGGCTCCCACAGTGGAACGTGCTGCGGACATGGGAATACAAGAGCCTGGCCAACAGGGAAAACCAAAAATATAAACGGAGAGATTTAAAAGATTCCTCCCCTCCTCCCAAAGTTGTACCCGAAATATCTGCTTTTACTGTTATTACTAATATTACCGCCTTTACCATCCTTGACTTAAATCGGCCCATCCTGGAAGGAGACCTTCTGAAGTTTATTGCATTTGACAGTAAACATTTAGCACAGAAAAAAGTTAAGTTCTTTCTTAGGACCTCGGTGCCACTGACTTGACCCACTAAACATGCAATAAAATGTTGGGAAACAAAGTCCAGAAAGTCTTACGTCTCAAACACTGGCAACGAGTTTAACAAGAATACAAATAATGCTGACACTTCAGGGGAAAAAAAGGTTTCATTTTCTTTAAATCCACTATTGGAATTTTGTAAAGAGCCAAGAACCCCGAGCCAGTAAATAGGAAGTCATTTTATCTTTTACTGACATATTCTGATCAAAACAGTGACGAGAGCGTAGGCTTTCATTTTTATCCTCCACTTAGGAGAAAAAAAGTGAATATTAAAGGATTGTGTACTTCAATGATTATAAATCAGCATTTGTGATGAAATGTTCAGTACTCATTTCAAAACAGACACAGTGTTTAAAAGCAAAGCATAATGGTGACCTTTCTCATTAGCTGTTGCTCAAACAAAGATATGTTCCAGCAATATCCGATGCTTCCTTCCTGCCAGGGCCTCCACCCAGTGCAATTTAAAACACTTGTGTTACATCCAAACCAGAACTGAGGTTGTGCTGGAGTGGAGTTTCAGCAGCGTAGTGTTTATTATTACTTTCTAAGTTTTTTAATGTTTTCTTTTCATAAATGTATTGTCATGAGTTGGGTTTGCAAGATTAAAAATGTGAGAGCGTACAAATGAATTCATTATAACTTATTTACTCTTCTATGTCTCCATCTATTTTTGTGGCAAATAGCGTCATAGGTTCTTGACCCTGAGGACACTTATTTCGCTGCTCTTTAGTAAATGTTTTTATTAATACATTGTAGGCCAAAAAAACAAAAACAATCATTAAGAACTATGCCAAATTTATTTTATGTAAAATCCAATGAACACAAACACAAATCTAAGGAGAGAATGTGAGAAACAGAAAGAGAGAGAATTAGAGACAGCTTTAGTACACATCCTCACTTTCCTCATGCCTCGTATTCCTAAGTCTGGTAATATATGTAGAAAATGATCAAAGTCAAGGTGATTTTTCTATGGAACAACAAATAAGAAAGCCTTTTTTTTTTTCTGGTCAAAGATCCAGTGCTCAATCTTTGTAGAAATGACCACAAACTCTTAGTCCAACTAGAAATGATTTACCATTTATATTTTCTACAATGGACATATTTTTATAGTAGAAAGAAAATACATGCTATTTTAAAAGAAATTTTACTTCTTTATACTTAGGCAATATAAAGCTTTCTAAAGTGTATGTATGTGAGTTAAAAAAAAAAAAAGCTACTAATACATGATGATCCTACTAATAAATAAATCCCCATGAAAGGCCAGGTAGGTGGATGGTTCTGACTCAGTTTCACCAATCTCAAGTTTGCAGACCACTGTAAACTTCAAAATCATGAATTCAGGCATCATCTTCTTTTCTACAACTTGTCATCTTTGCTGCTAGTTTGTTCAATGATGCCTTCTCAGGGCACCCGGTTTTCTTTTTTCTTTTCTTTTCTTTTTTTAATATTTTAATCTTATTTCTTCATGAGAGACATAGAAAGAGCATCAGAGACATAGGCAGATGGAGAAGTAGGCTCCCCCCAGGGAGCCTGATGTGGGACTCAGTCCTAGGACCCTGGGATCATGACCTGAGCTGAAGGCATCAGATGCTCAACCACTGAGCCACCCAGGAGGGCACGTGGTTTTCTAGCAACTCCTCCACTCTTTCCATATGCATTAGTCCCGTCCTACCTTCCCTTTCCTCCCTTTGTAACTTAGATTTATGGTTCATCATTTCAAAAACTCCCTGGCTTTCGTTTGGCAAAAATTTAGTCCATGGAGCCTAACTATCTGTTTTCTCCATGCTTGAACATGAGCAATTAAATGGCAGTAAATTTTTGAAAATCATGCAAAGGGAAGGTTGATTTCACCCCAGGTTCATGACTAGACCTCTTATGGGTTCTCAGGATGGTCAGCAATCCTCTTTAATTCTCTAGTTGGCTTTCTCTTAGGTTCCTTAATGATAACATCATCTCTTCCCCACTCAATCTCAATTGGTGACCTTTGCTTCACAGACAAAATGGAACCCATCCCTCTATCAATTCTCTTCACATAATAAAAGGGATATCTTTCCTATTTTAAGCCTCATTCATCTACCTAAGACTCAGATCTCATCCCATCCCATCTTGTCAAAAATCCACACTATCAATTTGCCTTTCTCTAACCTCACTAGGCTAGATAACTCTGTTTGCCTCTCCAGAGCCACTTTTTATCCTTCTCTACCCTGCCTTTGCTGGGGGAGGCGAAGTCTGTGTGAACTATATCAGCAGGTGATTTTGCCTTTTGTTCTTTGGGGGAGGAGATGGCCAATGAGAAGTCCCAGGAGGAGATCTGAGAGTACAGGTAGGAGCTTGAGATAGGAGCTCTGACTTCTTCACCTCAAAGTCTTTTCGGGTTGGCTGTTTCTTATGAGCAAAGTTATTGCTTTCTCAAGACAGCCTTCTCCTTCTGGGTTCTGGTATTTTCTCCCTTCCCTCACCCTTTTAAATCTGAGGTCATTGCTCCACTACTTCTTGCCTCAATGTACTCTACAATCCCTTATAGGTTCCCTATATTATAACTGTACC
This sequence comes from Vulpes vulpes, assembly GCF_048418805.1. Taxonomy (NCBI): domain Eukaryota; kingdom Metazoa; phylum Chordata; class Mammalia; order Carnivora; family Canidae; genus Vulpes; species Vulpes vulpes. The sequence continues at coordinate 129,799,856 of NC_132782.1, forward strand.
ATTGTAAAGAGTCCTTTCCTCGAATGATCCCAAAGTATTTTGTTTGTTTCCTACTGACTAACACACTCTCCTCCAATGAATTCTCATCAACATATAAACATGTGCCATTAGCCTAGCCTCACGAACCCTTTGTCTTTACCTGTTATCTAGTTTTTCTATCTGACACTCCTTATCACATCTTAGATCTTGTCATCAGTTAGAATTGTCCCATTTCTGAAATCTTAAACTCTATTATCTGAGCATAATCTCCTAACCTTATCAATATGTATTTCATAATTGCATTAAAAAAACACTAAAGCGGGATGCCTGGACGGCTCAGTGGTTGAGTGTCTGCCTTTGGCTCAGGTTGTGATCCCCGCATCAAGCTCCCCACAGAGAGCCTGCTTCTCCCTCTGCCTATGTCTCTGCCACTTTCTCTGTGTCTCTCATGAATAAATAAATTAAAACACCTTTAAAAAAACAAAAACACTAAAGCCCTTGTTTCCTACACCCCACTGCCAGTTTCTCAGTCTCCTTTTGTCCTCATTCCCTTCTTCAGGTAGCTTAAAAACAAAGATACATTTGTCTTTCAATCTCTTTCTTGCTTAATACTCTCAATTGCTTGTCTCCTCATTCTTCTACATGCCAACTAGAGAAATCTCAATCCTGAATCAATTCAACCATCCACCTTGTCCCCCCTCTACCTAGCACCGAAGGAGAGGAACATGCATCTGTACCTGGGGTGTCACTACTCTTACAATCTCCAACCTCACTTCTGACCTTTCTAGGTGTCCCTAGTCAATATCTTCTTTCTCCTAAACTATAAATATAGTTTCAGTCCTGCTTAAACTGAAAGGAGGATCTAACACTAACATTTTACCTATCTCACTTTATTTATTTATTTATTTTTTAGGATTTATTTGAAAGAGAGAGAGAGCGAGTGGGGGTGGGCAGAGAAGAGAATCTCAAGCAGACTCCTTACTGAGGAGGGAGGCCAACATGGGACTCGATCCCATGACCCATGAGATCATGACCAGAACTAGAACCAAGAGTCAGAGGCTCAACTGACTGAGCCACCCAAGCACCCCTTCTTTCTCACTTTAATTCACTCCAATTTCTTTCAGTCTCATGCTGTCCACTGACATTCCTTTACCATGGTCAGCAACACGTTCCTAATTTCTCAGGGTGATTGAATTTTCAGGCTTTGCCTTATTTGGCCTCTTGAAGGCACTGATGATGTTGTCTATTTCCTTCTTGAAACCCTCTACTGTCTTGCCTTTCAGTTCAATATTACCTCCTGTCACCAGAAGTTCCACCCTTTTCCTTCTTCTCATCCTCCTCTTATTGAATGCTCTTCACATCTCTCCAGGTGTTCTTATCCATTGCCAATGATTACCAGCATGAACAGCCTGTAAGCAGAGGGTCCCTAAGTCTAGAGGTCAAATCTTGCTCCTAAGTTCCAAAGCAGTATATCTAATTGCTGAGACTTTTAGCTGTATGTTTGACCACTATCCCAAACTCAGTATGTCATACATAAAATTCACATTACGGTCTGCCCGAGTCTTCTCCCTCGGCTGAATGGCAGTTTTCCATTTCCCCAGTCACAAAGACCCGCCTTTCTGTAGACATCTTTAACTCATAATGCACCAATTCTTACTTATTCATTGGATCACCAAGCTCTTGTTGGTTCTTTCTTGATAGTTCTGAAATCCAATCATCCTCTCTATTCCTTCCAACCTCATTATTTCTTGCTTAGAATGTTATAACAACCTTCTAAACAATCTCTATAATTCCAATCTACCCATCTGTCATACCACAAAAAGCATGATCATTCCAAAGCAAATGTCTTACCTTGTTACTTCTGTTTTCAGAACCCTTCAGTGAGGGGCAGCTGGGTGGCTCAGTGGTTGAGCGTCTGCCTTTGGCTCAGGTTGTGATCCCAGGGCCCTGGGATTGAGTCCTACATCAGGCTCCCTGAAGAGAACCTGCTTTTCTCTCTGCCTATGTCTCTGCTTCTCTCTCTGTATCTCTCATGAATAAATAAATAATATCTGAAAAACAAAACAAAAAAAAGAACCCTTCAGTGACTCTCCATTGTCTTGAAGGTAAAATCCAGACATACTAGCATGATATGATAATCTCTAATAGTATAAATTTTGTTGGCTGCAAGGAACAAAAACCAGCTTCTGGCTAACTCAAGAGAAAAAAAGACTGTAGTTTATTGGAGAAATATTGAATAAGTTTGTGGAATTGAAGGAATTGAACAACCAAATGGCAGGCAGAACCTGAACCAGGACAGCTCTGAGGATGTCAGTAGCTACAGTTAAAAAACCTTAAACAGGGAGGGTGCCTGGCTGGCTCAGCCGGTATAACATGAACTCTTGATCTCAGGGTCATGAGTTTAACCCCTGCATAGGGTATACAGTTTACTTAGAAAAAGAAACAACCTTTACTAGGGCCACCACTTATAATTGTGCTGATTGTACAGTTTGTAGTGGACCCTTTCTCTATAAGGTTATCATTAATGAGACTTAATTTAAAGATTCTCAGGCTCCGTGTCCCTTGCTTCTAGGTTCAAAATTCCTAGGAATAATATTCTGAGTGACCACCCAGCATAGATAAATCGTTTGATTTCTAGATTCATGGGAGGAGCATATGGCACAGGGATGACCATCAAGGGAGTCCCTCCTGTGTATAGGACATCCTCAAAGAACCGGGAATCGCTGTGAGCTGAGAGTATAGCTAATGAGTGTCCACCATACTTTATACTTCCTACCTCTCAATTTTCTTTCTCCTCTATTCCCCAAATTATAGTGTGTCTTCCACCATGATTTATGTTATGGACTGAAGGTTTGTGTATCCTCAAAGTTCATATGTTGAAGCCCTAACCTCCACTATGACTCTATGAGAAAATAAATGACTGTCTAAGCCACCTAGTCTATGCTAATTTGTTATGGTAACCCAAGCTAAGACAGCGTGCCACTTGCTGTCTCTCAGAACAAATCACGCTTTTTCAGACTATCTTGTTTTTGTGACCTGCCTTTTTCACCCACTGTTCACTGGAATTTGTTTATTTTTTTTTTGTTTTTTGTTTTTAATTTTTATTTATTTATGATAGTCACAGAGAGAGAGAGAGGCAGAGACACAGGCAGAGGGAGAAGCAGGCTCCATGCACCGGGAGCCTGACGTGGGATTCGATCCCAGGTCTCCAGGATCGCGCCCTGGGCCAAAGGCAGGCGCTAAACCGCTGCGCCACCCAGGGATCCCTGTTCACTGGAATTTGAATTAGTTTCTTCTCTTTTCACCAGTACGTTCCCTTCATCATCTTGCAAAAACTCACTCATCTGTTAAGAACTCAAGGATCACTTCCTTTAAAACCCTTCTTTGATCCTTCCAGGCTTATTTCATATTCCTCTATATCATATCTTCCTGAGCTTGACTTTATCACAGCTCTTATTGTAATTCCCTATTAATGAATCTGTCTCTCATACTGTCTAGTGAGATCTTTGAGATCAGGGGCTGGTATTTTTTTTTTTTAAATCCGTATCTGCAGAGACAATCACAACACCCAACTCACTGTTTGTCACTCAATATATATTTGTAGAATGAATGACTGAAATTCATGGCTGCCTAGTTCAATTCTCAGTCTGCATTCAACAACACACTCTCTCCAACTCTTTGTGCATTGTTTTGAGACATAGTTGGTTATGAATGTATGACTCTCACTCATGAGATTATGAAAAGCTAGAAGACAATTATTTTTACCTTTTCTGTTCTTATCTCTCATGACATCTCCTTCTGTGCTTATACATGTTTGATAGGCAATACAATTTTGTTAAAGAAATAAATATATTTGACAAAAAAAAAAAAAAGCAAATGCACTCTAAGCCTTTAAATAGAGCTTAGTGCAAAAAAAAAGTGTTTGTAATCCAAATGGTTCTTATGTGGACCAAACCACATATGAAGTATTGTGTTTGATTCTGGGCAATAGCTATGTATTTCTTCCTTCAGCAAATGTTTATGGAGTGTCTACTGTGTGCCAAGCACCTTTCGTCTATGCCCAGGGCTTGCAAATTAAACAGATTTAGATTTGAATCCTAGTTTTGTCATTTATTATGTATATTGAATAGGATGGACTAGGTTTTGCTGGAGGAACAATCAATCCCAAAATATCAGTGGCTTATCACCTCCCACTTTTGTTCCTCATTCATGCTGCATGTCCACCATGGATTGACTATGGCTCTACTCCAGATGGTCTAGGCTGCTTCCATTCTGGGCTTCATGGCCAAGAGAGAAAGCATGATGAACCATGCACTGTCTCTTAATGTTTCTGTCAGAAGTGACGCACATCATTTCTGTTTGCGTTTTATTGGCTGAAGCATTATATGACCACATCTGTCAGCACACAGAGGAGCAAAGAGGGTGACCAGTAATATGATCTACCATAGTATCTGTCCTAACCTGCTCAAGTCTCTGTTTTAACATTTGTAAAATAATAGTAATAATCTCTTCATTGAAGACAGAGGTGAAGGTGTGAAGTGTTTGATACATTAAAGTCTGTCAGGAAATGGTAGCTATTTTGGGTTAAAGGTTTACAAATCCTGATATTCAGCTTAAGAAATTACTGTAAGTGAAGCTCTTCAAGTACTTCAGAATAAAGTAAATTTGTTCAGCCTTCTTTTGAATTTTTTTTTTTGAAGGCTCCACTTAAACTATCTGAACTGTTTCCAGCACTGGTTTGATGTTTTTTTCCATCAAATGATTCTTGCCAGAATCAAGATGATCTGTGAAGAAATAAACCGGATAAAAATTCTGTGATTTATTATTCATTTTTTCATGTTGAAAGTCTGTTTTCCAAACAGGATTGTAAGCAACTGGGACAGAGCCATGTCTCATAACTTTCTGCATCACTAGAAACTAGCACAATTCCCTACCCAGAGGATTTCTTGGTGCTGATAAAGATATTTGGAAATGGAATTAGAAAAAAAAAAAAAAGGAAAAGAAAAAGAAATGGAATTAGAACTTTATGTTGTCATTTCACAGTATCCACTGATTTTCTAAATTTATAGTCACATTGTGAGATACTTACTTTTAATAGCCTCTTGCTTATTTATTAAATTTACACATCATTTTCTAGCAAATAATGTCAGAGCAAAGAACATGGTTGTCTGACTTGGTGTATAGATCAAGTTACACAAGTGCTGGTAGGATCACTTTCTGGATTCACCCATTGAAAAATAAGTAGAACAAAAAGTTACCACTTTTCGATTATTCTTCCTAGCATGACTAAAAGAAATTCTATATATGAAAATAATTGAAAATTCTTTCCATGAGATAATTGATTCTAGTTTTTTTTTTTTAGATATTTGGTAACTGAACTATCAAATGTGATTTAAAAAATAATATGCAGCTGGAGACATTTCAAAAGGAGACTTTGAAGTAAATTATGTATCTTCCTATTTAACCTCTTAAGAAATCTCTCTGGATGTGAGGGACAGGCATGATGCTTGGAAGTCAAAGGGGGTGCCTTTGGAGACTTCTCTAAGCCACTCAACCCAATGAACCGTGATGCAAAGCCACCAGACTATCCCTTGGCAATGTCATTTTGTGCTGAATACCTTTGTGACAGGGCGATGCTTTGAAGATAGGAGCAGTGGTACCTAGGCTGCCATTCAAACTAATGGCCACATATTTGGTAAAAAACAAAAACAGGGGGATCCCTGGGTGGCTCAGCGATTTAGTGCTGCCTTCGGCCCAGGGTGTGATCCTGGGGTCCTGGGATCGAGTCCCATGTCGGGCTCCCTGCATGGAGCCTGCTTCTCCCTCTGCCTGTGTCTCTCTGCCTCTCTCTCTCTCTCTCACTCTCTCTCTCTCTCTCTCTCTGTGTCTCTCATGAATAAATAAGTAAAATCTTTAAAACAAAACAAAAACAGAACCTGCCATGTTTGCAATCTCATTGAACTTGATAATTTGATAACAATAGGAATTTTATAGGATTGACCCTGAGGATTAGAGTAGTACTTTCATGCATTTTTTTTTTCATAAGCTTAAAAAAAGATTGCTGACAGCTGGTCTGTGTCTTTGATAAACTTTTTAACTTGGTATTTCTAAAGTTCTAAATACTAGGGCCTAGTCTGCCAAGGGAGAGAGAATTGAGGAAACATGTCCACAGGAGGGGAATGAATACATCCTCTCTTACCCATAGACGGAGAAATACTGATTTGAACTAGACTTAGGTAATTTAGATTCACTCGGGTGTTCTGTCTTAATTGTTGCCTGGGGATGAAACACACAGAGAGGGAAATTATCCTAATGAGCCTACACATGACACCTTCTTAGCTCTCTGTCAGCACGAAGAAGCTCACAGCTCTCTGGATTGCAAGGCTTCTCGTCTCAGCATCCAGTAAAAACTCTCAGGGTTGTGGACACTCCCGCAGCAGAAAAGAGCCCTGAAGATGCTGAGGGATGGTAAGAAACCCTCAGACCCTATTCTGTCATCTTTTTGGGTCTTGTCTCTTTAATTTTCTTACCAAGCATTAGGAAAAAAGGATTATCACTTAAACCAGTGATTCCCAAGCCATCGGATCACAGGACCACCCATGGAAATATTTTAAAAAGACAGCGTTCTGGGCTCCAGCACAGCCCTTCGGAATCAGATTCTTTGGGTAGTAGAGCCTAAGAATTTGTGTTTTTCAAGAGTTCCATGATTCTGATTATCTGCCAACTTTGGGAAATACTGAGAGGATTGAGAGACTGTGGGCTACCTTGGTCTTTACTTTTGGGAAAAGAGGTGTACCTGGGGCTCGGATCATTCTGGCAATTAGAGAGATCTGGTTCGAGCTCTAGATCTCCCACACCTATGCCATGCTGTTGTAGATGCTGCGGAGCCCAAACCTATGGGCCAGAGAATATTCCATGCAGGGACCTCAGTGATTGTATGTCCATCATCCTGACAGTCTTAAGTGATCACATCCCCCTGGAGGCAGGGATGAAATCCCCCGACAGTGTTGCCAGTGTGCTTATCACTCAGAATTGATTTTCACCCACTCTAGCTGCTTCTCATCTTATTGTTCATACTATATAGCATTTGCCCACCTATGGGTTGGTTGATTTATCCAGAATTCCCTTTCCCTTGAGTGCTTAGTGCCTGCAGGAGGAACTCATTTAAAAGGAGAAGCCTAGGAGCACCTGGGTGGCTCAGTCAGTTAACTGCCTGACTTTGGCTCAGGTCATAATCTTGGAGTCCTGGGATCAAGCCCTGAGTCTGGCTCCACGCTCTGCTGAGAGTCTGTTGTTTCTTCCCCTCCCTCTACCCTTTCCTCTGCTCATGCTCTCCTCTCTCTTTCTCTCTCTCTCTCTCTCTCTCAAATAAATAAATAAAATCTGCAAATAAATAAATAAATAAAGAGGAAAAGCCTATGTGCACATAATCCAAATTCTACAGTTCCCAAAGATAACACTATTATGTGTGATTGCAATTCTCTAAATTCTTTCAGTTTATTTCCTGCCACCAAGAGTGACGAATACTTTGATACGTTCCTGAATTTCTGTTATGCGCTGCCATGAAGTCCTGTAACTTGTCTCACTGATGGTGTTGAACTCAGGGTTAGCTTTAAGTGCTGGGCTGTTTTCAAAAAGAGCAACCCCTAGCGCACATCCCACCTGGTGCTTGCCCAGCGAGCTATGATAGCACGAGGGCTCCAGTGCCTTCCCTAGCATTCTATCCTTCTTGGCAAACCTAAGGATTTAGTGTAATTTTAGAAAATTGCAGACATTTGCTTCAGAAAGTCAGTTTAAATGTGTGTATGCATATATCTATGTGAATATTTTATAAGTGCAAAGATATGGCTATATGCATATGTGTGATATTGGGATGCATGTCTATACAAAAATACTATATGACACTAATTTGCTAGTGTTTCTTGTATCTCAAAGAGCAATACCATGGTCATTTTGGTACCTAATAATCATAATAGAGCGCAGTTGTTACCTGTGGAGATACATTTTTTTTTTTTAAGTAAGCTCTAAGCCCAATGTGGGGCTTGAAACTCACGATTCTGAGATCAGGAGTTGTATGCTCTACCCACTGAGCCAGCCAAGCACTGCATGTGGAGATATAATTAATCCTTGAACTGGTTACCTTTCTATGTCACTGGAAGTCATTATTCAAAGTTGGGAAGCGACGCCCAGAAAGTCAGGACTTTCTGGGTGGAGGATGTGACACTGGAGAATGGAATGGAAACATGAGTCTTCTCTGCTTCTCCCGCCACCATTCCATCTATAAGATAATTTGACAAATCCATTCCCTCTTCCCAGTTATGGAAGAGGAATGTGATAGTTAGAGGATTGGATTGCAGTCTGCAGAAGGAATCAGGATAAGCTATAGACATTCTTTCATTCCTGAAACAACTTCCCTTAGTGCCCCTAAGTTATCTGTTGTCTTTTTTTTTTTTTTTAATTTTCCTAAGTCAGGGCAAAACATTTCCCTTTTTTTCTTAATGGGGTAACATTTAAAAACATAATATTTGTCATTTTAACCACTTGTAAATATACAATCCAGTAACATTGGATTTCTCTGCTTAATGGCAAATTCCATGAGTTCACCATGCTGACTGTAGCTAGCTTATGTGGCTTCCGGGAGAGATTAGCAAGAGTGTACAAGTAAAAACCCTAGAAGCCTCCAACCCTTCCATCTTCCTCTACAGGTTTCTTAATAGTTTGCTCACTTTTCAATTCAAGAGACTTGAATTGAAGGGAGGTTTGCCTGTAAAAGGCTACACCAGGGTGGATGAGGGATACAATGCTGTAGACCATCTCCTGTCCCCCAACGGCTCCTCAGCTGCTGGAGGAGGAAGCCAAAAAACTGACCATCAAACAAAATCCATGTCAATACAAAACAGCAAAGTGCTAAAAGGCGGAAGAAGGAAGAATTCAGACTAACAGGGGGAGCTTAGGAAATGAGTACAATTTCTAAAGGAGGAAAAAGGGTGATTCTCGCAGAACACAGGAGACAACAGTGCTTGGCATATAGTAAGTGTTCAATAATTATTTTTTTTTAATTTTTATTTATTTATGATAGTCACAGAGAGAGAGAGAGGCAGAGACACAGGCGGAGGGAGAAGCAGGCTCCATGCACCGGGAGCCTGACGTGGGATTCGATCCCGGGTCTCCAGGATCGCGCCCTGGGCCAAAGGCAGGCGCCAAACCGCTGCGCCACCCAGGGATCCCTGTTCAATAATTATTGAATAAATGAATAAAATGCAAGTGTGGATGAATAAATGAATGAGAGCCAAATCTGAGCAAAGACTAGGAACTGTGAAAGTGTAAGGAAACTGTGATCAATGGTGCATAATCGCTGGATATGGTCAGGGTATGTGATAGCGAGTAGTGTCAAGGTAATAGGAGACAAGGGCACCTGGCTGGCTCAGTCCGTAGAGTGGGCAACTCTTGATCTCCAAGTTGTAAGTTCAAGCTCCATGCTGGGTGTCAAGATTATCTGAAAAATAAAATCTTAATAAAAAAGATGGTGGGAGACAAAGTTAGGATCATATTAGAGAAACCTAGGCTCACGAGAGCAATTTTCACCAAATTCTCATCCGAATAATTGGAAAGAAAGACCCTAAGGGAAAGATTAGCTACAGTGAAAGTCCAAGTCAAACCCACTCTCAAGAGAAGGCCCTCAGACTGGGGTGGTAATGGAGATGGAGGCAGGGTCTAAGAATTAAGACAAAATTTAGACCAGAGAAGAAATTCTATGAAAATACTTATTCAGTGAGTCATAAAACAATGAAGCAACAGCATGCATTTGACAATCATGAATTAAAAGCCATCCCTGTGGCCACAGAGCCAGAGTCACTGCCATCATGGCCTCCATTCTACTTTGAAAGATAGAAAGGTAAGTTAGTGATTTTGATCTGCTCTAAAACTGTTGTAATAGAGGTCATGTGCTAAGTGAAATGGCATAGAGTAAAAGAGATTGGTGCCACCCCTCTGGGGTCAGAGACAAACCTCAGACAGATGACATTCGAACCTATTCTTTGAAGCATAATGTAGAAGTTGGTCAGTCGGAGAAGAGACGCAGGGCAACCCAGGCAGGGTATAGCAGAGACAAGGGGCATGAAATCGCATGGCAAGTGAAGTATTGCTTCATACTATAAGCAGCTGCTCACTAATCTACACAGAGATATTAAGACTGCTAGAGATTAACCATCTGGAGGACCCTCACAGCTGCTCTTTGAGAACCACTGTGTTAATGGACAAAAGGAAACCATGAGAAATAGCAAACACGGCAAATGGTCAAAGAAGCTGGGAAATAGGACACTGTTGTCCAACACTCAGATGAATGCTAGCCAGATTAATAACAAGTTATTAGTCAACTTGATTCATTACAAATGTCCTTAGTAATTAGACTACCATGATTCTCTACAAATGCAAATTGATCAATATTATTACCATCTTATCTCTTGTACATCAGAGGTTGGTATTTTCCTAATGGTCACATTTGTGCTTTACCCCATAAGCTTACAGTCCTCATCGCTCCACTTCCTTTAAGGCCCATGACAGGGAAGGCAGGAGTCCTTCTACCAGGTGAGCAGTCTAATGCTGTGAAGCCTCGAAGCATTTGCTCCTATTTATTGACTGTCAGGTTGGTCCAAAACTCATCTTTCCAGGCTGGTATGCCTACTTAGTAATTAAAGTGAGGTTTTTATATGGCTTCAAATATTTTAATGTGATTGTTCCCTGAGGGTCCACAGCAAAGTTTGGTTTAATAAACTTAATAACTAATTAAGACACCTTCAATTTCAACCTCCATTAGGTTAATTTTTTAATGAGTTTCAGAATGTCTCTCAAGACATTTCTTCCCTAGATGTGGTGAGAAACACACACAGGCACGCATACACCCTAAGGATGGATTTTAGGCTTTGATATGCCAGGTACTAGCTGTGTAACTTTGGGAAAGATCACTGAACCTCTTTGGACTGCCTTCTCCTTACCTGAAAAGGAAAAGGTTCAGACAAGGTTTTCAAATTCCCTTCCAGTTCTTACCTTTTATTAAGTCTGCAGTGGAATGGTTATTCTCAGTACTTCCCCTTTAAGGGAAGCAGAGGATCCTAAACTATGCAAAATATACCGTGTGTGTGTGTGTGTGTGTGTGTGTGTGTGTGTGTGTGTGTGTGTGTGTGAGAGAGAGAGAGAGAGAGAGAGAGAGAGAGAGAATCTCAATCTCATAGCTTTGCACAAGTAACAGAATTAGGAATGGGGATGTTTTCCGTGTACAGAAAAATTCCTTGAAAGATGTTGTTAACTGGCTGATAAATATAAAATTTGGAGACAATTTGGAGTTACCAAAGTGTATTTATTTTCCCCAAATGCCTTAACACCTCTGCTCCTGAGCACTTGAGCTGTTTTCTCTTTTAGAACTACATCTTGGAGATGAAGAAGAACAGCTCTAACCAGCCTACCTCCCTCCAGAAGGAATTTAAGGAAAAGCAAATCACCAGCCAGCTCTTTTGTCTTCCTTCTCCTCTTTCCTTGTCAGGCAAGATCACACTGTGGGATATTTACCTTGACGGGGGAAGGAGGCGAGAATTCCAAAGAAAGGGAAAGAGGAAAATTAAAATATTAACTATTTTGTTGCTACAGTGGAATGGTCCTTCTTCCCAGGTAGACTTGGGGAGTGCAAGGCCTGCACGTGCACGGTAGACTAAAATGCGGAATCTGACCAACCCAGCACCTACAAAAACAAATGGAACTTTAAAAAACTATTTTGTGATTTGTTTAAAGTTGCTGTCAAAATGAGCATTTGCTTTCACCTTGAGCAATAATTTAGGGGAACATGATCTGAGGAAAAATAAGGTCTGAACTGTCTCATTCAGCGTAGCCAAATGTTGATTATCCAAATCCATGACAAATCTGCCTTTCAGTTTCTTTGTGACACTACTCCCTCCCCCCTGCATATTTAACTCATCTTTAAGAATGAGAAGTTGGCTTGCTTTCCAATTTCTTCAGAGCTGGATCTTCCCCGAATAGCAACATTATTTTATTTAAAGTCCATTGAATTCCCAGAATTCTAGAAACATCCATATTCAAATGTTAGAATAAAAACACATTCCAAAGTAAGATGAAAAAGTGCACTCTGCTCTAAAGCATGGAAAATTAAGAGTTGGCTGTTTGGGAAAGTTCCTGCTGCGTCAAAACCAGTTGAAAGCATTGCCTGTCTTCATTTTTAGTATTCATAAAGGCCTCAGTAACAATTTTGGGGGTCACAGCTATGGGAATTAAACCCACTGGCTGGTTAGTGCCAAGACTCATAATATTCACTCAGGTTAGCTGGCCATTTACAGTGCTCAGGAACAGAGTGACGAATACCACAAAAAAGAAAATGAGAAACATACACAGTATTTTTTCGATATGTCAATAACAAGAACTACAGCAACAACAGAAAATTGGGACTCAGGAATTTCTAATACCCATATTATATCTTTTAAAAATCTCTAAAAATCAACTCTGTGTACGGACAGTTACACCTAATGTGATCATTTGATGCCTTTATCAGATTGTCCCAAAAAAGATCGCCTTACTCATGTTTCTATGGCCTAATAAGACACTCCTTTCCCTATGCTCTCTGAAGAGACAAATGAAATAATTTAATATCCAGAATGGTGTCTAGAACTTTTTTTAGGTTGAAAATACTCCTGCTGGGCTCATGGCTCTGCTTCTACCCTAATGCCCTAATTTGGAATGAAAGATGAAAATCCCAGGTCTTTGGAGTGCCAGAGAACTGAAAACCCAATAATTGGACTAATTTTTTTTTAAGTAGGCTCCACATTCAGCACCAAGCCTGTGGGGCTTGAATTCATGACCCTGAGATCAAGACCTGAGTGGATGCTTAACAGACGGAGCTACCCAGGTGCCCCTGAACCAATGTTTAAAGCAGAATCAGGAAATTGGAAACTTTGCCACTCCAACATTTCTTTTCTTTCTCATTGCCTTCTCAAACTCCTTCTCTTCTATGTTCCTACTCCTTTACCCTTTTGCCTTTCCAGCTTCTGAGTTCTACCAGCTGGCACTCAGTGACCCTACTGGACATTAGTTTAAACCCACTCAGGGGGTGAGAAGACTGCTGGTTGTCCAGAACCTGGAGGCAGAAAGAATCTTGCTCATGCTTTCCTAGGCTTGATTTATACATAGGTGCTGCTCTTTTGCTATGTAAAGCATGCCTGAAGTAAGCATGCGGGCACGATCCATCCAAGATTCTCATTTTTATTCTGTTGCCTAACAAGGAGGAACTCCTGACCATTCTTTAGCATATTAGGGCAACAAATTTGACTTCCACACAACAGCCTATCAAACAAATCATTGTCCCTATATGGTAGTGATGGGAAGGTAGTAACCGTGGTAAACATCCCTAAAACCAGTTAGATTTTTCCTTCCTTCTTGGTAAGATGTTTGTAAATGTAGTCATGGCAATAAACACAGAGTAGCTGCCTGGAAAGGTTAAAAGCAACTTTAGAACTCCTCCTGACCAGCAGTTTCTAAACATAGTTCATACACATCAAAATCACTTGTGGCACTTGTTAAAAAGTTGGATTCTCAGACACTTAACCAAGACCTTCTAAATCACGATCTTTAGGATTAGGGCCCTACAATGCTATTTCAAGTGAGTATCTCATAGACAGCTAGGTTTCAGAACTACTAGTAGGCCCATCCAGTGACCCACTTACTCTACTTGTTGTTCTTTGGGGGAGTGGACAAGCAACTGAGAGTGAGCACGATGCTTCTTAGGGTAAGGATTTATTTATTTTTTATTTTTTAAAGATTTTATTTATTTATTCATGACAGAGACAGAAAGAGGCAGAGACATAGGCAGAGGGAGAAGCAGGCTCCCCAAGGGGAGCCCAATGCAAGACCCAGGGACCACGACCCAAGCCAAAGGCAGACGCTCAACCACTGAGCCACCTAGGCATCCCTAGAGTAAGGATTTAAAGCCAAGTCAGAGAAACTAAGATCCCTAAAATCAACCGGTAATTTTTTGGAACAGACCTCCAGGTGACTCATCAAGGCCTGGCCAGGAGAAATTTACACTGTTAAGAGCCTGAGTTTCAAACTAATGGAGACTGCACAGCAAGTTGAAGCACTGCTCCAGCTGTTTATTCAAATAACCTTTGTTGGGCACCTGGCAGGCTCAGTTGGTAGATAGGGCATGTGACTGGGGGTGGGGCAGGTTGTGAGTTCGAGCGCCACATTAGTTATACAGATTACTTGGAAATAAAATCTTAAACCCCCCCTCACCCCCCCCCCCCATACACTCAAAACACAAATAACCTTTGCTCCTGGAGAATGAGCTCAGTGGTAGGAGCACAGTGTTGATGCTGGATCATTGGCCCATTCTGCCAGAAGCCCCCTGATTCCTCAGGTCAGATAATTGCCCTTCCTCTATGGTCCTTTGCTACCCAATCACTGTCCCTCACACATAGCGCTCATACAGTATATTAACACAACAATCGCCTACTTACATGACTTTTTTTCCATTGTAAACTCCATCTAAGTTCTCTGTTATCACTATATTGCTGGTATCTCAACATTAAGAACTCATATAGTGTCGGCTAAATGAATTTGCATTTTAGATGGTTCCAATTTCGTTAGAATTTTCTCTGCAGGATTCCAAATGCATTTATTTTGAAAAGCTACCCATGTGCTTCACAATTTAAAACACTGTCCCATATGAGAACAGCAAACAACATTCACAGAGGTTAGGCCCACCTGCCAAATCCAGGTGGCCTGATTTTGTAAACAAAGTCTAAACACAGGTACAGGGCAGCCTGGGTGGCTCAGCCGTTTAGCACCTGCCTTCGGCCAGGGTATGGTCCTGGAGACCCAGGATCGAGTCCCACATCGGGCTCCCTGCATGAAGCCTGCTTCTTCCTCTGCCTGTCTCTGCCTCTCTCTCTCTCTGTCTCTCATGAATAAATAAATGAAATCTTAAAAAAAAAAAAAAACAGGTGCACCCATTCATTTACCTTATCATTTAGAGCCGCCTTCACACTGTAACCACCGAGTTGAGTAGTTGCAGCAGAAAGACAGAGACTGTGTGGCCCACGAAAAGCCCAAGATATTTATGATCTGGCCCTTTATTATTATTTTTTAAAAAGATTTTATTTATTTATTCATGAGAGACCACACACACAGAGAGAAAGAGGCAGAGACACAGACAGAGGGAGAAGCAGACTCCATGCCGGGAGCCCAATGTGGAACTCCATCCCAGGACTCCAGGGTCATTCCCTGGGCCAAAGGCAGGCATTAAACCACTGAGCCACCCAGGGATCCCCTGATGTGGCCCTTTATAGGAGGGTTTACCAACTCCTGCCCTAGAGTTGTACAGACCTGTATGACATTGGACACATTGCTCAATTTTTCTGAATTTTGGTTTCCTCGTCTGGATAAGGGGGATAGTAATGTTGTTCTATCATATATGGTTTTATTTGGAATAAATGGGGTAATTCCTGTAAACCTGAACATACTAGGTGTTCACCAAATATTTGCTGTTATTTTTATTACTTTAAAAGCTTTATTACTTTAAAAGCTAAAATTCCTTCTTGTCTTTTTTTCTGTAATTCCCCATACGCTTAAAATTTTTTTGGTAAAAACAAGACCAGAGCATTCTCTAGCTTTAGAAGCATTGCCATCTGAAAGAACTTTGGGTTCAACCACTCTTTGATGATAAAATGCCCAGCTCCTTAGAACAAAGACTCTAAGTAAGTCTTGATTTCTATTAAAAAACATCAAGACAAGATCTTTGGGTATTTCATAAACACACTTTGCTATGAGATGCTTGCTTTTGCTCAAGCTTCAATCATAAGAGACAGAATAGTACCTTGACCTCACACATTTATCCACTCGCTTGGTATCTGTCTTACATATTATTCCACTGCCTCTAAAATCAGACCCCCATAGCACTTCCATTAAAAATCTTGAAAAAATGCAGAGGTGGGGGGTGGAGCACTAAATACATCAAATGGCTTTTTGTAGTGAAAAGGTCTGAGTGATAATAGGAAACCAAGCCAAGAATCTCTAAAGGCATCTTAACTTGGAGCCCTCATTTCTGGAAAGCTAGCTGACCACTCCCATTAAATTGCTCGAGTCCTTTCATCAGACAGATGTCCTGCCGAGTGGATTGTAGCTCATGCAAAGGAGGACAGCTCTGTGACTCACCTAACATCTTATTTATTAATTTCTTTTTCTGATTGTGGAGCTTAAGTGGAATTTCAGTTTTTCTTTTAGCATTCAAGATTTCCGAAGCCTTGGCACTGACCAAAGAGCTTGCTCTACAGGAATTTGCAGCAGTAGGCAACTCTTACTTTGACTGCTTTTAGTACTCATCTGTCCATCTGTGGGGTTACCTGCTTGGGCACTATGGCTAACTTCCCAGAGCAACAGGAATTTACTGTTTCTGTTAATGTACAAACCTATGCTCTGTAAGTGGGATGGTAGTGTGGATTTGTACAGTTGGGAGACTCATGCATTAGGTTATAATCTATTTAGCTTTAAGAAATTTCTTTTTTCTTTCTTTCTTTTTTTTTTTTTTTTTTTTTTTTTTTGCTTTAAGAAATTTCTTTGGGGATTTTTATCCTGAATTCTAAGGCATAGGCTCACTCTGCTCTTGTGTCAGCTCAGGTTCTCCAAGAAGCAGTCCCAAGAAAAAATTAGGCATGTCCTAGGCTTACTGGGGGCAAAGCCCACCAAGGATACCAAGGATATAGGGGGATAGAGAGTGGGAGCAGGCAGGATGAAGCCTTCCAATTCTGATGCAGGCTAACACATGTGAAGAGAGAAGGTTGAAGGAGAACTGCAAGGCAGCTCTATTCTAGCTGAGACAGTCTATCAGAGAAGTCTCATGTGAGACAGAAATGGCCTAGCTCTGGAACCCCCATCTCAGGCCTTGCCTGGGGCCAGCCTGGGATGACTGTGGCCTCAGGGTGAATGTTGAGATGCATCCAAAATGTGCAATAAACTGGCTTTACATCTGGTTCTCTTGGTGGTAGAACTGAACAACACACTTCTCTGGTCACCATAGTCCACTCCTACTGCCTCAAAAGGCATCCACTTCATACAAGTTCAAAGAGCAACTCATCTCTGGTTTGCATAGTCCTTTTTTCCTAAGGAGAAACTTAGAAAAAGGAAGTTAGTGGGACAAACTATTGTCCCATCTCTGCACTTCGTTTTAGAGTCAAAACTGACTCCCTCTCCCTCTTCCACTGTCCATTCTAAATCTCCCTCATCCTCTACATTCACTTCAGCAAGTATTGGTGGTTCTCCTGGGTAGTTGAACCCCAACCCTCACTCCTGAGGGATACTCATATCCTTCCTGCACTGGGGTTGCTCCATGTATCCATTCACTGTTATAGTTGGGTAACAGATTACCTGGAGGTACCCAAGTACCTGTATTCATTCTTGACCCCATTGTGTAAAAGCAGGCCAATCACTTTGCTGATCAGGATTAATTGTTCCTGATTTTACTCTTTGTCAACTGGTCTCTGGACACAAAGGTTTTGAAGTATCCAGGTGGGAGCTGTTCCTTGTAATTCAATGGGACCCCTTGCTCCATTTCATGGCAAGGGGGCGCTTCCTTTGAGGACCAGGACTCCTAACTGTGCACATCTCAGAATTACCAGGATGGGTCATTGGGAATAATGGCAAGACTACTTCTGCTTCCATCCTTGAATTTATTCTTAGAGAGGATAGTCTCGTAAAGGTGTCCCTAAGAGATACTGTGTCCTGAAGGATGGCCCTCCATCCTGTAGGTTTTGCCATCAAGTCGGCACCTCAGCTGTACCTTTGCTAGGCTGTTCCAATGGAACATTAAATGGCTTTAATAGCCATTGTCTGGTAATCTCTATTGTGAAAGGCAATTTCTATGATGGCTCCCAATGCTCCTCACCTAGTGCTGTCCATGCCCTTATGTAACTCCCTCCCCCTGGAGTGTGGCTGGACCTAGTGACTTCCCACAAGTCGAACACAGCAAAAGTAATGGGATAGCACTTCAGAGATTAGTTACAAAAAGACTAGCTTCCATCCTGCTCACCCTCTCTTATTCTCTTACTTGCTCACTCTCATGAAAGCCACCCGCCATGTTGTAAGTCATTCCATAGAGCAGAGAAACTCTGGCCAAAAGGCAGTGAGGAGCTGAGGCCCTCAGTGTAGCATCCTGTAAGAAACTATAAGAATCCTGTGAGTGAGCTTGATTGCAGATCCTCCCTCAGTGGAGCCTGGAGATGACTCCAGTTTGGCTGATGTCTTAGTTGCAGCCTTGTGAGAAACCCTGAGCCAGAGGGTCCAGCCAAACCACACCCAATTTCTAATGCACAGACACTGTGAGATAAGTGTTTTAAGCTGCTGAGGCAATTTGTAATGTAGCAATGGATAAGAAATATACCTTCCTATCTTGGGACATTTCTCCTTCACAAAGAAAGCACAAAGTTGATAACAGCTCTGCCCATTGGAAAGATGTTCTTTCTTTCTTTCAAGTCCACCCTGAGAATGGCTGTAATGTAGCTGCTGTCCGTTTTTGGCTTGCTCTCATATGTGAGGTCACCCTATCTGCAACTCAGACTCAGGCCTTGTCCTTACATCTAAGCTGGTCATACAGGGACCCCCGTATAACGTAGGTAGGTACTAGTTGAGGGAGAAATGCTTTTGTAACTACTGTGGGTGACATGAGGGTCTGGACTACCCGCTCTTGCAACTTACCTGTGCCT
The DNA here is from genome assembly GCF_048418805.1 of Vulpes vulpes. Lineage (NCBI taxonomy): Eukaryota > Metazoa > Chordata > Mammalia > Carnivora > Canidae > Vulpes > Vulpes vulpes. Next base: position 129,818,590 of record NC_132782.1, read on the forward strand.
CCTGGTATTGCTTGGGCTCAATCCTAGATAGACTAGTTCCATCTTTTAATGGGCTACTGCTGGATCGGTTTGACTTTATAACTTGATGGCACCAAAATAACCCAGCTCATCATGGGTAGGTCTAGGTACTTGGTATTCCCTGGTCAAGTAGTTCACATCTATAGGGCTCAGTAACCTATCAAGAACTCTGTTTCATTACAGATGGCACGGCCACACTCCAAAACTCCAAAGCCTACATTGTGATTCTCCCACTGACACTGACCATAAACGCTATTTCTCCACCACTGACAACTTGACCATCATAGATCTGCGGAAGTTATCTGCTGAAACAGCTCAGCTGCTTATACTGGACTGGGTATAAAGCCTCCCTTTGGTCTGGGCCCCACTCAAAGCTGGTAGTCTTCCACGACACCACGATATGAAGTAGCACAATATTTAGGTGTAGAATGTGTTGTTTCCAGAACCCAAAATGTTATCAGTCATGGAGCTTCCTTACTTGTAGCAGAGAATGTAAGATGCAGCAATGTGTCTCTTTAGAGGCACATCCCATCACCCCACCCCTCTGACCACTGGACCCTGAAAACGTTACTGAAGTGGCGGATGCCCGAATCTTCATTGGGATTATTTCCCACCTGCTGGAGTGTACGTATCTTACTCAGGTCTCCAGTATGCTAACTACCTCTTGGTTTTCTTGCCTGATCAGCATGATGTTATCAACATAATAATGTTCTGAGAGAAGTCCAGCTCTCTTTTTCAGACTATATGGTGATAAGTGGGATAATTAGCATAACCCTGGAGCGAAGCTGTAATATTGTTTTTCATCCTTTGGCTTTCTCCATCTCCAACTTTCAAGTCTGTTAATCTCAATTATACACTTGAGAACAAGGGAAATGACTCTCATTTGGATCCATGGGCCCAGTGGACCCACTACAACTGGGCTTTAACCAGGACTCTAATTATAAACTCATGCACCTACCTATTATTTACTCTTTTCTTTTTTTTTAATGTCTCCTCAACTAGAATATAAACTCTCTGGGAGTCACAACTTTGTAGGTTTAGTCTCTGCTGTATCTCCTGTACCTTCCATAGTGCCTGGCACATAGTAGGTATTCAATAATTTAATAAATCAATTGCATTATTATTTTAACTTGCATTGTTTTAGTTTAAGTAAGATTGTTTACCTTGTTTGTAAACTGTCTTTCCCTCACTGTCATCATTATCATTAAAAATATGATGATGATGATGATGATGATAATAATAATAATAATAATAATAATAATGAATTTTGCTTCCTCTGTTCCTGGCCATGAGCAATTGCCACTTCAGAATAGTCCAAAGGGGCTGATCCAATTTCAAAAATCTAGTTATCTAGGGTGAACTTGGCAGTGGTTTGCATTACTTAGAGACCAGGAATATATCCTAACTTCTTGTGTTCCTTTAGCATCCTGTTGTCAGTGGTAAAGAGGCACTTACATTGCATTATGATTGTCTTTTTACTTGTCTATTACTAGTCCTAGATTGGATTCCTGAAGGGAGGACCTTTGTCCTTCCCTTGTATACAACCAGGACCTAGCCCCATGCTTGACAAAGAATGGGAAATAAATAAGTTAATTAAATGAATGTTCATGAACATGAATAAAGTCAGCCTGCCAAGGCTAATCAGCAAATAACAATTTTACTTTAGATAAAAACAGATTCAGATTCTTTCTGAGCTTCCCTCTAAAATGATGCTCCCTATTCAAGCACCAATGTGGAGAATGAACTGGATTAGGGCCAAATGAGGACTCAACTCTGGGAGTTTTGAAAAGAAACGTTTTCTGGACTTTCACCCCACGGCATTTACCCCAGGGATCTGTGATGAAGTATCTATGGCTTTATTTTTTTTTTTTTTATGGCTTTAAAAATAAACACTCATTGCCTTAAAATAGAAAAAAAGAAAAAAGGATTACACTCTGTTGACAGGCTTAAAAGCTATTGCATGATGCAAAAATCTAATCTTCTTACACATGTGTATGTATGTGTATTTACATGCATATTATATATGTGCATGTGTGCACACATATATACACATGCAGATATATATAAATAGTTATTACTGAAGTCCAGTTTAGCTTAGCAAGAAAATCAGAAAAGACAAATAATGACTCAGAGATTTGTCTATATTTTTATTATGGAAGATAATCATTTGGCAGTTTTAAATAGACCTGCTTAAGGACATATGTCCATGTATTCATTTAACATTAATTTAACATTAATATTTATCATATTCACTGAATATCTATGTCCTAGGCACTATGGTAGGCACCTGGAAAATATTAATGAGAAAGAGAGCGAGGAAGGGAGGGGGAGAGTAAGGGAGAGAGGGAGAGAGAGAGAGGGAAGAGAGAGTAACTTCTGTCTATATGGAAATACACATTAAACATAATAAAATTACATAGTATGTTAGGTGGTGATAAATGCTATGGAAAAAAAAATTGAGCGATATAAAATGATACAGGAGTGCCAGTGGAGGGAGTGGAGGTGGTGGCAGAAGTGTGGGAAGGTGGAAGCTTGCAGAATTAAATGGGATGACCGGTGTAAACCCTATTAATGAGGTGAGACTTGGACAAAAACTTAAAGAAGAGGAAATTAGTAAATTGGATATCTTTGAAATTAACATATTGAATATTGTGTATAGGTCTTGTGATTTAATACAAATATTTTAATTAAACTAAGAGTTTCAATGGTTATAGTTAAAATGAATATCTACTTAAGACAGACATAATTTAAAAATCAAAATATGAAACAGAATTATAGTTAATGAAATTTGCTCATCATTCTTTTCTGTTTGTCAAAAGAAGCCTATGTTTAACTAAAGCTTATACAAGGTAAAAATAAGAAAGCTAGAGAGAGGGAAAAGTTAAAAGAACAAATATTAATACCACCAGGATGCCAAAGAAATGCAGTAATATCATCTAGTAGCTTGAGTATCAAGATTTCCTGTTATATAGCGAAGACGGACATAGTTCAAAGGACTGCAATAATTATAATAAAGTCAGGATATAATCTCAGATTTGTCTGATATCACAATCATTCTCACCTCAAACATCACCTCATTCTTGATGTTGGACTCCACTACATTTTACTTTTACATTTGTGTCTATCATGGCAGGTAAAATGTAGGTGAGTTAAATCTTCACAAGAACAGAGGAGAAATATAATCGGATTTGACAATCACATTGCACTATTATGTTATCCCGGAACTTAAGAAATTATGACTTTTTTAAAAAAGATTTTATTTATTTATTCATGAGAGACACAGAGACAGAGAGAGAGTCAGAGACACAGGCAGAGGGAGAAGCAGAATCCATGCAGAGAGCCCGATGTGGAACTCGATCCTGGGTCTCCAGGATCACGCCCTGGGCTGAAGGCGACGCTAAACCGCTGACCCACCCGGGCTGCCCAAGAAATTATGACTTAAGGACATTACGGTCATAATCACATTTAAGACTTGTGGTACTATTGCCTTTCGAAACCAAAGCTATAAGAAATGCATCTTAAGAAGAAAAATTTCCAAACTTGTTCTCTGAGGCCAGCATTACTTTGATCCCAAAATCAGACAAAGACCCCACCAAAAAGGAGAATTATAGAGCAATATCCCTGATAAACATGAATGCCAAAATTCTCACCGAGATACTACCCAATAGCATCCGACAGGACATTAGAAGAATTATTCACCACAACAAAGTGGGATTTATTCCTGGGTTGCAAGGGTGGTTCAATATTCACAAATCAATCAAAATGATACATCACATTAATAAAAGAAAGGACAAGAACCACATGATCCTCTCGATGCAGAAAAAGCATTTGACAAAATATAGCATTCTTTCTTGATTAATACTCTCCACAGTGCAGGGATAGAGTGAATGTACCTCTATCATAAAAGGTATAAACAAAAAGCCCATAGCAAATATCATTCTCAATGGGGAAAAACTGAGAACTTTCCCTTAAGGTCAGGAACACAAAAGGGATTCCCACTCTTACCACTGTTGTTCAACATAGTACTAGAAGTTCTAGCCTCAGCAATCAGACAGTAAAAAGAAGTAAAAGGCATCTAAATTGGCAAAGAAGAAGTCAAACTTTCATTATTCGTAGATAATATGATACTTTATATGGAAAACCCAAAAGACTCCACCCCAAAATTTCTACAGCTCATAGAGGAACTCAGCAACATGGCAGGATACAAAATCAATGCACAAAAATCAGTTGCATTTCTATACACTAACTTTGAGACAGAAGAAAAAGAAATTAAGGAATCAATTCCATTTATAATTGCACCAAAAACCATAAGATACCTACGAATAAACCTAACCAAAGAGGGAAAGGATCTGTACTTTAAAAACTATAGAACACTTATTATAAAAAATTGAGGAAGATACAAAGAGATGGGAAAACATTCCAAGTTCATGGATTGGAAGAACATATACTGTGAAAATGTCTATGCTGTCCAGAGCAAGCTACACATTCAATGCAATTCCAATCAAAACACCATCAGCTTTTTTCATAGAGCTGGAACAAATAAGTCTAAAATTTGTATGGAACCAGAAAAGACCCAGAATAGCCAGAAGAATGTTGAAAAAGAAAACCAAAGCTAGAGGCATCACAATGCCAGACTTCAAGCTATATTACAAAGCTGTGGTCATCAAGATAATATGGTACTGGCACAAAAACAGACACATAGATCAATGGAACAGAATCAAGAACCCAGAAATGGACCCTTAACTCTATGGTCAACTCATCTTTGACAAAGCGGGAAAGAATATTCAATGGAAAAAGGACAATCTCTTCAATAAATAATGCTGGGAAAATTGGACAGCCACATGCAGAAGAATGAAGCTGGACCATTTTCTTATAATGTCTCATAGAATGGGTGTTGGGAAAATTGCAGTCACATTCAGAAGAATGAAATTAGATCTTTCTCTTACACCACACACAAAGATAAACTCAAAATGGATGAAAGACCTAAATGTGAGACAGGAATCCATCAAAATCCTAGAGGAGAATACAGGTAGCAACTTCTGTGACCTTGGCCATGCATCTTTTGCTAGACATGTCTCCAAAGGCAAGAGAAACAAAAGCAAAGATTAACTATTGCAGCTTCATCAAGATAAAAAGCTTCTACACAGCAAAGGAAACAGTTAATAAAACTAAAAGGCAACCTAGGGAACGGGAGAAGATATTTGCAAATGACATATCAGATAAAGGGCTAGTATCCAAGATCTATAAAGAACTTATCAAACTCAACGCTCCAAAACCAGATAATCTAGTCAAGAGATGGGCAGAAGACATGAACAGACATTTCTCCTAAGAAGACATACAAATAGCCAACAGACACATGAAAAAATGCTCCACAACCCTTGGCATCAAGGAAATACAAATCAAAACCACAAGGAGATACCACCTCACACCAGTCAGAATGGCTAAAATGGAACAAGACAGGAAACAACAAATATTGGTGAGGATGCAGAGAAAGGGGAACCCTCTTACACTGTTGGTAGGAATGCAAGCTGGTGCAGCCACTCTGGAAACAGTGTGGAGGTTCCTCAAGAAGTTAAAAATATAACTACCCTACAACCCAGCAATTGTATTACTGGGTATTTACCCCAAAGATACAAATATAGTGACCTAAAGGGACACCTGCACCCCAATGTTCATAGCAGCAATGTCCACAAGAGCCAAACCGTGGAAGGAGCTGAGATGTCCATCAATAGATGAATGGATAAAGAAGGAGTGGCATATATATATACAATGGAATACTACTCAGCCACAGAATGGATTACCATTTACATCAACATAGATGGGACTGGAGGGTATTATGATGAGCAAAATAAGTCAATCAGAGAAAGACAATTATCATACAGTTTTACTCACATGTGGAATATAAGAAACAGTGCAGAGGATCTTAGGAGAAGGGAGGGAAAACTGAATGGGAAGTCATCAAAGAGGGAGAAAAACTGTGAGAGACACTTAACTATAGGAAACAAACTGAGGGATGCTGGTGGGGAGGTGGGTGAGGGGATGTGGTAACTGGGTGATGGGTATCAAGGAGGACACATGATGTAATGAGCCCTGGGCATTATACTCAACTGATGAATTACTGAACACTACATCTGAAACTAATGATGTAGTATATATTGGCTAATTGAATTTAAATTAAAAAAAAGAAATATATCCTAAGTGAGAACATACCAACAAGCACTTTCCAGGATTTGGGATTACTGTTGAGGATCTAAGATAGTCCCATGATGCCCCATTGCATACTTTAGCAGGCCACGTTATTTTGAGGCTCCATTGCATGAAGCCAGAAAGCCAAAAAAGAAAATGCCAAACAGGCAACTGGCCTATTTCTGGGCTACACAAGTAATTTCAACAAGAGACAGTGTTGCATAAGCTTAAATGAACCAAGTGCTGAGGATGGGATGATAGAATCATAGAAAGATTCCTGGACTGAAGACAGAAGATCTGAGTTCCTGTCCTGCCTCTACCATTAACTCATGTGACCTTGGGCAAGTCACTTCACCTCTATGGCCCTTGGTTTCTTCATGCATATGAGGCCCAATGCTGTAAAGATTAAAGAATGCCAATGGGCATTTTTCCTTTAGGAGCTAATGATAGGTTGTCACAAATAATTTATTTGTATGTGCATCTTGGAACTAGAAAGTTTGATTCAGAAAGCTAAGAATGGGAAACTCCAGTGCTGGGATTGGCTAACAGGAACTTCAGAGACCCCAAAGAGCCCTCTTTAGAGCCATAGAGGAATAGATTGGTTCTCCAAGCCCCTCTCTGTGTTCTACACCCTGAACCCCCGCCGCAGGGCAGAGGAAGAAGAGCAAAGGCTGTAGAACTAAGGGCCCAGATCATGAAGTGGGGAGGAGAAGACAGTGGAAGGGCAAAGGTATACTAGCTCTTAGGTTTGTACACTAAGCACAATGTTCAGGAAAATTAGCCCCTGTCCAGGACGAGAAATTCGGAATCCCATCCAAAGCACTGGTAATTCCTGGACATAGTTTGAAGATCAGAGAATATTGACTTTGTTGAGAGCCGTCTCTGGAGTAGCACAGGCCTCAGGAGTTCCTAGTCTTCATTTGAGCAGATGGGAGCCTGAGAGTAAGCATTACAGAAGGGCAATGACAGGGATCAGTGTCCGTGTTAGTGCTGGCGTTGGAGCTTTTGCTGCCATTGCTCTGGCCATGTCGGTTAGCTTGTCACCCTCTACTTCCCTGCTAGCTTTACCTTAGAAGGGCCAGCCCTTCCTCTTATTCTATTTGCCTGAACCCTGAGTAGGTTTCAGTTTCTTTTAATGAAAAGCAGCTTGACCAGAAAGAATATCACCATGTGCCTTGCCTGCTGTCTCATAAACTAGACCAGAAACAAGAAGAGTGCTTCTTCCCAATCTCCCTACATCTCTGCATTCCTGGTGCTGTGCCAAGCCTGCAACAGCTGCCAGGGTGGAAAGGCACCAGAGTCTTCTGGATTTTTGTGGACTTTGGCTTTATACACCCAGAGACATCTCTTTACTTTCTTGGTTTTGGTGTTCCCCCATGATTTTTGGTGAAATAGCCTCTGGCCCTGTAGCACTCACTAAGACAACCAGCCATCCTCACCCTTGAAGCAGGTGATTTAGACAGCCAACCAGCAGCAGGTCTAAGGAAAAAGTTATCAGGGTTGAGGAGTGGGCAGCAGCTGCAAGGAGATGAGATCCCATTTGTGTGATGCAAGCACCCTGGTAGCTCCCAATCAAAGATCTGGATTGGCTAAGAATATCCCGTTAGGGAGATGATCAGGGCATTCTAGATGACTGACAGTTTGTTTCTTTAGATTGAAGTGGCTGCCTTTATTCTCCACATTCCTTTTTCCCAAAGTACATCCTTGAAAAGGATTTGCTAGAAAGGATGATCTGAGCCTGAGTTATGCCTTATCTTCTCAAAAGAAAACTGAGATTGGAGGGGTTAATATATCCTATCTCTACAGCTTCTGGAGCAGGGCCAGGCCCAGGAGGAGGCAGGGCCCTGAGGAATGCCAGGATATCCCTGCTAGCACGGCTTATGTACATAGCTCAGAGGGAAGCCAGACCAGGCCAGTAATTCAACGAAGGAGGGAAGAGCCAGGTGGGGAATAAGGGTATCAAATGGTGGGCCAGAGGCCAGAGGGAAGGTCAACCAACGTGTTCGATGCCAGAGATGGAGCTTAAACAAATGGGAGATAGGAAGGACCAAATGGACATTGAGTAGGGAGGGGATAAGACTGGGGAGTGGAACAGAATTTATTAAGATGAAACTGGCAAGCTGCCACAGCCCTTCAGTGCTCATTTAGTACACTCCCTTAATATCCTGAAGCGAGGCCTTGAGCTGTCAGCTTCTCACTGGACGTGCAGCACATAGGCCAGGGCGTGCTGGGAACAGAGAAGAAACTCTGAGCCAAAGTGAGAGGGACTTGCCAGAGTCAAGGGCAAAGCTAGGGCAGAGGTGGCTTCCCAGAGAAGAGGATGGCAATAAGAGACCAAGACCAAGCAAAGATATAGGAAATACTGGCCCATTTCATGGATGTCAAGGTCAAAGGGATAACTAACACAGGGGAACAGCTAAAGGGAATGGTTTCAGTGACTTCTGGCAGAGACCAGGAGTGAGGTAGGATGAAAGATTGTTGGAATGTAGGATTGTGAAATATAAAGCTAAATCTTTCAAGGAAATCTATCCAACAGGAGGGAGGGAAGAGCAAGAGATTGCCCAGCTCCAGGAAATGGAGCAGGCAAAATAATATAGTGAAAATAGGTACCAGTTCGATTGCAGGGTACAAGGTGGGACTTCCCTAACTGAACTAAAAAACCCAGGAGGCGGACACTTGGGTGGCTCAGTCAGTGAAGTTTCTACCTTCAGCTCAGGCCATGATCCCACTGTCCTGGGATCAGGCCCCAAGTCAGATTCCCTGCTCAGCAGGGAGTCTGCTTCTCCCTGGCCTTCTCCACCTCCCCCAGCTTGTACTTTCTCTCTCTCACTCTCTCACTCATTTTCTCTCTCAAATAATAAAATAAAATAAAATAAAATAAAATACCCCAGAGAAGCAAGTGGAAGAGAGCTATAGAGGAGCTTCCAGGGAGAATCATTGCCCAAAGACATGAAAGCACCTGGGTCTTATTTCAGCTAGAAAACCAAAGACCATTTCCAGACGTGCACTGACTAGTAGGGTAAGTGCTATTGATGTTGCTAACGAAAGTCTTCCCAGCCTTGGGATGGAAGAGGCAGGTTTTGAACATCTGGGTGCTAATTATCAATAGTGGAGATGAGATGAGGATCAGTGTGGAACCTAACAAAGGAAGATTCAGAGAGGAGCCAGCAAGAACTCCAAGGTTCAGTGGGACTCATGTTACCTCATGGGGGCAAGAAATAAAATGCTGCTGTGTTGAGACACAACATTCTGATGTGCCACTGCCAAGACTGTGAGTAGGCGTATTCTTTCTGGGGACCAGTTTGGCCATAAGTTGAAAATCCATAAAAAAAATATGCCTTGCCTTTGACCAAAACTTCCACTTCTAGGGATCTAATCTAAGAAAATAAGGATTGATGCAGACTCAGTTCTATGTACAAGGAAGCTCACCATCTTGTCATTCATATCTAAAGAAAACCAGAAGCAATACAAACATTCAATGGTAGGTTAGTGTAAAGAACTTCTGGAAAATGGACTATTATATGACCTCACTAAATCATGCCTTTGAAGAATCCTAACTGGCATGGGAAAATGCTTATGTTGCTTAATGCTAAGTGGTAAAGCAAAAGCAAAACAAACAAACAGATGTAGAAAGTGGTGTATATAGGAAAATTTCAATGATGTGAAAAATTTTAAATAAATATACAAATGAGGATGCCTGGGTGGTTCAGTGGTTGAGTGTCTGCCTTCAGCTCAGGGTGTGATCTGGGGTCCCAAGATAGAGTCCCACATTGGGCTCCCTGCAGGGAGCCTGCTTCTTCCTCTGACTATATCTCTGCCTCTCTCAGTGTCTCTCGTGAATAAATAAATAAAATCTTTAAAAATAAATAAATATATCTACAAATGCACAAAAATTAAAATGAGGACTACTAAAGCATTAAAAGTCACTATCTTGGGTAGGGATATTACAGATTGTGTTAAAATTCTCACCAATTTTCTAAAATGAACCTGTTTCTATTATAAACAGAAAATGGAAACATACTAGGGAGAATTAGGGCATGGGGTGGAATTCCTTATGTTGAGGACCTCTGCCCCCTTGTTTGAAGCATCATAATCATACCTCAAAAATCATGCATGTACACACGGTCTACAAGACTTCTAACTTCTTTAGAGCACTGATGTCTCTAATTGCAGGTAAACTGGATGCATAAGACACCAAATCTTTTACTTTTAAATTACTGGAATCTTTATTTCTGTTGAGATGTAGTATACTCGACCCATTTGTATAACACAGTAAAGGCAAGTGAGACCCAACCTTGTTGAAATAAATGAAAATATTTATTACTTCATCACTGAATGGAATCAGTATTATAACCCATGTGTCTTGATTTATAAGGCATGTCAGAGCTTCCGCAGCAAGTGACCTGGGGAACCAGCAGAACTGGGGTAGGAAGGACTAGTTAAGCTATGGTAATGAGCAGGCTAAGTGTCAATGTCCAACGGGGGACTGGATACTCAGGATCACCATGAGGGTATCCAAGAATTCTAATCCGATGGAACTCGGCAGTGGCACATGGTGGTTTCATACTCTGGTTCTTTAATGTTTCAAGAGTAGAGATGTATTTACCTTAGTTAATGGCAGAGGTCAGGCAGGGATAAGAAGATGGTGTTGTAGGGATGAGAGGTGTAAGGAAGTCAGGGAACCCTCCTCATGGCTGCACAGCTGTGTGCCACGGAGACCAGAACAACATTTAAAAACTAGAAGCTGCTTTAGAATGCAAAATGCAGCTTGGGTTGTCCTATGGAGACTCTGGGCAACCTGACTGTAATGCTCTGTCATTTTAACAATGCCACAGCTACACTTGGCCCGTTTTTACTGTTCCTGCCTTTTAATGTCAACTTCATGTGTTGTTTTTGTTTCATGGCTTCTGCTCACTAATGGTGTCTGTCACCTTCATGGTTTCTACGTTCTGTGTATGTTTTTTCTGTGGCTTTCCAACTTTTGTCCCTGCTACCAACAGCAGTGCTCCCCAGACTTAACAGCTCCAACATAGAAGATCTTAGTAGTGATGTTGCTCACCCTTTTCCTCATTGGGTAGAGCTCTCCTGCCTGATCATGTTATAGAACATTGATAGGCCTAAAATAGGCAACTCTTGGATGAGACACACAAATGTGGTTAGAATCAGCTGAGTCCAGGATGTGGAAGCTGTGGTTAGCCTTTCTCAGAATGGATAATAGGCATTCTAGGAATTAAGAGTATAAGAGATTCCTCCCTGTTGTACAGAGTTCATCCAATATGAGACAAACCTTAGCCTGAGGTTAGAGAAAGACAGGGATCTCCTCAAGAAATGAAAGGTTGAAGTTGTGGGAATCATAGACCCATGAGGGAAATTGTGTCAGATGCCAGACATGGTGGAGAATGGGAAAAGACTAGCACATAACACACACTCAAATATCTATAGCTCATCCCAGCCATACTGGATTTCAGACTTGGGATAGTATGACAAATGGTAGTAAATTGGTTAATGGACTTCCTATCACAAGAAGTCTTGGTCAGGATTAGTGTAGGATTGAGCGATATTGACCCAACACACTGGATGCCTCTGGTCCTCTGTTGAAATTCCTTAGATTCTTTCACAATATCTAGGGAGGGAATTTTGCTTCTCTGAAGAGTATATTCTTTAGCTAACAGTGGGTTAGGAAATACTTTCTGAACTTTTGGCTTCAGGACTCTGAATTTAAATAGTCAACACAGATTCCTCCACTCTGTTCTGAATGGGCATTATAGTATTTAAATTTTTTTCTTTAACATGTGTACTAGTTTCCTATGGCTGTTGTGACAAATTACCACAAGTCTAGATGCTTAAAAACAATAGAAATTTATTCTCTCACAGTCCTGAAGGCCGGAAATCCCAAATCAAGACAGTGGCAGGAACACGCTCCCTCTGAAGGCTTTAGAGAAGAATTCTTTCTTGCCTCTTCCTAGTTTCTGTTGGCTGCCAGCAGTCCTTGGTTTTCCTTGGTTTATAGCTGCATTACTCTAATCTCTACTCATTTGTATATGGCCATCTTCTCTCTATGTGGGCCCCTGTGTCTCTTTCTCTTCTTATAAGGATTCCAGTGATCAGATTAGGGTTCACCCTAATCTAGTGTGACTTCATTTGAACAAATGACATCAGCAAAGACCCTTTCTCTAAAGAAGGTCATATTCTGAAGTTCCAGGGAGATATGAGTTTTGAGGGGACATAATCCAACCCAGTCTAACATGTTAAATATTCCCGGGATGCCTGGATGCCTCAGTGGTTGGATGTCTGCCTTCAGCTCAGGGCATGATCCTGGAGTCCCGGGATCGAGTTCCACATCAGGCTCCCTGCATAGAGCCTACTTCTCCTTCTGCCTATGTCTCTGCCTCTCTCTCCCTCTCTCTCTCTCTGTGTCTCTCATGAATAAATAAATATAATCTTAAAAACAACAACAACATGTTAAACATTCCTGATTTTTTGTCAAGTAAATAATGGAAAGAAAATCCTATGCTTTTCTTAGTCTCTGTTGGACGAGGTCTATTTCTTATTTACATTTCTAAAACGGATACAGGATACAGAGATGACTAAGGTCATGAAACCTTAAATCTTTGACCAGCTGCCTGGCATCACCATCGATTCTCAAGTGATCTGAGTAGAAGGGACACCTGGCAATAAACACTGCTTATAACTACCTGGGACTTTGGCTTTAAACTGCCAAGGGACTCCTCCGCCCGCCCATTCCAAGATTTGGGCTGAACCACTGGGCCTTTTGTCTAAAGCCCCAAATAGAAGTAAGAAAATGTCTTCATACAGACCCAGAGTCAAGATTATAATTTTTCATACTGACAAGAGGTCAAAAAGGATTCACTCAAATGAAACAATGTCGCAAGGGAAAAAAAAAAAAGTTGATCTCTACCACTGGAAGGTGCAGACACTAATAAAAGTGTGGGCTTTGGAAACAAGTTTGACATGGGTTCAGATCCTGATTTCACCACCTACTGGCTGGATGAGCTTGTTCAAACTAATTAGTCTTTTAAGTCTCAGTTTCCTGGGTGACCTGGGTGGCTCAGTGGTTTAGTGCCTGCCTTCAGCCCAGGGTGTAATCCTAAAGACCCGGGATCAAGTCCCACATTGGGCTTCCTGCACGTAGCCTGCTTCTCCCTCTGCCTGTGTCTCTACTTCTCTCTCTCTCTGTATCTCTCATGAATAAATAAATAAAATACATTTTTTAAAAGTCTCAGTTTCCTCATTCGAACAATGGAGATAGTAGTATCTTCCCTGTAGAACTATTGTGAAGAGTAAATGATATCATCTATGTAATATAGATGCAAAGTTCTAGCTATAATCATTACTGAGTTTGCATCAACAGGTCCAAGCTGCTCATATCAGGCCTTTTAGCTCATAGAGGCCACACTGATTTCTACTGGAACTTCCTAGAACAAGAAGGCCCTCCTGTATAGGAAGCACCCAAATACCTTTACTCACCAGCCACGTAAGAGACAAATTCTCCAAAAGACAAACCAAAGAGCACTCTCATATCAGCCAGATATTTTAACCTAGAGGTTGCAAATCGGCAGATCCTCTGCCAGATTCTGTCCCTCATGAGTTTTCCTTTGCCTAGACAAAATTTTTTAAAATTTGGAATTTGTTGGCCACATTAAAAATTCAAAGATCTTTAAAAACCCAAATTTCTGAGTTGAAAAATCAGAAGACCAGGCAATATTATGCTAAATTTTCCCATGACTAGAATGTCCATATACCATATTTTACAAACTGGCACTTTTTTTGAAAACTGGCACACTTTTGAGAGTGAGAGGAGGTTCTATTAATAATTATGCTTGAACAACAAGCATTGACTGAAACCACCCGAGGCAAATAAGGATTTGTGGTTGGCCACCCTACTCATTATCCCAGTGTTCTGGAACTAAGGAGGAATGAGTACCTGCCTTCTGGCTCTCTCAGTTAGCTCCTACCTCTAGGGTTTTGAATTTTCAACCTCTATTTTAATACCTCTGTATATCTCACCTAATAATTGGCCCTTCACCACCATAATCAAACATCTCTGACCTGGGCTTCTATCACCTTCCTTCTCTAAGAAGAAAAGATTGTGTGGAGTTATCAATCAATGCATATGCTGGACTTCATTCAGGTACTATCAGAGATTCTTACAGAATTTCCAGAAGCATAGTAACACTTATGTAATGTCGTTAATACTTTGTCATCATCTAGTGTCTTATTAATTAGTCCTTCGTCCTTCTCTGTGTCTATAGGGCATATATCATTGGATTATGTCATATGTCACAATAATCTAGAGACATTGTAAGATTATTGAAGTACCCTCTTAATCATGAAAGGATTGGTTTAAGAGAAACATAAACTAATTCTTTGAAAAACGTTAAGGAGTCCTCATCCAATGAATGGATTGTGTTCCAACAGTTTGCTTGTAAGTCTAGCATAAAGAACCAAAAGACATACTCTTCTAAAATGATGCTGTCAAAAAATTAAAAAAATAAAAAATAAATAAAAATGATGCTGTCACCTCTTCACCTGATACACAAATACACCCAAATTAAAATGAAATATATATATTTTAAAATAAATATACAATAGTATATCTAAAGATTAGTACTGAGTAATAATCTATCCCTGGGTTATTAGTATTTTGAATTCTGTATGTAAGAGGAAGTATCTTCTAAGTATTCTTGTTTTTTTGTTTTTGTTTTTGTTTTTGTTTTTTCCATAAGTACTTACCCTTTAGGAATTCTGAACCAAGGCCAGTGGCGGGAGAAGTAATTTACCGAGGGAATTTTTTTTTTTCCCTAAAGATTTCACCTATTTATTCATGAGACACAAACAGAGAGAGAGAGGCAGAGACACAGGCAGAGGGAGAAGCAGGCTCCATGCAGGGAGCCTGATGTGGGATTTGATCCTGGTACTCCGGGATCACACCCTAGGCCAAAGGCGGTGCTATACCACTGAGCCACCTGGGCTGCCCAGCTGAGGGGATTTTGTGAACATTCTCTTCATCTGCTCATTTGTATTGCAAAATGTTTATTCATGTAGTATTTGTAAAATAGGCACAATATATATAATAAATGTCAAAGTTCTTTATTACCTAGAATATTTGATAAACAGAAATATACAAAATACAGAGATACAGAGAACATGTCATTCTTTGATCAAAGTAGATTATTTGAAATTTTTTTAAGATTTTATTTATTTATTTGACCGAGAGAAAGAGCACAGCATGGGGAGCAGCAGAGGGAGAGAAAGAAGCAGGTGCTCTCCTGAGCAGGGAACCCAATGCAGGACTTGATCCCAGGATCCTGGGACCATGATTTGAGCTGATGGCAGACACTTAACCAACTGAGCCACCCAGCCACCCCTAAGGTAGAGTATTTGGAACTTACAGTGTGGGACAGGACTGTTTAGAGCTGGTGGGCAATTTGGAAAGTGTCTTGCTTGAGGAGACAGATGACCTTGCTTTGAGTTCAATCTCTGCTATTAACTGATTGTGCAACTTTTGGGTAAATAGCTTACCCTCATTGAGACACAGCTTTCTTATAAGAAATCTGAATAAGAATGATAACAATAATTCATATTTCACAGACTTGTTTTGAAGATAAATTGAGATAACATATGTGATAGAGCTTTGTACACTGTGAAATGCTGTGAAAAATAATAAAAAAGTAAATTAACACTTATTAAGCTCTTATTATGAACCAAGAATGGTGATGGAATTGCTATCATTAACTAGCAACCAATACTAATTGCAGTGGCAGCAATGGTATCCTTACAATTGCCACTCTAAATTTTCCTCTGTTAGATATAAATAAAGAAACCAGAGCACCCCTTCCATTCTGGGCAGAAACCAATCAGTCTTTTCCTACTGAAAATACTCACAGAACACCAGACTTGTAAACATCCTGCCTCCTGATTTTAATGACAATATTACAATGGAAATGATGCCACATCCTGGCCTACACCCCAGAGTAGGAGTGATATTGACTCATTGGGACTTGTGAATATTATAAAGAAGAAATACCTTCTTAAAGAGTTGGATAATGGCAACATTAGCCAGACTTGGACTTCGTATTTCTATGGGGCAGGAGAAGGAAATGGTCTTGGGTCAGACTAGTACCCGTTAATAGTATGCAAAGACACCAAGTGTCTTTTTTTTTAAATTTTTATTTATTTATGATAGTCACACACAGAGAGAGAGGCAGAGACACAGGCAGAGGGAGAAGCAGGCTCCATGCACCGGGAGCCCGACGTGGGATTCGATCCCGGGTCTCCAGGATCGCACCCTGGGCCAAAGGCAGGCGCTAAACTGCTGCGCCACCCAGGGATCCCCACCAAGTGTCTTTTAATTGTGTAGTTTTGATTCCTAAAACTTGTGTATTATCTTGTGTGTTGGTTTGCTATAGATGCCATAACAAAGTAACACAGACTGGGTGGTTTAACAGAAATTTATTTTTTCACAATTCTGGAAGCTAAAAGTCTAAAATCTAGGTCTTGATGTGGTTGGTTTCTTCAGAGGCTTCTTTCAGCTTATAGCTAGGTATTTTCTCCCTGTGTCTTCACATGGTTTCCCTTGGTGTCTTTGCACGGTCTCTGTGTCTATGTTCTAATCTTCTCTTCCTTTTTTTTTAGATTTATTTATTTATTTTAGAAAGAGAGAGGGAGGGAGTGCATGAGAGCAGGGTGAGGGGCAGAAGGAGAGGGGGACTGAGAGAGAGACAGAGAATCCTGAGGCAGACTCCCCACTGAGCATGGAACCTGAAGCAGGGCTCCAGCCCAGGATCCCGAGATCAGGACCTGAGCCAAAATTAAGAGTCAGCCATTTAATCAACTGAGCCACCCAGGCAATCTCTAATCTTCTCTTCTTATAAGAACATCAGTCATATTGGATTAGGGCCCACACTAATGGCCTCATTTTAACTTAAAGTATCTCTTTAGAGACCCTATCTCCAAATACAGTCACATTCTGAGGTACAAGGGGTTAGAACTTCAACATTGAATTTTGAGGTAACACAATTCAGCCCATAACATCTTATAAGATAAATCAGAGATCTACTTTGTTCTCAAGAAATTTTCCCTGTGGCTAGGTCCTTCATCTTTTCCTTCTCCCCACAGTCCTGTCCCACCCCCACTAGCGAAACCACCTGGCACCTTCAGTTTCATAGCACTTCAAATACTAATTCCTGAATATAACATTGATTTTGACATTGGCAGCTCCATTTCAGTGACTTGGTGTTCAAGAAAAGCTTGTGGAAATTAAAATACCACTTCTCCATGAAACATCTTCAAAGAGTCCTTCTAGAAGCCACTGTTCTTTGACCCACATCCTATGCTTCTAATTATTTTAGTATTTAAGTAACTCCAGCGTCTATATCAAGACCTCTTGTCTATTAGTCTACTCATTTCCTTAGATTCTGGTTTCTTGTCTTATCCTTTTAGTCATTTTTCCAGAATGGAACTCTTTTTTTTCCTCTTGATTTTTAGTCATTACCCAGAAGGAAGTCATTAGAAGTTGGCTTGATCTTGTTCATTCCAACTAAGAATATTTGTCTTCATCTATTCACACGAGAGATCTAAAGCATGTTTCACCTTGCAGTGAGTGAGACTCAGGCTAACTCCTAAGCAAGGCAAGTTACAGTTGTGATGCCTTGTTTGCCACTCCATTTGTTCTCCACCCTGAATATACTAAGCTGATGGTTTCAGTGATGTTACATAACAGGGATTTCATCAGCTTTCTGGCTAGTAGCATATATGGTTATACTTGTGATCTCATATACTCTAGGACCATGTAGCTCCCAGACAAAATTTAATTACACTGATGAGCATCCTAAACTGAATATGTCATCAAGCATAACAATGTCAAATCTATCATTGGCAAAGGATATCAGTCCATCAATGATAATCAATTAATATTTTTCAAGGTCTTTGAAACAGAAGCATTTATAGACATTTCCAGATACCATTAAGCTTTAATAGGATTATTAATTCATAGTGCTATTTTTCCCCTATTTCCTTCCTCCTAATTTAAGCCCCAGCTATTGAGATATTTAGATATAAAATAGTTTAAATCCAGGTATCTAAATGACTAGATAATAATAGTCTTCTGATGCTATAGAATGCAACCTCCTCTTGAATAAACTTAAAAGGAGGCTTTGCTGAAACAGGTTTGTAAAACTAAATATTTTTCAACTTTTACAAGCAGCCACTTACTTCCCAGTCCTCTGGCAAGCATGCCACAGGCAGCCACCCCTATATAAATATGCAGTTAGAAAGATAAACACTCATTAAAGTCCCTAGTGGTAGCATTGTTTCTCAGGGTTCAGCAATATTTGTTCAGTGGACAGATAAAGAAAGAGATTAGCAATGTTTCCATTGGGCTTTACTTCTTCCTAAAGCCAGCCAACCTTCTCCCTAGGAGAAAAACAGTAATCTGTGTGTGTGCCTCAGGACAACTTTCTACTTCAAGAGCAAACCAAACTCCTCATTGGGTCCATGCTAAGCCATTCGTTTTTTTCAGGGCCATTAATTTTAGTAATGTAATTGGTCAGACCACCAAAATAATAGGAGTAAATTTGTAGAACAAATTTCCTATTTAAACATGTTAGTATAGCTTAAATATTTACACATGAAACTAAAAATGATTTGGGCAGGTGCTCTAATCTCATTTCATAGACTTATAGACTGTCTAAGAGCTTAATCTATCAGTTAGTATAGTAAGAGCTCTGGTCTTTGTTCTAGCCTAATTAGGTCAACGACTAACCATATGATCTCTGGGGAAGCTGGGCTGGGCTTTCCTTATAAAATAAAGGAGCAGGGAGTAGATGAGCTCTAATACCCCTCTGACTCCAAAAATTTATGATATGCTCTTGGGAAAAACAGATCTCATCTTCTTATCGCATAATGTTTTTGGTGAGCTCAAATGACAGGATGTACTCCAAAGCATCATGTCGACCAGGGAACAGAATACACAGGTGAGGGGTGGCTGTATTTACTTTCTTAAGTTAGCATTTGGCAGAATAAATGAAAGAAAAACAATAGCAGAAAATGTTTGTCCCTCCACTTTAAAGAAGGAAGGAAATAATTTTAGATTCTAGAGTTATTTATGGCTCTTTCAGATAGAGTTGGGTGAAGTGATTAAATTTGTCATGTGTTAATACATTGGTTCTAAGCAGCTAACATAAAATCTTTACCAAACAAAGCAGTATGCTTTAAAATGTTCAAAATGTTAACAAATTAATCTTTCCAAAAGAGAAATCTAATATTTAGGCATATGTTATTTTCTTTAAACTTTTTCATTTGTTGATTACTTTCAAGTACTTTTCCATGGGTGAGGATACAATGGTGAACAAAACAGGCTAAATCCCTTCTACCAGGGAGCTTAACTTCCCATGGCAGTGAGCGAAAATAAAAATACATACAAATAAGCTAATAACTATACCAAATCAGTAGAGGAATAAATACCATGGCAACATTTAGAACAGAGTAAGAAAGATGGGGGAGTATCAAAGAGGGGAAATGCTGTTTTCTACGGAGTGGCCAGGGAATACGTCAATGATATGGAACAGCAGGCAACTGTGAGGGAATAAAGAGGAAGTCATGTACATACATTCCCCGTAGAGGGAACAGCAAATGCAAAAGCTCTATGCAAGAGAGGACTTGGGGTATCTGGGAAACAGCAAGAAGGCTAGAGTGGTAGAATAAGAATGAGAGGAATGATTCCCCGTTGTTTTTTCCAAGGGAAGAGCCATCAAACTTATTTTCATCTTAACATTGACTTTAAGTCCAGCAGAAACTCTTTTTTTAATGATTTTATTTATTTGAGAGAAACAGTGCAGGCACAAGTTGGGGGGGGGGGTAGGGCCAGAGGGAGAGAATCTCAAGCAGATTTCCCATTCAGCAAGGAACCAGACTAGGGACTCCATCCCAGGACACCGGGATCGTGACCAGAGCTGAAATCAAGAGTCAGACACTTTAACCAACTGAGCCACCCAGGCACCTCAAGTCCAGTAGAAACTCTTTATTGAACTTCTTTTGTTCTGTGTCTTGGTTTTTCATTTGTAAAATGGGGATGATAATAGTAACTCATAGGCTTGGGAGAACTAAATGACTTACTAAATATAAAGAATAATTAAGATAGTGTCTACTGCAGAGTGGACCATGGAGGGCTAGTTGTTATTACTATCACCACCATCATCATCATCTCTTTATTCACAACATCAATAATTCAAGTTTTTAGGCCAATAGTATTATTTTGTGTCAATCATTAATTATTGGGAGAGTTTCCTTACACATGTTCTTAGGACATTAGGTAAGATCATGGTATGTGATGACTTAAACACAGAGGTTCATGTCATCAACTGTCTTACAGATAACTTAAAATAACATGAAAAAGAACTGGGGTTTGAAATTTAATATGTTAATTTGGACATAAAATGAGTAGGATTTTGCCATATACTCACTTGAGTTTTTCTTTGTTTTTTTCAGTCAGTCTTAGTTTCCTCTCCTGATGGCAACACAGAATTCTTGGATGTTTGCAATCTCTTTCACATTCATTTCCAGCATGTGGTCTGAATTGATTCCTTGTTTCTCAATTACAACCATCATGGAATCAAGATTAATAACCTGCTTGGTGAGTTTTGTACACTTTGGAATCTGGAGCCTTTGTACTCACTGTGGCCTGTCGGGCTTTCTGTGGTTCTTTCTAAATGCTCCTGCAGCAAAGGTCAAGGACAACAGCAAAGACAGGGAACCTGCTTGCCTTTGGGCCATCCCTACCTTCTTCCATGATTTTTTCTCTTCTCCCAGGAATTTACTCATGGTTGCGGAGAGTCTGGAAGTGGATTCAAAGTTCACTAACATAAACCCTGTGCTTAGAACAATGTCTGGCATATTGGAGATACTCATTAAGTATTTGTGAAATAATTAAACATACAATAGGTTTAGGGGGCCATCTTGCACTCTCCTAAAGGGACATGATTGAGAGGTAGAGTGCCTGTTTATTGTATTATCCTGTGGGGCTGGACTCCCATCCCTACCTGCCACATGCAGCAACTGCCTACATTATCTGGCTCTTTAACTCAAGGTACAGGGTACCTGGGGCAGGCTTTACTTTTAGTGGCCACTGCACTAGGTTTCACTAATTCCAACAGATTGAGCAGAGCTTGGAAAGAAAGAAAAGAAAAGAAGGAAAAAGCATCCTGGAAGGATGTTTATTCCTGGGCTCACTGGTCATTCCTTCAACATTCCTCCAGAAAATACTTAGTAGGGGCCCCTTCTGTATCGGACATAGGCCAGAGTAACAATATACTGTAGACCTGTGTTCTCTAATTAGTATAAATAAACACAACCAAATAAAGTACTTCATGAGAATCACAAGTGGCACAAAAATAGGATTCTATATACCATATAATGTCAAATGGGATGACTGATTTTCAGTGAAGAGAACAGGAAAGCTTCAGAGAAAAGGCGGTATTCTCTTCATCATGGAAAGAATGAAGAACACTTCAATAGGCAGAGTGGTTATGTGTCATTAATAAATACTATAATTATAAAATAGCAATACTACACCATCTGTCAAAAGTTTCATTAGTAATCAAGCATCCAAATATGGCTCTAAAAAAAAACAAAACAAAAAAACCCCAAATACGTCTCTGAATTTCTATTTGTCTGCGGTTCCTTGTGCTCCCAAACTCTAATTCTGAGCTACTTTAATCATGGAACACATAGGTAAAAAACAAATCAGCTTATAATGCCATGTGCTGGGACACTATTATAGGATTTAGTAGAGATATTGCCCTTTATTTTTTTCATTACTAAACACATGAGACATCTGTCCCAGAAGACAGATTTTTGATGTTTGTTGTTTTTCAGTTAATGCTTGTATTTATTTTATTGTAAAAATGAATTACCTTCTTTTTTGAGAATGCTTCCAAGTATCATATTTCTCATGGCTATTGATGAAAAGTAGAGACTATGACCGGTGTTTAATATATTTGAGAGAGATTTAAAGGAAGGATAAGATTGAGGTTTTTTTTTTTTTTTTCCTAATTCCCTTCCTATAATTTTGCCCATTTATTCAGCAAGTATTCATGAAGTGCCTGTTTCTCCTAGCATAGACGACAGGAAGACTATTCCTGGTAGAGGTAAGTGCTACTAATTTATGCTCTAACCATTCAATACAAATGCTGTACTTTGTTTCATATATGATGTGTGACCCAGCATCTAGATAAAGGCTTTTAATTTGGGTTGTTTCCCCAACAGCATTCATGAGTCCCACTACTCGAGGAGCATTTAATGGTAAGAAGCAAAGCGCACAGTCAGGGGGAGATGTATTCATTAGTATTTACTGAGGCAGGTACTTTATATAAGACTTAATGTAATGAGTAATTTAGTTTTTTGAAAACGACCACCAGTCGAAGATAGAAGAGAGTGGGACAGTTTTAAAGTTGAGCACAAAATGTATTCTTGTTCTGGAAGGGAGAAGGAAGGGGTGGAAAGAAGGCCGACGAGGCAAGTTGAAGACAGGATTCCCGACTGGGAGAAATTCAGAGCCCACCTAAGACATGTCCACTTAAACAGGGACAGAGGATCTGCTACCTGCTGGAAGACACAAGAGGTGACCTGTGCTTCAGGTGCGCTCCGCCTGTCGCGCCGCAAGCCGCACGGGGTGGCCCGCGCGTCCTGCAGGGCCGGGACCGCCCGCCCGCTGGGTGCCCTGACACCCCGCGCTCCGCGTGCCGGGGCCGGCCCCGCCCCCAGCCGAGGCGGGGCGCCGGAGCCCCGCCCCCAGGGCGCGCGGGCCAATGGGCTGGGCCGCGGGGGGCGGGGCGCGGCCGGGGGCGGGGCGAGCGGGCGGCGCGGCGGCGGCCGGAGCTGCTGGGGCGGCGGCGGCGGCGGCGGCGGCTCGGCCGGGCGTCCGCGGGCCGTGGGGGATGGGGGCGGCGCGCTGCAGCCCTCGGCGGGGGCGGCGGCGGCCGTGACTGCTGGGCGGGCGGCGGCGTCCGGGCGGCGGGATGGAGCGCGGCGGTGAGTGCGGGGCTCGGGGCGCGGCCGGACGGTCGCGGTGCGGGGTGCGGGTGGCCCACGCGGCGGCCCGGAGCGGGGGGCGGGGGCGGGGCGGCCGGCGGGGGCGGGCGGTGTCCTTGGGGCTGCGGGTCCTCCGGGAGCGGCGCTGCCGGACCCCCCGGACCCGGGGTGCGTGTCCTGAATCAGGCGCGGCCGCGGGGGGAGAGGCTCGCGGGCGGCTTTCGTCCCCTTCCAGGCGCCCCGGAGCGTCCTGCAGCCCCTCGCCCCTTTCTGGCCACGCGCCCTGGCCGCCTCGGTGCGCAGTGCAGGGCCCCCCCCCCCCCCCGCCCCCTTACCCCATAGGCTCCCTCCACCGGGACCTCACGATCGTCATCCTCACTTGGGATCTTTTTGGAAGTTTGGTGGCGTTTTCTGAAATTTCAGTCTGACAAATGCAAAGGATGAGATAAAATAACAGACCTCTCGTGTTCCATATCTACCTTTGCTTATCACACTTCAGGTCACCGAGGCCCAGACTGTGTATTATTTGGAGAGGCGGGGGGAGCACTGAGGGTAGAAAGACGCTCCTTTTCCCTTCAGATGGAAATGTGCCCCCACTCGTGCGCCTCCGCCCCTCTCTCCGCACCACTCCCCTCGCCCTACCCGTCCTTTCCCCGGTACCTGCCCCTTCGCCCCCCCACCCCCCGCGCCCACCTTTTCCCGAGCCTTGGCTCTAGGGCAAGTCCTGTGCTTTGCAAAATGAAATGGACAGGCGGGGGCTTGCAGCTCCTGGGAGGATGTATCCCTGTGAGTTTGTTTCCCTGGATGTCCCAGGACCCTGGGATGGAAACTTGGTGCTGGGAGCCGCCTTCCTGTGGCCCGGAGAGTAGCTGTCCCTGCCTTTGAGCCCCCCTGAGGTGTCCAGAGTCTATCTCGCTTCCCCCCCCCCCCCCCCCCACTACTCTACAGACGAGGGCAAGATGCTTTTTCTTTTCTTTTCTTCTTCTTCCTCTTTTTTTTTAATCTTTGTTTTCACTACCCCCTCTGTACCTTGTGGGGTTTGTTTGTTTGCTTGCTTATTTATTTTTTAACGTCCTCAGTCTCCTGATGTTGAGTATTTTGGGAGTGTTAAGAAGTGTTTTGTGTAAGATCCAGGACGCTGATGGAGCCAAAATTGTCACAGGGCCTTTTGTTCCTCAATTATCGTTTCCTTTCCTCTCTTATTGGGAATAAGCTTTGCCTCTTCATCCAGTTTAGGAAAGGGATTTTCTCTTCAAGAATTCACGAGTAAAGAAGTCAGAACAAATAATGAGAATCTTGGAGACTTAGATTCCTCTCTTCAGAGATTTCTTTAGGCAGTTTGCCAGAAATGCATAATTAGAAATACTTCCTGATTGTAGGAACAGTGCAAGTGAGTGACGCTTAAGCTTAAATTTCATTAGCTTTAATGGTACAAATAGCTCTGGTCTCCAGATTCTCTCTCTCTCTTTCTCTCTCTTTAAGATGTTTATTTATTTATTCATGAGAGACACACAGAGAGAGAGGCAGAGACATAGCAGAGGGAGAAGCAGGCTTCCAGAGGGGAGCTTGGTGCGGGACTGGATCTCAGGACCCTGGAGTCACGACTTGAGCCAGAGGCGCCCCTGGTCTCCCAATTTTAAGAAGGGTTGGAGAGTGAACTTGAAAGAAGGTAACTTAGGCCTGGGTAGAAAATGTTTCAGTCCCCAAATTGGTAGGAAATAGAACTTTGGCTGAGATGAAGAAACGCACTGTTTGGCAAATATGTGTTGGCTGATCATTCCCACTCTGCCCACCTGCCTAAAATAGAACATCCACCCAAATTATCGGTGCCTTCACTTTGCATCTGGAGAAGCCCTTGATCTAGGAATGTGGACTTCCACAGCCACTGCTGTTGGTCCCAGGAGTCAGCACTGTGCTGAACAAAGCTCACACCCAGAAGGCCCCCTGGAAGGATTTGCATTCCTGTGCTATTGGTGATTCATTCAGCAGTCACCCAGATACGATAATTTCATCCCACTGTATATGACATAGGGTCCTGTGGAACCTTTCAGTCTATCGTATAGAAGTAGCTAGTTGCAGATACGTAGGGCCCAATGCATACTATATTGGGTTACACAAGAAAGGTATATTGAATGTCCTATAGGAAAGTAGAGGGATGATTTATTTTCAGTGGAGGGAATGAAAGGCTTCTTGGAAGGAATGATGTTTTGTGTGAGATTGAAATTAAGAGAACAATTTCAATAAGCACAGAAGGCAGAAAGCTTTGCCCTTCTGGATAGAATTGCTGGTTATCTCTAATGCACACCAGAATGTTACCGATCAGCTCCGTGATTCTGCTTTGAAGGCTGTTTTGCTTTTTTAATTTCCTACCTCACCTCCAGATGATAACGGGCCACAATACATAAGGATATATTGATGTGTAAAGAAACAAGGAGGTTTAAAAGGAAAGTCAGGAACACGTTTTGGTATAGTAGGATTTTTGTGGCATGTTTACCCTTCCTTCTTAATCTTTATTATTACTCTGATAAGCAATAATCCATGATATAGAAAAAGAGCCATTTGATTATACTGCCTCCCTAGATAAGAATTGTTGTTTTCCTTAGAAAATGTTTCAATATTTGTCATTGAGAAAGTTTTCAAATACCATAGTCTTCCTTTCTAAGGAGGAAAATGGAAAACAGTTTGAAAAGTATTAAGGAAGGGAGTCAGTTGAGTTTGAAGGACTATTCAAATGTAACATTTTATATTTTATAATTTATCTAATACTCATTGAGCACTAACATGCCATCAGATTTTTATACACTTTGAGTTTTGACAAACGTGTATACCCATGTAATTACCTCCATAATCAAGATATTAAAACACTGCCATCACTCCAAAAAGTTCCCTCATGCTCATTTGAAACTCTGCCACCACGGCACCTGTCCCCTGGCAATCAGTCATGCTTTTTGTTACACAAGATTAGGTTCATCATCTTCTAGAATTCATGTAAATGGAATTATACAGTATATATTCTTCTGTGCCTGACTTCTTTCATTTAGCATAATGCTTTTGAGATTCATCCATGGTTTTTTGCCATATCATGGATATCTATTATTAAATAGTATTCCATGGTAAGGCTATATCACAGTTTATGCATTCATCTGTTGATGGACATTTGATTTTTCTCCATTTTTTGACTACGAAAAAAGCTGCTATGTGCTTTTATGTAAAAGTTTTTGGATGAATGTATTTTTACATTTCTGCTGCTGGGTTGTATGGTAAACGTTTGTTTAATTATGTAAGAAACTGCCAGCCTGTTTTCCAAAGTGGTACCTCATGTAGCAGCAATGTGTGAGAGTTGTAATTACTCTACGTCCTACGCAAAACTTGGTATTTAAATCTAGCTAAAATTAAGAATTCGAGTAGATATTTAGTGGTGTCTCATGGTGGTTTAAATTTGCATTTCCCTGATCCTAACGATATTGAACACTATTTCATGTGCTTCTTGCCCATTTGTGTGTCTTCTTTTGCAAAGTTTCTGTTGAAATATTTTATTCGTTAATTTACTGGGTTTGTTTTTTACTGAGTTGTAACAGTTCTTGATCTAATTTGGATACAATTCCTTTGTCAAATATTTTCTCCCAATTTGTGGCTAACCTTTTTTTTTTCTTTTTTTCTCTTCTTTTTCTTTCTTTCTTTCTTTCTTTCTTTCTTTCTTTCTCTCTCTCTCTCTCTCTCTCTCTCTCTCTTTCTTTCTTTCTTTAAGATTTTATTTATTCATGAGAGACACAGAGAGAGGCAGAGAAAGAAGCAGGCTCCCTGCAATGAGCCTGATGTGGGACTCTATCCCAGGACCCTGGGATCACAACCTGAGCCAAAGGCAGATAGATGCTCAACCACTGAGCCACCCAAGCATCCCTTGTCTTTCATTTCAAGTTGTTTTTCAAAGAGCAGGAGGTTTTTTTTTTTTGAGCAGGAGTTTTAAATTTTGATGAAGTCCAGTTTACCAATGTTTTCTTTTGTGGTTCTTGCTTTTTGTGTCTGTTTGAGAAATTGCTGCCTAGATTTTCTCCCATGTTTTCTTTAAAAGAGGAATTCTCAAACATTTTCCTAAAGGACTAGATTATAAATATTTTAGGCTTAAAGACGATGGCACCTCAACTATTCAGTTCTGCTGTTACAGCTTAAAAGCTGTTATTGACAATACATAAAGAATTAGGAATGGCTGTGTTCTTCCAACACTTTTATTTATAAAAACAGGCAGCTGCCCCCTCTGAATCCTGAATTTAAGAGGCTGATAGATTTAGGTTTTATGTTTAGGTCTGTGATACATACTGCGTTTAATTTAAGTTATGCTATGAAGTAAGGGTCCAGGAGCATTTGTTTCTCATATGGATATCAAGTTATTTCAGCAACATTTATTGAAAAGACTATCTTTTCCCCCATTGAATTACTTTGACACCCACCTCTTGAAAATCAATTAACTGTGTTATATGGTTTTGTTTCTGGACTCTTAATGTTGATGTGTGTCTCTATATCAATATCATGCTATTTTGATGACTGTAGCTCTGTAGTTAAGTCTTGAAATCAGGTAGTGTAAGTCCTCAAACTGGGTTCTTTTTCAAAATTGTTTTGGCTGTTCCAGTTCCTTTATGTATTCATATACATTTTAGACTCAATTTCTGCAAAAAAGCCAAGAGGTGTATTATTTAGGATTGCTTCAAACTATAGATCAATTTGAGAGAAATAAAAGTCTTATCTACTTTGAGTCTTCCAATCCATGAACTTGGTAGACTAGTTGATTTATTCAGTTCTTTAGTCTCTTGCATTAATGTTTTATAGTTTTAAATTTAGGATCTTGTATGTGTTTTATTAAAAAATCTTGTCTTTTGATGTTATTGTAAATGGTATTAGTCTAAAATTTTACTATCCAATTGTTTCTAGTATGTAGAAATAAAATTGAAGTATATTGACTTTATGTTCTGTGACCTTATAATACTCATTTATTTGTTATAGTAGCTTATTAGTAGGTTCCTTAGGATTTTCTAGGTACACAAACATGTCAACTTGGAATAAAAAGTATTTTACTTTTTCCTTTTTGATCTGAATGTGTTTTGTTTCTTTGTTTTGTTCTGTTGTACTGGCAGAGACCTTCAGTAACAATATTAATCCTTATCCTTTTTTTTTTAAAGATTTTATTTATTTATTCATGAGACACAGAGCGAGAGAGAGAGCGCGGCAGAGACACAAGCAGAGGGAGAAGCAGGCTCCATGCAGAGAGCCCATCATGGGACTCCATCCCTGGTCTCCAGGATCACGCTCTGGGCTGAAGGTGGCGCTAAACCGCTGAGCCACCCCGACTGCCCTATTAATCCTTATCTTAAGAGGAAAACATGGTCCTTCATCATGATATTAGCTATAGATTTTTTGTAGATGACTTTTAGCAGGTTGAAATTATTTTCTGGGCAGCCCGGGTGGCTCAGCGGTTTAGCGCCGCTTTCAGCCCAGGGCGTGATCCTGGAGACCCGAGATCGAGTCCCACATGGGCTCCCTGCATGGAACCTGCTTCTCCCTCTGCTTGTCTCTCTCTCTCTCTCTCTCTCTCTCTCTCTCTCACTTTCTCTCTGTCTCTCATGAATAAATAAAAAAATGAAATTATTTTCTATGCAGACTGCTTTAATCATGAATAGATTTTGAATTTTAGCAAATGGCTTTCCACTATTGAATATTAAAATAAACTTTCTTTCTTGGGACAAGTCCTTCTTGGTCATAGTGTATTATCCCTTTTTATATAATGTTGGATTTGACTTACTAATACTGTTAAGAAATTTGGCCTGAAGTTTTCTTATAATGTCTTTGATTTTGTTATCAGGGTAATGTTGAACTCATAGGATGAGTTGGGAAGTGTTCCTGTCTCCTGTATTTTCTGAGAGTTCTTGTAGGATTACTTTATCTGGTTCAATAGATTTCATCATTAAGTCCATCTGGGCCTGCAGTTTTCTTTGTAGACATTTTAAATTATGAGTTTAGTTTCTTTAATACATAGAAGACTATTTAGATTTTCTATTTCTTGTGTTAGGTTTAGTCATTTGTGTCTTTCTGGGAATTTTCCCATTTCACCTGAGTTGTTGAACTGGCAAAATTTTTGTAACTTTCCCATTACTCTTTTAATATCTGTAGAGTCTGTACTGATATTTCTCCTTTCATTCGTGATATTAGTAATTTGCATTTTTTCCCTTTACTTTTTAATCAGTCTAGCTATTTATCTTTTTAATTGCTCTTTTTAAAAAAATCAGCTTTTAGTTACACTGATTCTTCTCTGTTGTCTGTTTTCCATATCAATTTCTACTCTTACCATTAGTTCCTTCCCTTTACTGTGTGTTTGATTTCTGGCCACTTAAATTGAAAGCTTAGATCATTGATTTTCGAACTTTATAAAAGCATCTAAAACTGCATATTTATCTAACTACGGCTTTTGATGTGTAAGTCACACATTTTGAAATGCTGTGTTTTCATTTTTATTCAGTTCAAAATATTATTTAAAAGTATATTTTATAATTTCCAAATATTTGAGGATTTTCCAATTATTTTACTATTATTAATTCCAAATTTAAATTTGTTTGGGTCAGAGAACATACCCTATATGATTTCAACCCCCTCACATTTATTGGGACTTTTTGTATGGTCCATTTATATGGTCTTAGTAAATATTTTATGGGCATTTGAATATAATGTGTACTCTGCTATTGTTGGGTGGAGTTATCGTAAATGTCTATTAGGTCAAGTTGGTTGATAGTATCATTCAAATTTTCTATATTCTTACAGATTTTCTGTTATTTGTTCCATCAATTAATGAAAGAGGATGGTTGAAGTCTTAACTGTCATTGGGATTTGTCTATTTTTCCTCACATTTCTGTCCATTCCTGCCTCATATATTCTGGAGCTCTTTTTAGGTACAAACATTAGTTAGGATTATATCTTTATGAAGAATGACTCATTTACCATCATGATACTCTAGCCCTGGGAAAACTCCTTTTCTGATATAATAGAGTTACTTCTGCTTTCTTTTGATTTGTATGTGGATGATGGATCTTTTTCTGTTGTTTTGCTTTCAATCTATCTC
The DNA here is from genome assembly GCF_048418805.1 of Vulpes vulpes. Lineage (NCBI taxonomy): Eukaryota > Metazoa > Chordata > Mammalia > Carnivora > Canidae > Vulpes > Vulpes vulpes. The sequence continues at coordinate 129,848,948 of NC_132782.1, forward strand.
AGTCTTTAGATTTCAAATCTATTTCTGATAGGCAGTATGTAGTTGAGTTTTATTTTCATATTCAATTTGATAATCTCTGCCTTTTTATAGGGGTGTTAGAGTATTTATAGTTAGTGTAATAATTGCTCTGATTGGGTTTAGGTCTATCATCTTGTTGTTTGTTTCTAATTTTTCTCATCTGTTTGGTTTTTTCTTCTTTTTATTCTTGTCCTGCTTTCTTTGGATTAACTCCTTAAAATTCCATTTTTGTCCTCTATTGGCTTCCTAAATGTATCTATGAAGATTTTAATATACATTTTAGCTTTCTTTTATTATTTTCTTCTTATTATTATACACCTTCAAATAATATTATGTTACTTTACAGATAATCTAAGGATCTTATTGTATAGTTTTATTTTCCTCCTTATTTGTGCTATTATCATACATTTTACTTCTGTATATGCTGTTAATGCCATGACACATTGTTGTTACTTTTGTTTTAAAAATGAATTTAAGGGATCCCTGGGTGGCGCAGCGGTTTAGCGCCTGCCTTTGGCCCAGGGCGCGATCCTGGAGACCCGGGATCGAATCCCACATCGGGCTCCCCGTGCATGGAGCCTGCCTCTCCCTCTGCCTACGTCTCTGCCTCTCTCTCTCTCTCTCTGTGTGTGTGTGACTATCATAAATAAAAATAAAAATTAAAAATAAATAAATAAAAATAAAAATGAATTTAAAAAAATGAATTTTTTAGGGCGCCTGGGTAGTTCAGTTGGTTAAGCATCAGCCTTTGCCTCAGGTCATGAGCCCCAGGTCCTGGGATTGAGCCACATCAGCTCCCTGCTCAGTGGAAAACCTGCTTCTCCTTCTCCTACTCCCTCTTCTTGTGGTCTTCTCTCACTCTTTCTGTGACAAAGAAATAAAATCTTTAAAAAACATAAATACGAATTTTTTAAATTTACAGAATGAGGCTTGTTTTAAAGTTTGGGGGGTGAATCTATACTATTAACACATGCCGTTTTGGGATCTCTTCTTCAGTGTTCATCAGGTCTTTCAACTCTGGCTGATGAAAACTCAGAAGTCTTCAAGCCCTGTGGGAACCCTGAGAACTGTTTAGTTACAGCTCCCTAGAAATTTTTTGTCCGTACTTGTGGGGTTTCACTCACACATGTGCAGCATTTAGCAAGAGAATAAAGAAATTGTCTGTGCAGGGCAGCCCGGGTGGCTCAGCCATTTAGTGCCACCTTCAGCTGAGGGCCTGATCCTGGAGACCCAGGATCGAGTCCCACATCAGGCTCCCTGCATGTAGCCTGTTTCTCCCTCTGCCTGTGTCTCTGCCTCTCTCTCTCTCTCTCTCTCTCTCTCTCTAGACACAGTCTTTTTTGAGTAAATAAATAAAATCTTAAAAAAAAAAGAAAAGACAAAAACAGAAATTGTCTGTGCAAATTACTGGAGCTCGTTTGCCTACCTCCTTCTTCTTTGGTACCCTGTGCTACAGATTCTAGCTGCCCCAGTCTGCTCTGCTTGTCTATTTCCTGTGCCATGGTCAAGAATATGCCTCCAGGCAGAGAGCTGGGGCTGTTGAGGGCCTACCTCATTTGTTTGCAATCCCATATCTTACGGATCATAGTTCTATGCTGTCCGTAGTCCAGTTCTGAAAAGAATATAGTAGGAGGGCAAGTCTGGTCTCATTTATTCCTCCTGTATTTGATGTATCTAAAAATTTAATCCTTTTTTGATCTAGAGATTTCTTTCCATCTTTTTCCTTGCAATTTATTTAAGAAATTGTGTTATTTGCTCTATTAAAAAACCCACAGTCTAGATTTTGCTGGGTGCGTCCTGTGATATAATCTAGCATGTTCCTCTGTTTTCTCTATTGCTTATAAATTACTATTTAGGCCTAGAGCAGAGTTTGTCAACCTTGACATTATTTCTCAAACTTGACACTATTTGGTCCTGATAATTCTGTTAGGAGTAGAGGTATAAGGGTTGGGGGGGGGGCGGTGGGTGCTCTCCTGTGCAAGTAAGATGTTTTAGAGGCATCCCTGTCCTCTACCCACTAGATGTCAGTACAACCCCCTCCCCAGTTGTGATAACCAAAAATGTCTCCAGACATTGTAAAATGTTTTTAGACTCATGTTCTGTTATGAAAAGTAGGCTACCTAAACTACAGAAACAATGTCAGGAATATGAAAACACCTACCTAGCAAAAATGATAATACTGACTAGTTAACACTGCAGAGAACACATGTAAAAGATCTTAACAATAGGCAAGTAGAGGCTTTATAGACTAGCTGACCCAAGAGCAACATTATAGAGAATGTGAGTTTCTGTTTCAGAAAGAAAAAATGATAGACATAATAATAATGTAAATTGGTAAAAACACAAGTAGCTTATTTTAAATTATATGTTGCTTTCATAAATGTTATTTTTTTCCTGCAATTCATCGAACATTTTAAGATGTTGGACTTCTACAATAGATATACAGATGGGTTTACTTTTTTTTTTTGTAGCACTTTAAAATTTAATTATAAGCCAAGAATTTTGAACTTATAGAAAGATATTATTTGTGTCATATAAGATTACTTAAAATGCAAGTTGGGAGAATTAATAAAATAAGCCTTTTAATTTTAAGGTGAACTGCCATTTTGGCAAATGTTTCCAAATATTATTATCCTCCTTACTAAGGAACGAGGGTGGAGAAGATGACAGATAATTGATCTATTTTTTTAAAGATGTAAAGGATTGGGATTGGGAGACTTCTCAAAATTTCCCTCCTAACCTTACTATTAACTGTCTAATATTCATTGAAGACCCACTGTCTGTCAGATTCTATGCACAGTCGTTACATTTTGAGATGATGTAGAGGTAGATCTGGTGGGAAGGGTCTTGAGGTTAAGCCAGAGCAGAGCTGAGGGGCAGACTTTCCTCCCGTGAGCTCCTTAGGGGTTGCCCTGCCCCTACCATCATTGGCCTCCAGAACCCTGTCCTCTTTCCCTGTTGGTCTCCTTCGGTTTAGTCATGAGCACTTTCCATGGTGAGTGTCCATGGTGTATCATTCTCCTCCAGTGGAGTTTGAAGATGTTAGGTGTCTTCAGCATTTCTAGTGCTTTTGAAATTGGTATGGTTATATTTAAGGTTGAATGGATATGTTTTTTAAAAATCAGGCCTACAAAAATAATGGTAGAGCCCAGTAATCAGGGAGCCTGGAGTTCTTGTATTTATCTTTTTCACATAACAACATAGGGGCCTGATTAGCTTCACTTCCTTAGAACTGTGAGTCGTGTCCCTCTTCTCTTTCTCTGTCACTGGGTAGTCTCTAGGTCTCTTTCTCTCTATCCTCCTCTTCTCTCTCTTCTCTTTATTCTGTCTCCATCTTTCTTTCTTTGCCTGCCCTTGTCTCTGCATCTTTGTCTTTTCTTCTCTGCCTTTCTCTCTTCTCCACAATTGTTTCTCACCTGCTCACACTTTTTTCTCTCTCCCTCTCCACTTTTTCTCTTCCTCCCTCCTGTGTGCTCCTTACTGTTTCTGTCACACCATTGCCTCCTCTCCACATATCCTTGCTCCCTAACTGGACCTTATTCAAGACATTGTCGGTGGCATCATGAGGAGGCACACAGTCCTCCGTATTAAGGGTCATGGTGGATAAGATAGCACGAAGCGAGTCATATCATTTAAGATAGACATAAGGGGATGTTTGAGGTTGCACGAGTACCTCGGATTGCTTCCCCACAGTCTTAGGATTTAGTCAGGGTTGCACTGCCCCAGTCCCCTTTTGGCCCGGAGGACTCCTGACCGCTCCTCTTACTAGTTTGTTTCCATGCAAGGCACCATCAGTTTCCGCGATGAGAATCCATGCTGCATTTTTCTTTTTAAGTACGCTTAGAAGGACAGTTTGGTTTTGATGTTTCCTGAGTATCTGCGACATGTCCTTAGTACGGTTGTATTTGGGGTTTGAAGGGGTAAATTTGTATGGATTGAATCTGAAAAATCCAGTGTGCAGCTAAAGGAACCAAGGAGCTGAGCGTTTCCATATTTATCTTTTCCAAGTAGCATCTGAGGGGCCACATTTGCTTTATGTAGCTAAGATTGTCTTTCCTGTAAAGGTTCAGAGATGTTCCCCTTCTCTTTGTCAATGGGTATTTTCTCCTTTTCTCACAACCAGTTGGTTCTATTATGCTTACTTTTTTTTTTTTTACATCGAAGTAGGTAGTCTCTCCCTCCTCTCTTTTATTTCTCATTCCCGTTTCCTCTGTCATCACCTTTTTCTGCATTCTTTGAGGTTTTACCTCCTCCTATGTCTGCACCCTCATTTTCTTTCTACTTTTCCTCCTCACACTCTCCCGTGTCTTTTTCTGCTTTCTCCCGTGGTGATAATTTTTCCGTCTCCACCACTACCCACAGTCACCTGCCCCATGTGCCCTCTGTTTCTCCATCAATTTTCTCCTGAATGTTCCAACACCGAGACAAAGGACACTGCCTGTTCCAGTGTGTTGTGATATAGAAGCTTTCGTGCTTTGGGCCCCTGATGCCTTCCTCAGTTATTCCATCTTTCTCCGACATCTTTCTCATTCTCAGTGAGTCCTGAGAGTGCAGTTTAAGGAAGTAATTTAGGCCTAAGTGGAAACTATTACCCTCTGCAGCGGGGAGTTGAGCCAGGCCTGTGTTACACTTTACCTGTGTGAGGTCTTGTTTTCGTCTTAAAGGCGTTGGAGAGGGAGGGACAGGTGGTCAAAGAGGTAACTTAAATGTACGTTGCTCATCCGAGAAACTCCTGCTAGCCAGATCTAGTCATCAGGTGACCTGTGCCTCAGGTGCGCTCCGCCTGTCGCGCCGCAAGCCGCACGGGGTGGCCCGCGCGTCCTGCAGGGCCGGGACCGCCCGCCCGCTGGGTGCCCTGACACCCCGCGCTCCGCGTGCCGGGGCCGGCCCCGCCCCCAGCCGAGGCGGGGCGCCGGAGCCCCGCCCCCAGGGCGCGCGGGCCAATGGGCTGGGCCGCGGGGGGCGGGGCGCGGCCGGGGGCGGGGCGAGCGGGCGGCGCGGCGGCGGCCGGAGCTGCTGGGGCGGCGGCGGCGGCGGCGGCGGCTCGGCCGGGCGTCCGCGGGCCGTGGGGGATGGGGGCGGCGCGCTGCAGCCCTCGGCGGGGGCGGCGGCGGCCGTGACTGCTGGGCGGGCGGCGGCGTCCGGGCGGCGGGATGGAGCGCGGCGGTGAGTGCGGGGCTCGGGGCGCGGGGCGCGGCCGGACGGTCGCGGTGCGGGGTGCGGGTGGCCCACGCGGCGGCCCCGAGCGGGGTCCTCGGGGCTGCGGGTCCTCCGGGAGCGGCGCGGCGCGGCGGGGGCGGCCCGGAGTAGACGCTGATTACATTTAAGGCCCAGGCGTAAGCGACCCTCCCTCCCTCCGCGCCTGCCCTAGGTCTGCCCGCATTGTAACTTCTTTCGCCCTCGCGGCAGCTCCTTGATCCTTCGACTTCCTTTTACGCGGGGCAAAGGGGTGACCCGCGGAGCAGGCAGCGGTGCCCGCGCGGGGGGACGCCGGCGGCTTGGTGCCCGCGCCTGCTCGTGGCCCCGACCCCGCGGCCACCTGTGCGCACGGCGGCCGGCCCCGGCGGGGCGGGGCTCCATCCCGGGACGACGAGCATTTGCCGCTGCACCGTTCGTGTCGCCTCCGGGTGCCGGCCTGAGCGCTCCGGAGTGCAGGTGCGCGCCTCGGCCTCGGCCTCGGCCGCGGAGGCGGACCCGATCCGTCGTGCAGGCGTTCGGGGCTGGACCCGCTTCATTTCCTCCCGACGGCGAGCTCGGGAGCGCCGGTGACCGCCGAGCCTCGGGTCTCCTCCACGTTAACCTTTCTCTGCCCATTCTCACGGAGGACTTGGAAGGGCAGGGCTGTCGCCCCGAAGGCGGGAGCGGAGCCGGTGCTTTCTCCAGCCGCGTCGGTGGCGGTGCCTGCGGCGGTCGCTGTCCCCGCGGCTGCTCTCGTCGGTCGCCGCGTTCGCCCCTGGGGACCCCGGTACGCGGACGCGGAGCGTGCTCTTGGGCGCTGGGTACTTTGGGCTGGTCCAGGAGAGCCCTGCCTGCCAGGAATGCTCGACATTCTGGAGGCGTGGGAGGTTGGGCAGCTTCCTCTTTTTTAAACGTGCTAGGCTCTAACTGCACAGGAATGAAGTGTATGTGCACTGCATGCCTTTCTTTAGAAATTAAAGTTATTTGCATATTGCTGATAAAACCTTTTGACATGCCCCTATGCTTTTTGTTTTTGTTTTTGTTTTGTTTTGTTTTGTTTGTAGGGAGAGCTTTACAAAAACGTGATCGAAAACCTTCAGGATGATTTTTCTTTTCTGATTTTTTAAAAGCATCTTTAAATAGATTCTGACCGAATCAGAAATTGTGCTGAAATAGCAGATTTCTGAAATATCTGACAATGTTTCCTGAGGTAGGAATAGTAAGAGGGGAACTATTAAGTAAATATTTGGGGGCACTTTCACACTCAATTAACCTGCTGCCTAAAATGAAAATACTTACACAGTGACTTGTTTTGGGGAGGATGAATGGGGCATGGGACATTTGATTAACACAGGCTACTCGGGTCTTGGAAAAGTCACGTTGCAGTGTACTAGGTTAGTGTTCACATTTCAAATGTGCGTATTATTTAGAATTTACAAGGTACAGAGAAAGTAGTGTTGCACAGTTATCTGTCCGCTACAAAGTTTTTTGCTAAGTGAATAAAACATGTTTTTAATGTTGGTGGTTTTGAGTTGGAAGAGATGCATGAGATTTAGGAGCGTTTCACAAATATTTTGCTCAATAGTCTGTTTGCACGGTTCAAACTTCACTTGGAAGCCATTTAGTAGGTTTCCACAGAGTCGGTTAAAGCTTCTGGAATTGTTTCCAGTGCTATATTTCTTCTCAAAATCTACAGGTATATTACGGTGAAGCCACATCTTGTTCATTACTTAAGTATATTAAAAAAATAATCTCCTACAATAAAGCACTGCCAGTAATAATGACAAACAGTTATTGAGTCTTCATGATGAACCAGGTACAGTGTTAAGTGCTTTCCATATTATTACCTCATTTAATTAAATTGCCGGTTGCAGTATGTTTAGTAACTACATTTTATTGAGGATATTCATTTTAGGACATGGGAAGTTAGTGTGGATGATCTTGGAAAGTGTACATCCTCCAAATTTTTTCACTGTCATGTTTAGTTTTATGAAAACTTGGATTCACTTTGCTATTTAAAATTTTTTTCAACTGTCAGATTTCCTTTTTTTAGTTTCCAATATGAAAAATAGTAAAGTACATATAACAAAATTAGTACGTTACTCACCATAATGCTGACAAGAGGCAGAGTATAACCCTTTTTAGCTCCTCCCTCCCCTCCCCCGTTTTGTTTGCTTATAGATTTTCTTAGTCTTGAGTAAAAAATGTTTAAGCATCTTTGAAACACTGTTTACAACTTTGGGTTACTAATTTGACATAAAGGAAGATGGTGAAGTAGGTGAATTGCTTAGGTGACTTATTTTATTTGAAACTTACAATATGTATCTTTAATAACCATCTTTTTACCAGTGACAGTGACTGATTATCTAATTTACGAAACTAAAAGCTGTCAAAATTAATCAGAGTGGCTTAAGTAAGCCACCAAAATGTTAAGGTAGGAATAGTTTTCTTAATTAGTGATTTGTTAAAGAGCTGCCCAAACATGGTACTTGAGTATTTTGTTTTTATTGTTGATGGGGAAACTTATTTATATACTAAAAAAAAAAAATTGTCCTGGGCTCATTTTGAAATTATCTACACATTTAAGGATTAATGTTAGACCGATTTGATACTACCTTAAATATAGAAATTATGTTCTCAGAAATGATATTAACAAGAGTATTGAATAAAGAAGCATTACAAGCTATTAAAGAGGTAGAGAAATCTTATAGTCAGAAATAGAGAAACAAGAATAGAAATCCAACTTTGATTCCAGTTTTATGTAATCCTGCCTTTATCAGGTGTATATGCGTGGTTTTTCTTTTTTGAAAGACACTGTTTTATAGACAGATTTTTTGAATAACTGTATATATTTTCCATTTAAAACACAGCAACAATCCAAAGTTGACCTTTTTTGTTTCTGTAAAAATTAATCACCACTTTACACATTTATAAACCTGGTGTTCATTCTGCAAATTCATTTATTCTGCAAATAGTTTCAAGTAGTTCTTCCCCCTGTACCAAGCACTGTGCTTGAGCAGAAAACACATGGTTAGCAGACTGACATGGCCTTGATTTCCTTGAGATGGTAATCTAGATAGGAAAACATGAATCATTGATTGAACTTTGGTAAGTGATGAAAAGTATAAGATGCTATGATGCATCTAACTGAAGATTCTCTTCTGGTTTGGTGATGGTAGTTAAAGAGGCAGAGGTGGTCCAGGAAGACTTCTATGAGGAAGTGATCTTTGAGCTGAGGTGAGAATAAGCAAAGAAAGGGGAAGGAGTAGTCCAGGCAAATGGAACTGTGTATAGACAGGACCCTGAGTCAAATAGTTATTTTCAAGTTGTAGGGCCATGGACCCATTATGAATATGAAACTCAATTTGATGGGCTGCAGCCAGAATTTTAAAAAATGGAATGGGATAGGATAGAAAACATCTGAGCACATCACCTGGTTCCCAAGCCGGAATCTGTTTTATGTTTTATACATTCCAACAAACACACCACACACAAACATAACATACTTAATGTGTGTACTGGCTCAGGATGCTAAATTATTTTCTACTGTGGGTCATGGTAAACAAATACTGTTGGAAAATGAGAAGGGAATGTGTGTGGCAGGAATGTTGAGAGTGTCAAGTAGTATTTATGACTCCAGATGACATTGCAGAAGTAGGTAGGAGCCAGATCTCATGTGCCTTATAGGTCGCAGTAGATTCTCACTTGTCCTTTGGAAGAGTTTTGAGCAGAGAAATGACATGCTAGAATTCATGTTTTGAATAGTGTACTCACTACATTTGGACTGGGACAAGAATGGATGTGAAGAGATCATTAGGAAACTAGTAACAATAGCTCAAACAAGAAATGATGATAATTCACTTGCCTGTGATATTACTGATAGAAGTAGATAGGCTAAAGATACTGCAGATTCTATAGAATTGGGTGAGGTATAGGAAAGAATAAATGATAAACTATCTTACACATGATCTAAAAGTGAATATTACATAAAACTTCCTACTGTAAATTTCACAGTTCTTAGTAATTCTACCTTTTTTGAAAGTATCAAAATGTTGAAGACAAAATATATTTGAAAAATGTTTTAACGATAATGCTTGAGCTAACTTAATTCTTCCAGTAATTTCCTTTCTGATTCAAAAACTGCAAACAGAATTAGGACTTCTCAATTCTGGGGAGGTAAAATGTGAAGATGAAACAGAAACTTAAGATTTTCTTGAGTTTCAACTATGTGTCAGGATTAAGTGTTTTACATGTGAGGTCTTTCAATGTTGTGTCCCCTTTTAATTCTCACACAGCCTGTAAGCAAAATTGTACAGGTTACGCATTTAGAAAATACTGAGCCAGAAGTCATGTATAAATCTTTCTCATTTCAAAAGATTGTGGTTTTACTATACCATCTCAAAATTATCAAAAATATTGCTCCGATATTCAGACGTTTATTTGTTCAACTAATCAGGATGTATCAGATTGGTGGGTACCCTTAGAACTTGTTTTCGAAAAAGAAATACTCTTGCTGAAACTTGATAATCTAGAATATATGTGTGTGTGTATGTATTATTATTGAGAACTAACTGTAATTGAACTTCTTTTATGTGTTCGACACTTCCATACTGTTGTCACTTTTAATGCTTTCAATAATCTCACGAGGTAGGTATTCCCGTTTTATAAGTGAGCATACCAAAATAAAGAGATGATTAACAGCTTGTCAGGACAGACATAGTAAATGATGGAGGGGATTTTGAAAACAGGTCTTTTCTTTTGTTACAGCTCATATTGCATCTTTATTTTTGAAGCTGATGTCATGGAAGTAGAGTGTGTTCTTCCGCCAAGTGACTTCAGAACAACTTTTACAATTAAAAAAATTCCGTACCCTAGGAGTTAAGAAGCTATTAAGAGAATGGATTTTGGCAACAAGGCAGATCTGGGTTTTAAGTACCAGTTCATCATTTTTTAGCTGAGAGTTTGGCAAATGATTTAACCTCCAAAGCTCAGGTTGTTTATTTGTGAAATGAAGGGAATAGTAATTTAGATATAAGAGTTGTCAAGATTACTAGCACTTAATAAATAAATTCGTAGTACAGTGTTTGTTGTTGTCCTTAATAGAATACTGAGGTGGGCTATGGGCTGTTTGTGGAAACCTCCTATAATGTTTCCCCGGTTGATGTGGTATTTGCGTTTCTCTCTTGTTTTTTCTCCCTTCCACTTAAGGATTTCCGTTTTTCTGACTGTTCTATGGAAGGATGATTGCTCACAAACAGAAAAAGACAAAGAAAAAACGCGTTTTGTCATCAGGCCAACTCTCTACTGATGTTACAACTCCTGAAATGGGGCTCAAGTCTATAAGTTCCAATTCCATTTTTGATCCGGATTACATCAAGGAGTTGGTGAATGATATCAGGAAGTTCTCACATATGTTACTATATTTGAAAGAAGCTATTCTTTCAGGTTTGTCAACTATTTTCTCTTAGCATTCTTATTAGATAGTTTACAAAATTTTAAATGCCAGCCTAGCTACAGATAAATGCATACACAGTGGTTGGAACAGGGTATACTGCTTTAGTTATTTTGTGACTTTCCCCCTCAAATGTTTGGTGTTATGGTGTAAACTATTTTATTATCAGTGATAGTGCAATACTTAATAGAAACGGTAAGTGTGAGGGAACAAGAATACAAAAAACAGAACTCAGTCTTTGGTTCTTTTAGGCCCATTTGACATGGGAGAATTTTAGATCGTTGGGATTTCAACCTTCTCATTAATGGTAACACAGTGCCTTGATTAGCCTTTAATAAGCAGACTAATGTTTATCATTTAACATTAATGGAATTTGGAAACTTCTGCCTCAATTCAGTTTTCCATATTGTTCTTAAAACCTAATCTAGAATCACTGCATTTGAGTGAATTTTTTTTTCTCAAAAATCATACTTAATTCGTTTTGCTGTGCTATAACCTATTCTTCAATTAAGGGATAATCTCTGTCTAGTTAGAAATGGATAATGGAGCACAAGACTCGATTCTTCTAAAGAGCTGCATACATCTTGATTCCCCAACTTGATCTTAGTCCCTGAGTCTTTTTTTTTTTTTTTTTAGATTTTATTTATTCATGAGAGAGACATAGAGAGAGAGAGAGGCAGAGACACAGGCAGAGGGAGAAGCAGGCTCCATGCAGGGAACCTGACACGGGACTCGATCCCAGAACTCCAGGATCATGCCCTGGGCCAAAGGCAGTGCTAAACCGCTGAGCCACCCAGGCTGCCCAGTCCCTGAGTCTTTTAACTTTTAATTTATATTAAATGTTTTATATTCAAATTTGATGGCAATGATAATAAAGATACAGCCCCCATTCTTTGTGATAAATAATTCATTCCTATATTCATAATGGTAGGTTTGGATGTAGAAAATGAATATTCCTATGACCTCCTTGGGCATCATAGACATAAGAGTTCAATCTTTATTTTCTATGTATATTAGATACATATTCATTTTCTGATCTGTCTTCTAGTAAAAAGACTAAAATCACATCTTGTACTGAATGCTGCTTTCAAGTGTTTATGTCTAACCTAGTTTTCAATTTGAAATGCTCAGAATAACTGGACTTGAATTGTAGCCTCAAATTTTTAGTATTTGAATTTTCCTTAAAGCAATCCTGATTTGTAACTATATATAATATTACTTTAAAAATAAGTTGCCTGTATTCCTGTTTATTTTAATAGCTTAATTTTAAAGTCTAATTATGGTTGATTAAACGGTAATAAAGTTTTCTTTTTATTGTGGAAAGGTATTCTAAATATATTAAGCATTCTACTGGGAATAAACTTCTTATCAAAATAACACCATCTGCTGTTTATTTTTAAAGAAGTCTAGTTTTAAATAAAGACTGTTCTTAACTGGGTTAATTGTTTTAAATTTATTTTTAAATTTACATATAGTAAACGTCATCCTTTTTGATATAAGTTCATTAACTGGGCTAATTTTGAAAGTGAAATTTAAAATGATACCTTGATTGAACAAATCATTTACCTCAATTTAGGGTAAAATCTGATTTTCTTTAATGTATCAATTTAAGTGCTCATTAATATAAATAAGATTTTTAGTTAGGATTTTTATTTGTTTTTATTTGTTTTCCTCAGGAGATTTATGTCATTTACAAATCCTGATCTTGCATATTTATCCTTTGTCTCACAGATTTAAAATGATAATAATTTAAAACAAGTTGGACACCTCTTTATCTTCAGTTTTTTCATGTGAATTTCAGTTTGTGAATAGATAATTCAGAGACTAGGAAAGAAGAGGATTGAAAGCTGATCCTAAGTGAGAAAAGAAAAAATATAAATAAGATGACAAAAGGAGACTACCCCTTGAGATAAAAGTATGCATTTGGAAATATAGTTTTTATGGAAATTTAATATTAAAAATTTATAAAGATATGCCCCTTTAAAAACATTTATTCATTTGAGAATAAGAGAACACACACCCGAGGTGGAGGGGGTAGGGGGTCAGAGGGAGTGGGTGAGAGAGTCTTAAGCTGACTCCCTGCTGAGCACAGAGCCCCATGCAGGGCTTGATCTCATGACCCTGGGATCATAACCTGAACCAAAATCAAGAATTAGACTCTTAACCAACTGAGCCACCCAGGTGCTTCAAGATATTCTTTTTATAAGAAAACCAGTGCTTCAAAACTTATATATTGCTAATAATAAAAAAGTTTGCCATTTATGGCTGGTAAATTCATTTTAAAAATGTAAAAACCATCTTTTGGATAACCAACTCTCATTCGTAAGCCATGACCAGAGAATTTTCATTATTTACCCTTGGATTGATTTTAATGTTTGGTTCTTCAGTCGGAGGTAAAAGTATATATATGTATGATATCTCAAATCTTGGATATTTTTTAAACTATTTTTTTAATTCTTTTTTTTCTTTTTAAGATTTTATTTATTTATTCATGAGAGACACACAGAGAGGCAGAGACATAGGCAGAGGGAGAAGCAGGCTCCATGCAGGGAGCCTGACGTGGGACTCGATTTCGGGTCTCCAGGATCACGTCCTGGGCCAAAGGCAGCGCTAAACTACTGAGCCACCCAGGCTGCCCACATATCTTGGATTTAACAATAATTTGTTTTCTGTCTTTGGATCATTATTATTAAAATCTGGAGGGTGGCTCCAGTGGCGCAGCAGCCCCGGGTGTGATCCTGGAGTCCCGGGATCAAGTCCCACGTTGGGCTTCCTGAAGGGAGCCTGCTTCTTCCTCTGCCTGTGTCTCTGCCTCTCTCTCTTTCTCTATGTCTCTATGAATAAATAAATAAAATCTTTAAAAAAATAAAAAATAAAATCTGGAAATATACTAATTTTGCACTGATAGAACCTTTTTTATTTGTTTTTCTTTAACAAGGGAATATGTATAAACATATAAATTAACCTCAATATAAGTAATAAGAATACTATATAATAATATGCTTGGGTTTAATTTTGATCATGAATTTCAGCTTGTTAGAGTATCAGACTATTCCTTAATAAAATTATAAGAATCACACAAGATAGAATCTTCAGGAAACCAGGTAAAAGGTTTAAAATTCTGTAATTATTTGAGATAGTATTGTTGTTATATGTTTCTATCAATTAGATGTAGGCTATACTTTTGTCTTCTGGGTTTTGAGAACTTTCCCTGCACATCTGGTATTCTTTACTCTTACCCTGGTCATAAACTGACCAGACAGAAAAGAGCTATTTCACTGTTTTTCTTTTGGAGTGAGGAAGCCTTGGCAGTGGCCTTGCCAGTATTGTATCTTTTGCTTCATTGAAAGGAAGGATGCCAGATTTTTGACATTGTTTAGTACCCTTTAATTCATGTCAGTTGGCTGTTATAAAGTGAAAAACTTAGCTTTTAGGAATTTAGAATGTAGGTATACAGTTAAATCACTTTTGGTATAATCTGAATACCTTTTTCTTTATATATGTTACCTGTCATGAGGCAGTGATGTGCAAAATCACTTAAATATTGCTTTAGTTTCAATCATACTTTTGAGGCTAGGTTTAGATAAATAGCTTAGTGATTGGTTTATAGCCACATTTTCATTTTCTTGAACTAGTTATAGAAATGATAGTTATATATGGTGCTTTGCATTTCACAGAGTACTTTTACATACAAATAGCATTTAATCACAGAGTTCCCACAAAGGTAACTTTTAGCTCCATTTCACAGATGAGTTGTATATATAACCTAGATTGTGTGATTTCATGAGCCCCTTATTGCTATATAGTGGTTTCATACGGAATCCAGAGGTTATAAATGCAGAATGATGTGTTCTTTACATGCTATCTCAACTGCTTCACATGGCAGGTACTTTAAAAAAATACTGCTCAGTGTTCATTATTTCATCAGCCAATTCCCTTTTTGATGGGGATTATCTAGACCTGCATTATTCAGTATGCTAATATCGAAATATGTGGCTATTTAAATTTAATTAAAATAAAAGTTCAGCTCTTCAGTTGTAGTACCCACATTTCAAGTGCTTATTAGCCATATGTGGCTAGTGGCTACCATTTTGGATAGTGAAGGTATAAATATTTACATCATTGCAGAAATTTCTGTTGGACAGAGCATTAAAAGAAACCTAGAAAAAGTTGTAACTGGAGCAAATTTAAGAAAATTTTACTTAGAAATAGGAACTTTGGGGTCTGCATGGAATCCCCTTAAATTGCCTTTAGAGTACAGAGCTTTCATGCCATTTTTTTATTTGAACCAGCAGATCAGTTTCCAGCCAGGTTATACAAATTGATAAAATCAGTAGTAATGGAGGCAGAAAGAGCTCTGAAAAGAAATCACATTATCTAGGTTCTAGGCCTTATTCTGCTACTGACTGGTTTTGGAATATGGCTTAAATCAGTTAATGATTTAAGAATGAGGCGTTATACCAGATACTACCAGTTTTATAATTCTGTGCTTCAAAATTCAATTGGAGTTGGAGATTCTACATTGTTCTGAATATCGAGAGTTCAGAGCTGGAGAAGACAGCCAAGTATTTGTTTTCCAACTATATATAATGCATTTTATTTTTTTTTTAAAGATTTATTTATTTTAGAATGAGAGAGAGAGAGCATGCATGTGACCAGGTGGGGGGTGCAGGGAGAGGACGAGAGAAAGAGACAATCTTAAGCAGACTCCTTGCTAAGTGCAGAGCCCCACAGGGGTTCAGTCATGACCTGAGCCAAAGTCCAGAGATGGACACTCAACTGACTGAGCCACCCAGGTGCCCCTTATATAATGCATTTTAGAGGACATCTGCATTCTACTAGTCTATAGGATTTTTTAAATGTAAGTTTTATGATAACTTTCTAAAACGTAGTATTTGTGAAAATTTTCCAAGTGAGTCTAATGTAAAGTTTATATTGCCATAGCTGTTGAGGAACTGATTAGAGAAAATAAGTGTCTACTAAAGAGCTCTGTGGTAACAGGTAAAGTAGGTATGTTTGTGTGGGCTCTTATTTACAAATAAAATGGAGAGTTTAATGTGGGACATTAGATGACTGAAAACTCATGCTTTGATAGCATAACTGATAGAGCTTGTTGATTCCCTGTCCACTTTTTATTTCCAAGAGGAGGTTACCCTGTAGTCTTGTATTAAGTAGCACATATGGAATTTGAAGTTTTAGATTTCTATCCAGTGTCATTAAGATGCATTAGGAATAATTACAGAGCCAAATTTTACATTTTATTTTAAAATGCTGAAGGCATTCTCTTATGGATATATATCTATGTTTAAATATAACACTAGCAGATTAACATATGTGCTATATGAATACCACCTCAGGTTTCTGGTTGTCTCCCTGAGGAATAAGATGTTCTTAATTCCAAAGAACAAATTCATAAGTATTCTTATAGTTCACACAATAATCTTAAATTCTGCAACATATCTCCTCACTTCAGGTAGAACACCATTCAAGGAGGCTTAACACTTGGGAATTTGAAAGGTTTGAGGCTTTTTAATTGGGCTAGAAAGAATAGAATAGTGCAAATTACTTAAGTTTTCTGGTCCTCAATGCTTGGAAGTATCCATTGCTGGTGTAAAATATATTTTAAGGAAAATTGGTAGTTTATCTAATACACTATTCTAAAACTGGATTTTAATAAAAGTCTACTGTTGTGACAGTAGTGCCTTGTTTTTGTTTTGTTCATTAAATAGGCTAGCAAGAAAGATAAAACTTTAGTATCAGTTTCAGATAAAGTTCTCTAATTTAAAAAAAAGCTTTCTGGGGCAGCCCGGGTGGCTCAGCGGTTTAGCGCCGCCTTCGGCCCAGGGCCTGATCCTGGAGACCCAGGATCAAGTCCCACATTGGGCTCTCTTCATGGGGCCTCCTTCTCCCTCTTTCCGTGTCTCTGCCTGTGTCTCTGCGCCTCTCTCCCTCCCCCCCCTCCTCTGTCTCTCATGAATAAATAAAAATCTTTAAAAAAAAAAAGTTTTCTGATTTGAGTGTATCCCTTTTATTTTGTGAAAACATAACTGAATTTTATAAGTGATAGCTTCTGATGAATTTGTCTAGGTTCTAAATTTGGCAGAACTATAGTCAGAAGAGGTATGTTAACTTTGTAAAGCACTTTTTGTTGAGTAGAAGAAGTTAAATAAAAAGTTTAATGCCATTAAATAGTATGTTCTATTGTGAGAGGGAAGTTCTGCATAAATCTTCAGTCTTAATTGAAATCCTGTCTTGTTGATTAACTCCGTTTTCCCCAGGTGAATATATAGGAGGATGTGCAAATTTATTTCAGACAAATTTCATTAGAGTTAATTTTACCATTGATGAATATTAATTAACTTTCATCCTCTATATTGTGCCAAAAATTTTGTGAAATATTAGAAACATTACGTTGCTAGTCTCAGATAGTCCTCCTGCTGTGTTCTTTTAGAAGTAAACCTCTCCAGAAGTGATTTCTAATGGATATCACTTAGGAGAAGTTCAGGTAAATGTTGATAGGTTATGACTTAGAAATGAATCTTTGAGGAATGAAGTATGAAATACAGGTAGCTCATTTATGACATGTATGCTAGTTCCTAGGAGACTGCTTTGTTCTTTTTACTTGTCTAGAATGGTTTACATAATTTAACACCATTTATAATAGTAATTGGCATATTTGATTAGAAGTTAAAGCCTGTTAAATCACAGACTGCACAGTACCTGTCATTAAGCTGTATCTTCTTTAATCATGTTAACATATAGTGATTAAAAGCACAAATTCTAGAGTGAGAACACCTAAGGTGGAATCCTCATTCTGGCACTTGCTAGGTTGTATATAGCCTTGAACAAGTTACTTATCTTTTCAGGGCCTCAGTTTCTACATCTGTTGGAAGGAGATAATACCTACATCCCTGGGATGTTGTGAAGATTAGAGTACATATATGTAAAGCTCTTAGAATAAGTGTTTTTAAAATGTCAGCTATTGTTATTTTTACAGTCCCCAAGTGGCTGGATAAAGAAAGCTGCGGTTCAGACTTTGCTCTTATCCTATAAATTCAGAAATCATTACAGCAAAAAAAAAAAAAAAAAAGGAGTTTCCTAGTGATAAGTTCTGAAACTTATTTTCCTCCTTGTTTTTGTTGCTTTCCCAAAGGGGTTAAGTTAAATTAACAAAACTCGTTTTAAAAATTATTGTCAGTTTTTTAAAATCAAGGAAAACACCATGGTTTTTTCATTTATTTACTTAAGCATTTCCATGAAGTGTTTTCATTATAAACACTGTGGTATTGTGTTAATGCATGAGAACCAAAAAGTGGAGCTGACTAATCTGTTTTCACTTGATAAGCTGAATGAAACAAAATAAATGGCACAAATGAGTGAAACAATAAATTAAAATTCAGATTACCATATTACAGGAATAGTAGATAAACAAACAAACATTGGGATACAGTAGTTTTACTCTTCTAGATAACAGTATTAAGCTTTTGGCTGAACATTATAATTGCATATGTAATACCTTTGTGGTATAAATTTCATTGCATTTACAATATGGACACTATAAAACTTAAAAATGATATTGTATTTAGTTATATGACTACTATAACTTGGTAAGTATAAAAATATCTTTATTAAATATATCCTTTATTAAAACTTTATTTCCAATTAATTTACTAATTTAGATTTTATGTATAAAATGAAATGGAAACTTAACTTTAATATCTCTTTTTCATTAGCCAAAATATTGTGGGACTTTGCTGTATGTGTACTTGTTGTTGAGTGTAATTCTGTGTAAGACAAATCTATTACCAAAAGTATTTAGTTTGGCTTACAGATTTACTAGAAATAATAGCTGTTTATATATAATAAGTCTGTAAAGCAGTTTTGCTAATTTATTTGATAATCACAACTACACAAAGTAGAGCAGGTGTTCTTACTAACTGTTCTACAAATGATAAATCTGAGATAAGAGAAACTAAGAGTTGTATATTTCAAGATCATTTCAAGGAAGTGGAGGATAAGCATTGGTACCCAAATTTCTTAATCTAAATCTATTCTTTTCTCTCTCTCTTTTTTAAGATTTTGTTTATTTGAGGGGCACCTGGGTGGCTCAGTGGTTGAGCATCTGCCTTTGACTTGGGCTGTGATCCCGGGATCCTGAGATCGAATCCTGCATCAGGCTCCCCATGAGGAGCCTGCTTCTCCCTCTGTGTCTCTGCCTCTCTGTGTCTCTCATGAATAAATAAATAAAATATTTTTTAAAAAGATTTATTTATTTGAGAGAGAGAGCACAAGGAGGAGGGAGGAGCAGGCTAGGCTCCCCACTAGCAGGGAGCCCGACATGGGGCTTCATCCCAGGAGCCTGGGATCATGACCTCAGCTGAAGGCAGATGCTTAACTGAGCTACGCTGACACCCCTTTTTTCTTTTCTTCTTCCTCTTTTTTTTTTTTTTTAGTAGGCTCCATGCCCAGTGGGGGGCTTGAACTCAGAACTCTGAAATCAAGAGTCACATGCTCTACCCAGTGAGCCAGCCAGGTGCTCCTAGATCTGTTTTCTATCACACCAGTCAGCCACTTACAGCTTTCTTCTGTATTAAGGAAGAACAGTTACTAACTCATTTGATTGCTGATTGCTGCTATTGTTCGGTAGAGTGGAGTGGGAAGATTATTTAGTATTGGTTAGAGAGCTGCTTAAACTCCTTTAACCTTTTTAAAAAGTTTAAGAGGCTTTCGCTTCATAAAAATAATTTGAAGTAGCTTCAGCCTATTATATTGGAAAAGAACATTTGGTAAACACGGAACATTTTCTTACCACTTATAAAACATAATTAAGGGCTTGCTAATTTATAAAGTACCATTTGAAGCAGTATCAGGATATACTGATGTTCTAGTAGTTGACTCATCTAACTCAGGAAAGTTTATGAATCTGTAATTAACATTTTTAAATTGGGAATTGGAATTATTAATAGGGTAATTTGATATACTTCTGAAATTCATTATTAAATAATTCAGTTACTGTTTTTTTACTATTTTTACTTGAGACAACTTCAATATCTGTTTATAAAGGCTTCTGTATAGGAAAAAAAGAATTTCCAGTTGATAAAACATTTATATTAACAGTTACTGGAATGTTTTGCAGTGTTTGTTTTTCTAAGAAGATTTTATTTATTGGAGAGTTGTTTTTTTTTTTAAAGATTTTATTTATTTGAGAGAGACCATGCACAAGTGGTGTGGGGGGGGGGGGCGTCAGAGGGAGAGGAAGAAGCAGGCTCCCCTCAGAGCAGAGAGCCCAGGCATGAGGCTCCATCTCAGGACCCCAAGATCATGATCTGAGTGGAAAGCAGACACTCAATTTACTAAGCCACCCAGGCACACTTTTCAGTGATTTTTAAGAATCCCATAGCAAGGAATCTCAAGACCTTTTACACTGTTAAAAATTATCAAGGATCTTGAAGGTTTTTGTTTATATGGGCTGTATCTGTTTACTATTTACTGTGTTAGAAATTAAAACTAAGAAAATTGAAAAACATATAGTTTTGAAATATATTTAACTGCACATATTTAATTTTCTTGAAAAGGCCAGAATTTATTACCTTGGTTTATTTAGGCACTTAAGCCATTAGTATTTTGTAGTCCCATCTTAATGCCCAGTACAGATTTTGAATATTGATGGTTGTTGGGCACTCAAAAAATCAAGCTCTTTCGACCTGAGACTTTAAAATAAGGCAAAGTGGCAGCCCAGGTGGCTCAGCGGTTTAGCGCAGCCTTCAGTCCAGGGCGTGATCCTGGGGACCCGGGATCGAGTCCACGTCAAGCACCCTGCATGGAGCCTGTTTCTCCCTCTGCCTGTGTCTCTGCCCCTCTCTCTCTCTCTCTCTGTCTCCCATGAATAAATAAATAAAATCTTAAAAAATAAAATAAGGCAAAGTATTATAGTATTCCCCAAGTGTATTAATATTTGTAGATTTTATTGTGAAACATCAGAATACAGAATAGAGATAACGGACTTTCTCTTTTTTAAGACTAATATAAGTTAGGTTTTAAAAATAGCATAAGTACAATTCTATGATATTAAGTAATCAGTCAACCTTGGTTTTATAAGTAGGCCAAAGGATTACCATTACCATTAACATTACCATTATTTTGTTTTATAAATATATATACACACACATGTATATATTAAACAATAGACTTTGTTTATGTTACTTTTTTACAGCTATTCAAGCTATATTAATTTCCAGAACTTCTTTTTTATTTCAAAGCTACTAGGTTCCATTTCAGACTTAACCTTTGTTATTAAACTATTTCTGCTAATGCATTAACTAAAATAGCTGTAAACATTTGTGAAGGGCTTACTATGTTTTGGCCACTGTTCCAATTGCATTTTATGTTTTAACTCATTGAATTTGACAATCCTATGAAGTAACTACTATTATCTTCCTTTTATAGGTAAGGAAATAGAGGCACACAGAGGTTAAGTAACTCACCCAAGGTTTATGAATCATGGAACTTAAATTCAAATTTAGGCAGTTTGATTTTAGAGATAATGCTTTAACCAACCACCAAGCTATATTGTCTCAACTAAGTAAACCTGAGCAAACTAACATCGACAATTCTAAAATAGATGATCTAGATAGTGATCATTTGAGATAATTCTTTAAACTCCATAGCACATTTTCTCTA
Source organism: Vulpes vulpes (assembly GCF_048418805.1). NCBI lineage: Eukaryota > Metazoa > Chordata > Mammalia > Carnivora > Canidae > Vulpes > Vulpes vulpes. The sequence continues at coordinate 129,870,276 of NC_132782.1, forward strand.
TGAATTAAAAAAATTATAAATGAATTTTTAAATTATAAAAGTAATACATATTTATGGACAAATTCCAAAAGTACATAAAATTTCTAATATCTCTTACCCATTTGTATTTCATTTTTTTATTTTTTTATTTTTATTTTATTTTTAAAGATTGTACTTATTTATTCATGGGAGACATAGAGAGAGAGGCAGAGACACAGGCAGAGGGAGAAGCAGGCTCCACGCAAAGAGCCCGATGTGGGACTTGAACCTGGGACTCTAGGATCACGCCCCGGCCTGAAGGCAGGTGCTAAACCACTGAGCCACCCAGGGATCCCCTAGACTTTATTTTTAGAACAGGTTTTGATTTACAGAGAAATTGAGAAGGTATTACAGAGAGTTCCCAATATTCTTATATACATTTTTAAGTTTTATTAACATCTTAAGATTACTATGGTACATGTGTTAATGAACCAATATTTGATAATAATGATACATTATTACTGATTAAAGCCCATAGTTTTTATATTTCCATAAATTGTTCCTAATGTCCCTTTTCTAGGATCCTATCATATTATATTTAATTCTCATGTCTCCTCGGGCCCTCTTTGCTTGTGATCATTTCTCAGACTTAGCTCATTTTTGATGACCCTGACAGTTTAAGGAGTACTGGTTAAGAATTTTGTAGGATGAATCTTGATTAGAATTTGTTTGATGTTTTTCTCATGATTAGATTGGGATATTGGGAGGAAAATAACAGATGTAAATGCCATTTTCATCATGAGTCCTATCAAGAATAATACTAGAAACATGATATGTCACTATTAATGTCGACCTTGATCACCTGTCTTAATAAAGTATACTTTAAAGTTACTCATTTTGTCCCCCTTTCTCTACTATACTCTTTGGAAGAAAGTCATTATATGTATGCTCCACCTCCTTGAGGACAGTATATCTCTGTAAATTATTTGGCATTCTTCTATACAAGAGATTTGTCTCTTTTCCTCCACTTACTAACTTATTCAGTCATTTATTTGTGTCAGTATGTAGTCATGCATATTTTCTTTATACTTTGAATTTTAATCTAGTACTACTTTATTTGTTCAAATTGTTCTAGCTTTAGCCATTTAGAGCTATTTAAGCTGGCTCCTGTGTACCCTTGACATACCTTATTCAGTACAAGGGTTAGTTTTTTCTTAGCTCTTACTTTCTGGCTCTTCTAGATGTGCCTAACTCATCCTGTATGTTTTCTGCCCCAGTCCTAGAATCATCCATTTCCCTGAGGGGCCTTGGTTCCTTTACTAGAGAATGATAGAAGAAACCAAACTCAGAGTGGTTACATGTGCTTGTTGCTACTGTGTGTCATTTCTTTTAGGCCCTTTCAGCAGATAGAGCAAAGAGATATATGTGTGTATACTAACCTGTGTAAATACAACATATCTGTAAATATTTCTATACGTAACCACCTGTGTCTGTATTAAGCTAAACATGAATTCTTACTGAAGTGTCCAACTGTAACCTACCACAATTATGAATCATTATAGCCTCCCCCTCCTGTTTATTTGTAAATTTCTACTCTAACAGTGAGATCCCTGGCTCCCACCATCCACCATCCATTTACAGTTTTCAATTCCAGTGAATACGTTCTAGCAACATCAGAATTGTTAACCTGAACCCTCATTGAAAACATTTTATCAACTAGAGTATAGTACTTTCATATAGCATTTCCTTTGCTTTTTAGTTTTATAGACTTCTCATTTCCAAGGTTGCTTCAGCCAGCATCTACTCTCCTATATTTCTGTTGTTAAAATTCTTTGGATGAATGAGTCACATTTTCTTCTGAAAGCACTTATATTCTCTCTGCTTCCATCACCCTCTAAACTGTTCTTTGCCTCTTCCTGGAGTACTCTTTGCCCTAATATACTCAGCTCCCCACCTTGCCTACACCTTTTTTTCCCCCACCTCTGGATAGTATGGTTAATGAACAGCATATTTGACAGATAATGGTAGAATTTTTCATCTTTGTCTTTTTATGCTAAAGACTTTTTCTTTCTAATGGTTATCTTTTCAACATTTCTGAAAAAAAATTAATTGTATAATTATAAGCTGACACTCTATTAAAAATTTTTTTAAAGATTTATTTATCTATTCATGAGACAGAGACTGAGAGAAAGAGAGGCAGAGACACACAGAGAGAGAAGCAGGCTCCCTGCAGGGAGCCCAATGCAGGACTCGATCCTGGATCCCAGGATCACGACCTGAGCCAAAGGCAGGTGCCCAACCACTGAGCCATCCAGAGGTCCCAAAAAAATGGTTTTTGTTTGTTTTTCAATCTATTGTGAGGGAGGCAGTGTAACATTAAGAGCATGGTTTCTAGAAATATATTCCCTTGAGTTCGAATTCTGGCCCCATAGTTTAGTAACTTGGTGAACTTAGGTGTGCCTCAATTTTCTCATCTGTATAATGGATATTTTAAATTTACCTCTCTAATAAGATTGATGTGAAAGTTAATAGAATATTATCTTTTAAGTGCTTTTAACAGTGCCTACCACATAGGAAGCATTTAACAAATGTTAACTATTATGAAACACTAATGCTATATGTAAGGTTACAGAAAGAAAAATAACATCAGAGTGTTGTATTTAAGGTAGTTGTCTTTTCGAGGACTACTAGTGGAGTTTTAAAGTCAAGGTGTTTATACTTTTTTATTTACCTAGGATGGTGATCCAGGAATATGCCTGTTGTGCTGGCAGGAGGAGTAGCACTCCTCTTTTCACTTGCTGCTTAGAGCTTTTTGGTTTGGATGATAAAGTATATAGCCACCTTATTTCCAGAGTTATAAAATCCCATATACTGGTATCTGACTAAAGTCGGTATAAATGAGTGGAGCAGCCTGGGAGTAGACAGGGAGGGACTGGAAAGGAAGGCACAATCTTGAAAGCATATTTAAACTGGGAAAACTGAAAAATATAGGGCTCAATTGACCGTAACTGTGAAATCCTTGCTGACTTTAAAATTATTATAGATTTTTTGAAGGCCGTATAAATAATTGCAATGGTGAAAATACAAGTGGACATATAGTAGGCAAAAATTGTGAGTCTACTGCTTCTTGAAGTGTGCTTCAAAATGGACTTACATAGTTTGCATTCCTGAAACTTAGTTGAGGAAACAAATACATTTTTTTTTCCTTTAAGACTGTTTTAAAGAAGTCATTCATATACGTCTGGACGAACTTCTTCGTGTTTTAAAATCTGTAATGAATAAACATCAGAACCTCAATTCTGTTGATCTTCATAATGCTGCAGAAATGCTTACTGCAAAAGTAAAAGGTAAGAAAGATGTATAAAAGTGGGTTGGTGTGGGGGAAAAGCATCTAAGTAATACTTGTTCTATAATGACTATCGTCCCACCTCCCCATATGGCATTGGTATATATCAATAGGAATTATGTATACTTTGATATGTTGATATTCCCACTAGATCACACCTGAAACTCTCTTCTTTTCAAAAATTAAAACTTCATCTGGCAGGACACAGTTTAAAAATAGTAACTGAAATAAACTAAACTGGCATTTAAAATTTTTGAGTTTTTTGAAAGAGTACACGCTCTTTTGAAGTAGGTTTTTAGTGTAAAAAATGTCTTTGTTTTGTGAGGACAGTTGGTGCTGGAAAATTGTCATTTGTAGTGACTCTGCTTAAAGAAGGGAGCCAAATAGAGAAAAAGACTTAAATCGAACTTTTTTTAATGTGAAAAAAAATGAAACTAAAATTACATATGGATATACACACATATATGTATATTACATGTACTAAAGTATCAAGAATTGGGAGTTGTCCTCTAATGAAGTAACTTGCCATCCAAAAGTATTTTATTAGAATCTGTTATTCCAGACTGCAGTGTATAAGGAGGATTGAGGGTGAAGGGAGTATTTGAGAAGAATGAGACAGGGAGTTCAGCCAGAGATCATTAGAAATAAGGGGCTGGGTGTGGGGTGACAGTCTGATCTAAGAAGCTGGAATGTGGTAGAGGTGGAACATAGTTGTTATAGAAGAGGGGTTGAATGTTGGTTTGATGAAACCTAGGACAGGTTAAATGTTGAGGATTAATGTGAAGTTTGGAGTTGAAGATGAGAACTTGAGAGCTGTTGGTATATATGTGGTAAGGAACAAGATGGCACCAACTCAGAGTATGCAGAGTAAATGTAGGTGGAGTATGAGATCCCAGGAACAGAGGAAAAATAGAGGAGACTGGGAAACACCTAAGAAATAGATGGTTTGAAGAAGATGTCATGAAATTTTAAAAGCTCAAGGTTCTAAGTTGTGATCGCCAATGTTAAATGTCGCTGATAAGTAATCGGAATTCAAGCACTGTAACTATAGAAGGTGACTCTCACACCATGGGTTGAATAAGGAAAGGAAAGGATTCTTTGGGGAGGGGAATTACCTATTCTGAGTCTCAAAGGTCAGGTGGGCATTTCCTGGTTTAGGGTAGGTTGGGGATTGTGATGCAGAGCACTTGTGTAAGAAATCTGGATGTGAAGAACATGATGGAATTGGAAAAAACTCCTATCTAGAGAAGGCAAAGGGCAAGTGTCAAGCGATGAGGCAGGGGGAGAAAATAGAGTTGTTAATAAAATAATGGTCCATACACCTGAGAACCACTTCCTCTGCTTTTTGACATAGACTTATTGTGTTTGTGTGGTTCTCTCTCTCTCTTTTTTTCCCCTGTATGTCAAATACTGAAAAACATGTAGATGGCTTTAAGTGGGAAAAATGGATAGTTCTGTTGTGATTTTTTAGAATGTGCTTAGTAACCAAATTTGTTTTTAAATAGACTGTTTATAAGTGCCATTTAACTTAACTTAGATAGGGAAATTTGCGTCTATAGATAGTAAAATTTCCATGCTTGGAAATAGCGACCACAGTTCATTCAATTGTTGTCAGTAGCTATTGTGTGCAGTCAGGATGTCCTGGGGAAGGAGTGTGCCTGTGTATAGTTGGTGTCCACATTCCAGAAACAGACTTGAAGAAAGTGGCCTCACAGCTGCCTTGGAGATCTTTTCTCCTTTGAGGTAAAGCTATCTTTTGAATATTATCTCCCACTGTGGCTGTCTTTACCTTTGGGATTACTGTTACGATTTTACTTTTGTGTTGGGTGAAACTTAAAAGATTACTTTGTTGTTCCTAAACTTACTCTGTTTCTGTGAAATTCCATGAAACTAGAAAATTTAAGAAATTTTCTTTTCCTTGGTGTAAGTTTATGTTTTTAAATAAAACCTTTCTTCCTTACTCTTAATGTCAAGGACATCTAAGTGAAGGGAGTTTAATAATAAAAAATATTCAGTGATCTGAAAAATTGAGGTCAAATTAGAGCTTATTTAGTTTTTTCTTCTAATGATAACTTAATTTTCAAACCCTGGAAAAGCAAGGTAGAGGTAGAAACCATTTTTGAATCTCTATTCTATGGCAATCTAGATGTTCACATAGGCTGTCTCTCTTAATATTTTCAGAAAACCTGTAAAAGTGCATTTTTATTTGTATTTTAAAGAGGGAAACTAAAGGAAAAAAGCTGTTATACTTTAGGATCAGAAAGCTGTCGGGAGTATGGAGATCATTTTGTGTCTTAAAGCCCTGTTTACATGTTAAAAAAAATGACATGACTTGCTTTGGACATCTTAACTGCTGATGCATTTGGCAAATATACCACAACATATAAAAAAAAAAAAACATATACAGAATGACTTTAGAGTCAGGGAGGTATAATCTTGTTTGTGCTACTACAGGTATGAATGCATAATGTCTGTCTACTTCCTATGCATAATAAATGCATTGGAATAAAATTGAAATCTTTGACTCTTCTAATTTTTACCTTGGAATTTACCTTTTGATAACTTTAAAAGAAAATTTGAAAGCTTTAAATTAAATTAAGAACTCTAAAAGAAAAAGCTTTTCCCCATTCATTCTAGTAGTGATTTGTATTTCCTGTGTCTCCTCCTGTTTCCACGCAGGAAGTTCAGTCTGACAAAATATTTGCAATATGGTAAGAGAGATACAGCTTACTTTTGAAGTAGATAAAAGACATCTTCAGCACTCAGTAATTTATTATGTACTTAAGTATTTGTGTTTTCACTATTTACAATTATTTTGGTCAATCTTATTTGTAATTTAATACAACCATTTATTGAGGCTTTTCATGATCTGTATTTTAACCTATATTTAAAAATTGACAAGAAAAACAAGCTTTAATTATGCATCTAAAATTGTAGAAGCCAAAAAAATAAATAAAATAAAATTGTAGAAGCCTCATGATGTCTTTCTGTTTTAAAGACTTAATTTTTTAATAGGCAATAGTTTGAAATGGTTTAGGATGCAAATGGCATAAAAGTGAAGTGTCTTTCCTAGCTCAGATGCTTTGTTACCCTTTACCTAGATAAGCAGCAACTATTACTGGTTTTTTGTGTATCTTTCTAGAGACATATTATGCATATATAAGCAACATATGTTCTTTTCTTTTTTTTACTCTCCTCTTTACACAAATTGGTAGCATTCTGCTCCTTGCTCATTGTTCTAACTTATGTTCTATACATAAAGGGTTCCTTAATTCTTTTGTTGTGAGTTCTATTTTTTTTCAAAGCTGCAAGGTTATCTGTTATGCTCATGTGCTATAATTTATTTAACCAGTTCACTAATGGATATTTGGATTATTTGTGTTTTTCTTTCTGTTACAAATAATGCTTCGTTGAATAGCCATGTTCATTTGTATTTATATCTTTTATATTGCTAAATACCCTCTGCAGTGGTTCTGTGGTTCTGATAGCAGCACTGAAAACGCTGATTTTACTGTATCTTTGCCAACAGAACTGGTTACCAAGCTTTGTTACCCAGTCTGATAGTAAAAATTGGCATCTCAGTGTAGATTGATTTGCATTTCCCTCATTTTGAGTGCAGTTGAGTATCTTTTCATATGTTTTAGAGACATTTGTACATTCTTTTATGTGAATTGTCCCTTTACACACTTTGTTTTTGATGGTCAGTCTTTTTTTTCTAGTACTGATTTGTAGAAACTCTGTGTAAGTGAAATTAACTCTTAATCTTCGATACAAGTTGTAAATTTTCTTTATCTTTTGATTTGCTTATGACATTTTATTTTTACATTTAAATTTATCAGTCTTTTGTATACTTCTTGGATTTTAGGTATTAAGAAGGACTTTCCCATTCTGAGATTAGAATGGAAATTAAAAAACATTCCATATTTATTAAAATTTCCATAGAATGGAAATTAGAAAACATTCTCTCCAGTGTGTTTTCATTTAATGTTTTTATGATGTCATTTATTAACTTTAAGTCCTTGATACGTTCTGGAATGTCTACATGTCTAACTTATTTATCAAATAATTCATCTTTTCCTCACTGATCTAAAATGCCATTTTTATCATAAATATGTTAAAATGTCATTTATATCTATTTTGGACCTTATTCTGTTCCATTGATTTGTTTAGTCATGTGCCAATACTACACTATCTTTATTGTAGTCGTATAGTATGTTTTAGTATCTGGTAGGGGTAGCTCTTTCTGTTACTCTTTTTGTTTAAGATTTTATTTTTCCCTCAGGACTTTTGAATTGGCTTATCTAGTTCCAAAAAAGTATCTATTGGTGTTTTGAGGATGATGAGTAAAATTTGTAAACTTAAATTTATAAATTAAAGAGAAGTTACATATTTAGCATTTCTGAGAATATAGTATGCATTTCATTTCCTCAGTTATTTTTGTGTTTCTTAGAAGCAACTTAAAGTTTTCATTTTGTAAGTCTTACTGCTTTTTGTTTGTTTTTTCCCCAAGGCCTGTAGTGAAAATTTGCCTACATTATATCTTTTAACTCTAGTTTGCAAACTGTGGGCCCTGATTTATGACATTACACTAGTAGATTGTGGAGAATAGAAAAGAAAAAACAGAATGCAACATTCTGATCTAAGGATGCCTTGAAACTTCATAGGTCTTAAATAACTAATAACTGTTATGTATATGGTATATTTGGTCATGATATATGTATTTCTTACTGAAGGTTGTGGTCAAAAAAGTTCGAAACTCACTAATAGATGGTATGTATGAAAGCTATTTGTGTGATTTCTTAAAGAGATACTAAAAGTGTGTTAGCGCTTATTGTTGTGACTTAATAGAGAGCCCAAGGGAGGTAATTCTTTAAACCTTGAGCAAAATTTTGATGCAATTTTGAAGAATGGCTAATAGGGAGAAGAGAGTGGAGACAGAGACACCAATTAGCAGGTTGATAAATAATCCAGACTACGGATAAAATGTGGCCTTTTGAACGAAATGGCAGTGGGAATAGAAAGGAAGAAAAAATATTTTAGAGGCATTTTGAAAGGAAAGATAATGAGCTAAGGAATGTATAGAAAAGAGTAAGTTTGCAGAACAGAGTAGAAGGGAGGGCGTGGGTTCAATTAGGACATTTTGAGGTTGTAATGAATAGATCGTGGGTGGGGAAGGAATATATCAAACAGACCGTTGGAAATGTGGATCTCTAGCTCAGAGGTTAGGACTGGACAGGTAGTTCAAGGATTCATTTCCTTCAAAGGCATGAAAGTGGGTAAGGTTCTGTGGGGTAATGTATAGAGAAGAAAGCCAAAGAGAACCCTAGGCTGGGTGGGAACAACTGCATAAAGTAAAATTGTCGATAGATACACAGCACATGAGCATGCATTCATGTCACTACCTATCAAGCACTGTACTCTAGGTGCCTTACATTTGTTTCCTCAATCGTTTCTTTCAATAATACGCCATTTTACAGATAAAGAAATTGCAGTGAGGTGATACTTCCAGAATAATACAGGAAGTGGTAGGAGGTTAGATTCGAACTCAGGTCTGAAACTCTGAAGCCCTACTTCTTCTAGTTACTGTAACTCATTGCTTCTAAGAGTGCAAAATACTTCAAGATGGAAGAAAGTGGTGAATATTTGTAGTGATAATATCAGACATTATTAAGCAAGTATTTACTGTATGCCAGACACTATTAAACTCTACATGGATTATCCCATTAATCCTCACAGCAAATTTTTCAGGTTAGTAACTATTATTCTGTCAACTTCTATTTTGCACTAAGGAAGCTGGTACATAGAGAGGTTTGTCCAAGGCTGCATATATATATTAAGTGGTAGAGCTGGAGTTGTAGAGTGCACAAGTAGGATGCAAACTTAGAAGAAAAAAGGCCTCCAAGTTTGACTAATAGGTTTTTGTTGGCAGTGTTGTTCGGTGGTTTTGAGTGAAAATAATAACTAACATTCATTGAGCATTTTCTTTGTAACAGGCTCTGTTCTAAGTTCATTCAGTTTTTATAACAGTTCTCAAAATACATATTATTGTCCCCACTTTATAAATGAGGAGACTGAGGCACAGAGCAGTTACATTAAGTTCCTAATAGGAGACAGAGTTAGGATTTAACCTAGACAGACTGGCTTTGGAACCCATCTGCTTAACCAGGCTAAGCAAACTATTTCTGGTGGGCCAAATCTGGCCTGCTGCCTATTTTTGTAAATAAAGTTTTATCAGAGCACAGCCAGTCTTATTCTTTATGTATCACCGTGTCATTCATTATGTATGGTTCCTTTTCGGCAGAGTTGAATAGTTGCAACATACCATGTGGTCTGAAAAGTCTAAAATATTTGCTATCTTACCCTTTTCACAAAGTTTTTCAACCTCTGATAACCATTAGACTGGATGAAATGCCAAATCCTGGTGAATTTAGTCATAACCTATTTGTAGAGGTTTGGCAATAAAAAAACAAAAACAAAAAAACTGTTAAATTGGATGATACCTTTAAGAAGAAATATGGTAAAATGAAAGTTTTTTTCACAAAGGAAAGATTTAAGTATATTAGCATAAGAAAAAATGTCAATTGAGTGGGAAATAATAAATCTATGGAGGGAAGTGGCATAGAGTTTGGAGAATGCAGGAGTGCGGGAAGAATTATTACTGGAAGGAAGCCAGAGACTTTTCTTTGAAACACTGAGCAGAAGCAAAAAAGAGAAAAGGTATTAGGAATATAGGGCTGTTTTGAATTGGGGGCAAGGGCAATAATAGTAATTTTCATTCGATGACTGTAACCTCATTTAAGTAAGGATGAAGAAGAAAGATGATTCAAATAATTGGTTTTTTGCTATCCCAATGACTACTTTTTAAATCTCCCAGTCATGTGTAGTGCTACGAAAGAAATATTTATAGGTAGAAAGAGTAAATAATTATAGAATTTGGGGTAGTGTGATAAGGTTTTTTTTTTTTTCTTTTAAAGTCTAACAGGTTAAGGTTAGAAAATATAAGTAGGCTTTACATTTTTTGCTGGTTATAAGTTGTTTTAACTAGACATTATAAATTACTATTTAAACTTTAGTTCCCAGTGAGATTTTTAAAACAGCTTTGTCGAGGTATAATTGGTGTACAATAAAGTACATCTATTTAAATGATACAGTTTCATCAATTTTGACATAAAAACCCTTGTGAAACTATTCCAATCCAGACAACCTGTGCTTCTTGGTACTCTCTCCTTTCTGCACCTGCCTGTGGCCCCCTTTCACCAATTTGGTATGTGGTGTTTTCATTTTCATTGTGTTCAAAAACACTTTCTAATTTCCCTTTTACTTCTTTAAACCATGGGTTATTTAGAAGTGTGTTATTTAGTTTCCTAGTATCTGGGGATTTTCCAGAGATCTTTCCATGATTTCTAATTTCATTCTCTCTAGTCACAAAACATATTTTGCCTGATTTGAATCCTTTTAAAATCAATTTGACTTGTTTTATAATATGGTCTATCTTGGCAAATATTCAGTGTATACTTGAAAAGACATGAGTCCTGCTATTACTGGATGGAGTGTTCTACAAATGTCCATCTGGTAGAGGAGGCTGATAGTATTGTTGAAGTCTTCCGTAATCTTACTGATTTCCTATCTACATGTTCTGTCAATTATTGAGAGAGGGTTATTGAAACTCTCATTGTGGTTCTATTAGGTTTTGCTTCGTGCATTTTGAAGTTGTTTATTAGGTGCATAAACGTATAGAATTGTTAGGTCCTCTTAATAAATTGACTCCATTCTTATAAAATGATTTTTATCTGTAGTAGTTTCTTTTGCTGGGAAATCTGCTCTGTGTGATGTTAGACAGTAAGCTGGGGTTGTTGTAGAACTTACCATGTTCATTTCTTACCTGTCAAGATTCTTGTCTTTTCTTGCCTTATAGCCAATGTCTTGAAATTTTTGTTAGATGTGTTTGTATGAGTTTCTTTTGGTTGTCTCAGGCAGAAGTGTAAACCTATTTTTCCATCTTGGCCAGAGCAGAAGTCCAAAAATAGTTTTAAAATTATTTATGGCGATTCTTAAAAGTTTTTCTTTTTGTTTATATCAGGGATACTTAGAAGAATTTGATGAAAGATGTTGCCCTTAGCCCCTCATATCTACAAAGACTTACCCATATAAAAGCTGGATTGTAATTTCATGAGGGTGGTTAGAGGCTTGAGGTTTCATTCCTCCTTGCTTAGGAATTCTTGATTTCCAGCAAGCATTTTCAACCCTAGATATACACTAAAATCACCTGGGAGAGCTTTTAAACAAATACATGTGCTCTCTGGACCTGTGAAATCTTCAATTTTTGGTGGTAGGATCCAGATTTTTGTTGTTAAAACTCCTTAGATAATTCTGCTGTGCACCCAAACTTCAAAACAGCTTGTTTTAAAGCAAAGAATGGCTTGCTCTTCACTTGGTCTCTCTACCTTAGATTCCTAGGGAGGATGGGATACAAGGAGCCATTTGTTCCTAAAACTCACTTTGTGGGTAGAAAGGGTTACTTGAAAAAAATGGCCAATTCCACCTTCAGATTTTGTCTTGGTAAATTGTATCTGGGCTTTTCACAAAGGCACATAGAGAAGAAGTCACAATAAAAAAACTTTTTCAGTTATGCTTCACAATTTGCTTTAGCAAAATGCAAAATGTTAGAATATCTCTACGGCAAACGAGAGACCACAATATAAATCAATCAACATGGACCTCAGAGCCCAAAAGCCTGTAAGAAATAAGGCTATAAATAAATAGGAATTTAAATGTTCTAAGGCATTGGGTGTTTATGTGATATGCTTTGTATATAGGATTTTGCTATGTCAAATGTATGTATGACTTCAGTTATTGGTAATGCATAGTGAAAAATATAGCTCATTTGACTAAAGTGAGCCACAGTGCATTCAACTATTTTAGCAAATGCTATAAAGCAATAAGCAAGAAAAAATTGCACAGAGTGCTCTTAATGAGAGGTCTGATGTAACATGGACTCTGTGACTCTGAGGCGGATTGATTTCACATTGCGTCACTTTTTAGATGTGTCAAGTTATGTAATGCATGGAGTAGTAAGTTTGGAATGCCGGCCACTTTATGCAAGCTGATTCTTTTGTATGATTTCTTTAATAAAGAACTTGAACATCTTTTTCATTTTGCGTATTAGGCTTTTCAATTGCTTAATCCTCTAATGCTTCTATAAGTAAGGGTGAAGTTTTAAGAGATTAAATGACTTCGTATAAACCTAGTTTAAAATATTTTCTTCTCATTTATTGTAACCAACTTTTCCCTGTAGCTGTGAACTTCACAGAAGTTAATGAAGAAAACAAAAACGATCTCTTCAGAGAAGTGTTTTCTTCCATTGAGACCTTGGCCTTTACCTTTGGAAATATGTAAGTAGAGGACTGTCATTTAAAGAAATTTGGGCCTGGGTATCTCAGACCATGTCACATAATTCAGTAGATACTTTCTATAGAAAGTAAAGTACTAATCAATATAAAATATCATAACACTGGAAAAAATATGTTCATTATTGTTAGTAAATTTAGTAGCATTTGTATAGCTGTTCCGAAGCAACATCCATTTGCAGGTGACTATGTGGTTTATGTGAACAGATTCCTAGGAATTTATTTCTAAGGTTCTTCTTTTTAAGAATTTATTCTAGATGACATATTGAATGTCAAGCCTGTGACAGAGCAATGTAATGACTTGTCTTTTTATTTATTTCTTTTTTTTTAAACTTCCCTGGATAGCCTGACAAACTTCCTTATGGGAGATGTAGGCAATGATTCATTATTGCGATTGCCTGTTTCTCGGGAAAGTAAGGTAGGCCAAGTTTGTGTGAAAGTAGATACTTTAATATTTTTAACATTTCAATAATTTCCTGATCTTAATCTCAGATCTTTGATAGATTTTGAGTTGAGTGAGAAAAATAGATCAGTTCATTTTAAGTATAATTTATGGTCAATTTCTGGAGCTAAAATTTAATTATACTAAGTGGAGCATTCATTTTAAAACAATATATCTGATAGTTTTATGGTGTCTTATGTAATGAATCTATATGTCATATGGTCCAAAATTTTAGTAAGTAATTCTTAACAATTTCTCTCTCCTGATATTGTCACAGTTCTTAAAAACTGGTAGAAACTTAGAAAAATAACTCAAGAAGTAAAGAAGGAAGGTGTTAATCTTTTCACACATCCTATAGTTTGTTACCATGAAACACATATTAATAGACTGTGGGTCTTAATTCTCCCTAAGAACAGTATGTCAGAGGATTGCAGTTCCAATTCCCAATGTACTATTTTTTTTAAGATTTTATTTATTTATTTAAGAGAGCACCAGCGGTAGGCAGAGAGGGGCAGAGGGAGGAGAAGCAGACTCCCCACTGAGCAGGGAGCCCAACCAAACAGATCTCTATCCCAGGACCCTGGGATTATGACCTGAGCCGATGGTGGTTGCTTAACCGATTGAGCCACACAGATACCGCCCCCCCCCCCCCCCGCAATTCCCAATTTAAAGAAAAATTGCTATGAAATAATAGAACATGAAGAATATTTGTAGATATTGTTTTAGAGATTTATAGTAGTAATATTTTTAGACTAAAAATTTTTCACAAAATGCAAGGTATTTTTAAAAATTGCAATGGGGACCTATGTCAGTTATTTCTTTTTAAGGATATTCAGATCCAGAGGGACTTCAGCAAATACTTGGAAATATGCCAAGTGTTTGTGTTATTTCAAAATAATATAAAAACTGCAGGTCTTTCTTAAAGTGATACAAAATATGAATGACTAATTGAGGCCTTTGTTTTATGTACTATAATATTAAGACAATTGACTCTTTCTAAAGTCATCCATCAATGAATCAAGGATAGTATATAAACCATATCAGAATAATGAAGAATTTTAAGATCCTTAAATATTTTGCTATCATTTATATTTATCCAATTTTATCTTTCAAACATATTACTAATTCAGAAGCTATAACATTATGTCTGTGTGACAAGGCTCTGAAGAATTAAAATTTTAGGTGTGAATCATATTTCCTGTTCCTGTTGGCTCTATTATGTACACGTATTACACTAGGTCTTTTTTTTGCCTTTTTTTTTTTTTTAAGATTTTATTTATTTGAGAGAGAGACATGACAAGAGAGAGGACAAGCAGTGGGAAGAAGGAGAAGCAGGCTCCCTGCTGCACAGGGATCCTGACTTGGGGCTTGATCTCAGGACTCTGGGATCATGACCTGAGCCGAAGGCAGACACTTAATTGATTAGCCACCCAGGTGTCCCTTCTCTAATTCTTAATAGGAAAATACTTTTTCCTTTTTCTCTTTTGCACCTTATTTTCCTTTTTGCAGTTTTTAATTAACCATAGAGATTGAGCTTTAAAAGTCCATGATGATATAATACTAAAAATAAAATTACTTGGATGAAGAATTTTGAAAAATACTTTAAATAATAGTTGCCATTTGTTTAATAGTGTTTGTTATATACCATGCCCTGCACTAAGTCTATATCATTTCCTTAAAATAGCCTTGTCAAAGTGTTCTTATCCCCATTTTACAGAAGGGCAAACCAAAGTTAAGTAAGTGTAAATATATAGCCTAGTGTCATACAGCTGCTGAGTGATAGAGCTGGACTTCAAACCCAGGTCTCTTTGATCCTTTTGCATTGAATCCCTGCATAGTCTGTATTGCCCAACCAAATAGATCAAATTTGTTTAAGATCTCATAATTTTGGTAAATATGTTTTCCTGCACTATCCAGTAAGGTAGCCATTTGCCACATGTAGCTCTTTAAATTTAAATTAATTAAAATAAATAAAATTGAAAATATACTTCTCATTTACATGAGCCACTTTTCATATGCTCATATAGCCACATGTAACCTTACTGGACAGTGATACAGAACATTTCCATCATCATAGAGAGTTCTGCACTAAGTTGTCCGCTAGACCTTCAGAGAAATGCTTGTCATATAAAATGATGAAAGATGGCTTGGAGAAACAGATCCTTGTCTTCAGTTTAAGTGATAACCTATTTAGATTGTTTCTATAACTTCCTGACTAATATTTTCGAAATCTGCAGAATTTAAAGTTTTGAATGGATTTATTAATGTTAACTAATGCTGTTAGTAAACAATGAGGTTATTTATTCTTGGATCTTGAGAACTGTAGTTGTAAAAAGATATGTAATTTTTATAAGATGTAGCATCTAAACAGATTTCTTAGGCCCTTTGAGTTCTAAATACTTGAAATTCTTTAACAGGAATTATGTCACAGTAACAAATTAGAGTGAAAAATTTCTGAAGTAAAGCTCTGTTATCTTCTGCTCTAATCTAAAATTTGTTTTCTTCCATGTTGTAAGTCTTTTGAAAATGTTTCTGTGGAATCAGTGGACTCATCCAATGAAAAAGGTAATGTTGAGGTACTTTCAATCTTACTCAAATTTTTTTAGTTCTTTTTCTTTCTTTCTTTCTCCCCTTCCTTCCTTCCTTCCTTCTTTCCTTCCTTCCTTCCTTCCTACCACTGTCCAATCCCCTGCGGTTACTTTCAATACATGTTTTGGATTATTTAATCTCTTCTTGTTCAGTAACCTAAAGTATTCATTTTTAACACAAAATGATGCATAAAATTTTACATGAAAACTTAAGGAAGAAAACCTGCTAAAGTAGATAGATAATATAGAGACTGATCAACAGTTATATAGAATTTGTAACTTGATGAATAATAGAAGTACATATTAAGGTAAAAAATATAATTTGAAACCATTTTAAGTTTAAACTCTGACCTTTAATTCTAAATTTGTCACTTGTATTTTTTTAAAAACAGTTTTCACTGAAGAACATCTTAGGATTTAAATGCTTCTTTGTTCAGAGTTACGTGCTGATACTTAATATATACTTGATATTTTTATTTTCAGGAAATTTTTCTCCTATAGAACTAGACAGTGTGCTATTGAAGAACACTGATTCTGTAGAATTGGCTTTGTCTTATGCTAAAACATGGTCAAAATATACCAAGAACATAGTTTCATGGGTTGAAAAGAAGCTTAACTTGGGTGAGTTGCCCTTTGGTGCATCTGATTAACTTTGGAGTGTAAGAACTAAATTGTTTGCAATTCATTTTCTGCAGACGCTAACTAATATGATTCCAGATTAGTAGCTGCTTCATTAGTAGTGAATAAAATAATTGTCCGTATTCTCTTTTTGAAAGACTCATCTTGCAGTACATGTATTTATTGAACATTACTGTGGGCCAACCACTTGATCTGGGAACATAAAGACAAGTAGTACACTGTCTTTGCCTTTAAGGAAGTCATACTCCAGTGAGCGAAAAGAAATGCAATCAGATAATATAGTTAAAAGAAATACAAGCAACAATAGGTATATGAGCACAGGCATGGAAACATCATAATAGCTAGTGTTTTCCCAGTGTTTTACAGTTGACAGAATACTTTCACATCTTATACTTTATTTAATCCTTACCAAAACACTGGTAGGAGGCAAGAAAAGAATTATTCCCATTTTACAGCTCAGGCAAACAAGACAGGTGGTTTGCTTAAGGTCAGATGGCAGTTTTGCCTAGGATTATATAGCACTAATTGGAAGAGTATAGGATTTACCCAAAGCCTGTGCTCTTTCTACCATATTTGCCTTTAATAGGGAATGCCCATCAGAATCCCTGAATAGCCTTGTAAGAGGGCAATACACAGGCGGAGGTCCCATCTCCAAGAGAAGTGAGACCAAGCAAGTGTATTTTGAAAGTTTCCTAGTTGGTTTTGATGAGCACTTCTGGTTAAGAATCACGGTATCATATGATGCAGACTAGTATACGTGCTCACTCTTTCATTTGGGAATTACAAATAAGTTTAGGTTATAGAGAAGTAAAAGAAGTAAATTTATCTTCTAATGCTTTCTTTGATCTTTTCAGAATTGGAGTCCACTAGAAACATTGTCAAATTGGCAGAGGCAACTAGAAGTAACATTGGAATGCAGGTAAGTGTTCAGTGACCTCCTAGGGTATTGGACCAAGAGGTTACCCGGATGAACTCCTGATAGTGCCTTGCAAAGTCAGAAATTTGTATAATTAGGGCAGCCCCAGTGGTACAGCGGTTTAGCACCGCCTGCAGCCCGGGGTGTGATCCTGGAGACCAGGGATCCTGTCCCACATCGGGCTCCCTGCATGGAGTCTGCTTCTCCCTCTGTCTGTGGCTTTGCCTCTGTCTCTCTCTCTCTTTGTGTCTCTATGAATAAATAAATAAAAATCTTTAAAAAAAAAGAAAGAAATTTGTATAATTAATATAGGAAGGAAGTGAAATGCGAAACTGTTGGCTCAGCAAAGTAAAAGCCTTTTAAACTCACATGTAGACCCATTATGAAAAAAAAAACTAGGAAATCACAGTTTGATACAAATGTTGATTGTTTTGTTAGCCACTAGTTTCGCTACCTAGTTTTATAATTAATATTCTTCAGGTTTTTCTTATATAGTCATATTTATGACTAGTCATTTTTCTGCAGAAAATATCTAAACTTAAAATTTCTCCTTCTGAAGAATAGTTGGGGGTTATCTAGAACTCTTAGTGCTATTTCTATTGGAAGGTTTACCTTTCAATTTTAAATTCTAGGAGTTTATGCCATTGCAGTCTCTATTTACCAATGCTCTTCTTAATGATATAAAGAACAGTCACCTTTTACAACAAACAATTGCAGCTCTCCAAGCCAACAAATTTGTGCAGGTAAAAATTTATATGTATAATACACTTCTTTTTAACATAGCATACCTTTATAAAACAGCTTTTTTTATTCCTTTCTTTCTTGTTTTAAAATGCCTTTGACAGCCTCTACTTGGGAGGAAAAATGAAATGGAAAAGCAAAGGAAAGAAATAAAAGAACTTTGGAAACAGGAACAAAATAAAATGGTTAGTATTACAATGGAGTTTCTTCTATCTACTCAAGAACATCTGCAGTATATAAGCATCTACCCTGGAAGATGCATACCTTACTCTGTAATTTTTCTAAAATTCTGTCTTAACTGTCTTATTGAATATACTAAAGATACTTGCACAGTAGGGTTTGTTTCTTATTCTGTATTTTTGTCTTGTATAGCTTGAAACAGAGACTGCTCTCAAAAAGGCAAAATTGTTATGCATGCAACGTCAAGATGAGTATGAAAAAGCAAAATCTTCCATGTTTCGTGCAGAAGAGGAGCATCTGTGCTCAAGTGGTGGATTAGTAAAAAATCTCAACAAGCAGCTAGAGAAAAAGAGAAGGTTGGAAGAGGAGGCTCTTCAAAAAGTAATCATCTTTGTTGTTATTTGCAAGTTGAATTAGCAATAATCTGCTAAGGCTTCAGTTCTCAAATGTTAGCATGGGTCAGGATTGCCTGGAAGACTTCTTAAAACAGAAAGAGTGTCTGATTCAGTGGCTCTAGGATTGGCCCCAAAACTTGCATTTCTAACAGGTTTCCAGGTAATGCTGCTGCTGTAGGTGGTGGGGAGCCACACTTTGAGAACCAGTATGATTTTTGCTTATCTTTTAAATCTTTGGGTTTGTCTCTGAAAAAGTATCTTAGAGAAGGCAGTAGTTCAGTATTTTTTACTTCATTGTTCAGTAAGTACACCTTTTAAGCAACTGTGTGTGTATGTGTACTGATTCTGGTACCTGATAGCAAAGCTAGGCTGGAGCTTTATGTTGCTTATGAAACATAATTTGATAAACTTTGTAAGATTATATAGAAAATGGTAAACATAAATCAAAAAGCCTCTTAAATAGAAGTAGATACTTATTTTGGAGACAGTATCCTAATTATAAGTCCTCCTTGACTATCCATTAAAGTCAAGTGCCCTTGGTTCCTGACCAGAACAGGTTGTTATCTTTAGAAATATCCTATTTAAAAGAGACTTATTTCAGAATTTTTATGCAAAACGACTCTTCAGTTATTTATATTGAGTTTTATAATAAGTATTGTTTTAAAATATAAATTCTAGTGATCAGTGTTATTTTTTTTCTGGGGTATCCTTAAAGGTAGAAGAAGCAAATGAACTCTACAAAGTTTGTGTGACAAATGTTGAAGAGAGACGCAATGATCTAGAAAATACGAAAAGAGAAATTTTAACACAACTCCAGAAACTCGTTTTTCAGTGTGATCTTACCCTTAAAGCTGTAAGTATTTTTTTCAGTATTTTGATGGCCAGAGGCAAAAAAGTGTCTAAATGTCTGCAGAAGGGAGAGGGATGTTTGATGAATCATGATTTTTAAAGGATTTAATTTCTGAGATTAATGAAACATTTAGAGATAGAAAATTAACTTTCAGCTTTTAATAGTGGTAAATGGTTTGAGTTAACATTTTTAATCTGGTTCACCACCCCGTGGATTGGTGATTTGTCCAATTAAAATTGAAGCACAAGAGTTTGAAACTAACTGCCTCTAAGCCACTGTATTTCTTGGCTTGGTTGACAAAATGAATTTGACATTGAAATTTCTATCAGCACTATGACATCTGTTCTTCAAATTTTGAGTAAGCTAAATATTAAAATTGAACCCAGTGATTTATTTGGAAAAAAAAAGCATCCTGGCTTCAAGTATTTTCATACACCTCTTTAAAATGACTTTTATGAAAAGCTTATATATAAAATGCCTTTATTTGGTGTACATTTCACAAGTTTTAACACATGTATAAGTATGTTACCGCCACCATTGCAGTGGGGATTCAGAAGAATGCTGGCACTCCAGAAAATTTTGCTTATGCTGCCCCTTTGTAGTCAGACTCTCTGTCCACCCTTGTCCCCTGGCAAGTATTGATATGTTATCCAACTTTACAGCTTGGTCTTTCCCAGAGTGTCATATAAGTTGGATCCTATAGTATATAACTTGGAGACTGGATTCTTCTACTCAGCCTAATGTCTTTGATGTTTATCAGTGTTATGCCTGTATCAGTAGTTCTTTGCTTTTTATTGCTGAATAGTATTCCATCATGTGGAGGTACCACAGTGTTTATCCATTCATCAGTTGGATATTTCTGTTGTTTCCAGTTTAGGGTGATTGTGAATATAGAGCTGCTATGAATATTTGTCTGTAGGTTTTTGTGTGAACATGTTTTCATATTTCTAGGGTAAGCACTTAGTGAGATTACTGGATATTATGGTAACGTCTATTTAACTTCATGAGAAATTGCTGAATTGTTTTCCAGAATAGCTATAACATTTTCATTCTAACCAGTAGTGTATGAGAGTTCCAATTGTTCTGCATCTTTGACAATACTTGTCAGTTGTAGTTTTTATATTTTAACTGTCCTAATATGTGTGTAGTGGTAGTTGTTTTGGGTTTTTGGAATAACTAATGATATTGAGCACCTTTTCAAGAACTTATTTGCAGTCTCTATTTTGCCGATTTTTAAAAATTGAGTTGTTTGTTTTCTTATTATTGAGCTTGCATATTTTGTCTTCCAGTCTGGAACTTATCTTTATTCTTTTCACAGTTTGTTTCAGGGAACAAGAAGTTATAATTTTAATAGAGTCTCATAGTTTCTTCTTTATGTGCCATGCTTTTCACATTATATCTAAGAAAGTTTCGGGGTCACAGAGACTTCTCTCCTATTTCTACTAAAAATTTTGTAGTTTGACATTGATATATGATCTATTTTGGCTTAATTTTTATATAAAGTGTGAAGTATAGGTTGAGGTTCATTTTTTTTGCATATAGATATTGTATTAAAATTATGCCCATGGGATTTTAATTTATGGAAGTGACTGAATGCTGACATGGAGAGGTCAGTGTTATTGAAAGATGAATTTCTTCCTTACATTTCCCAAGAGAGAGGGACATGCTATGCCACAAAGGACCACAGAAATACCAGGTTTGGTGAAGCAGAGGCAGGAGTGAGGGGAAAGCTGAGTACAGAGCCTTTATTGGGGCTTCCTAAGGAAAGGCAAGTTATGTCAGGATAAATGGTATAGGATTGGCTAGTTTGAATAATTCCTGTAGGTTTTGGGGTATAGGGATGGTTTCTAGTTGCTTGGTACCTGGCCTGGGATGATTCAGAGCAGGAGAGAATTAATGAGAGAATTAATTATTGAGGTTGTTTGGGTTGCATAAGAAAGACATTCCCCCAACCCCCCAACCCCACCCCCCTCCCCTGGGCTAAGATTGGTTAGCCATGGGAGGAGCAGACTCTCCCCAGCCAGCAAGCTTTTTAAGATGTCAAAACATTATAAAATATGGAAAATAAAACACATTAACTTAAGTGTCCACTTGTTCCAGTACCATTTGTTGAAAACATTGTGCCATCTTCATTTATTTGTCTTTGCATCATTGTTAAAAATCAATTGACCATATTTTTATAGGTCAATTTCTAGATTCTCTATTTTGTTCCATGGATATATGTGCCTGTCATTTGGCCCAAACTCTACTATGTTCATTACTATTATTTTATAGCAAGTCTTAAAATCAGGTAGTGTGAATCTTCATTCTTTTTCAGAATTGTTTTGAGTATTTAAGATCCTTCGCCCATAAAAACATTGGAATCAGCTTGTCTGTATCTACAAACAAATCCTGCTAACATTTTATTTGGAATTGGGTTAAATGCTAGCTCAGATGGGAAGAATAGACTACA
The DNA here is from genome assembly GCF_048418805.1 of Vulpes vulpes. Classification (NCBI taxonomy): domain Eukaryota; kingdom Metazoa; phylum Chordata; class Mammalia; order Carnivora; family Canidae; genus Vulpes; species Vulpes vulpes. The sequence goes on from NC_132782.1 coordinate 129,892,190, forward strand.
TGTGTAGCATCTTAACCATATAGAAAGAGTTGTTCAATCCATGAAGATAGTCTCTCCATTTATTTAGTACATGATATTTTTTTAATCAGCATTTTTAACACTTTCACTTGTTTTATTAGATTTAAACCTATATATGTATGTATTTGGGTGGCTACTGTAAATGTAACTGATAAATCAATAGATAAATAGATACCACATATAATTTATGTGTAAATATCTAGGCACACACATTTCTTTAATTTCAAATTTCAGTTATTCATTGTTAATATTCAGAAATGCAAGTAATTTTTGTATGTCGATCTTGTATCTTGCAAACTTGCTAAAGCTAAATAGTTATAGATTTTTTTTTATAGAATCATTGGGGTTTTCTACATAGAAAATCATGTTATCTACAAATAGGGATGGTTTTATTTCTTCTTTTCCAATCTGTATTCCATTTATTTCTTTTTCTTTCTGCATTGGCTAGGGCTTCCAGTTGATCATTGAATAGGATTGGGTGAAAGAAGATATCCTCATCCTATTCTGGACTTTAAGGGCAAAGCACTTAGTCTTTCTACATTAAGTATGATGGTAACTATAGGTTTTTTGATGATGATGACCTTTGTCGGATAAGGACTTTCCCCTTTTTCTAGTTTGCTGAGAGTTTTATGATGAAGATGTTGGATTTTTTTTTTCACTGCTGAAAATTTTAGGGTTGTTTGCTATTGCAGCATAACCCAGCAAAACTGTCTGCTATAGTATATATTGAATATATATGTGTATATATTCTATATTCCTTTATATGTACCTTTACATACTATATACTATATCATGTACACCTAAATATGATACAGGAACATTTTAGGACAAATAATATATAAGTACAATTTATAGGACTTAAGATGTAATTTTTGTTAATTAAATTGTTATAAGCATTTATAATTGTGTCTTTGCTTTTAAAAAGATGTTAGATTTTATCAGATGATTTTTTTGCATCATTTGCTGCAATAATATAGTTTTTCTTTTGTAGTCTTTAGTAGTCTATTAATATGATGGATTACATTGATATTTGAGTGCTGATCTAGTCTTACATTCCTGGATAGGCTGCTTTTGGTTGGGATGCATTGTTCCTTTTATATATTGCTGGATTCAATTTGCTAATATTTTGTTGAGTATTTTTTTCTTCTCTTTTAATGAAAGACATTGGTGTGTTATATTTTTTTTTTCTTATGCTGCCTTTATCTAGTTTAGTATCGGTAATTCTGGCCTTATAAAATGAGTAGAGAAGTGTTCCTTCCTATCAGTTTTCTGGAAGAGATTGTGTAAAATTGGTATTATTTCTTCATTTTGGTGGCATTCCCTGGTGAAAGTATCTGGATTTGGAATTTTCATTTTTGGAAGATTTTTTACTGTGTATTTAATTTCCTTTGATAATAGGCCTATTTAAGTTAATTATTTCTTTTTGGGTGAATTTTGGTAGTTAGTGGCTTTCGTGAAATCAGTCCCTTTCATCTCAGTTGCCTTATTTATGTGCACAGCATTGTTCATAGTACTTCTTTATTCTTTCAGTGCTTCAGTAGCCTGAGTGATATCCTCTCTTTGATTCCTGTTCCTGGTAATTTTTACCTTCTCTCTTTCTCTGGTCTGGCTAGGGGGTTTATCAATTTTTTTCACCTTTTCAAAACACTAGCTTTTACTTTCCTTGGTATCTCTATTTTTTTAAAAAAATTATTTATTTATGCTTCCTTTGGGTTTATTTTGCTTTTCTTTTTAGTTGCTTAGATTGTTCATTGAGACCTCCCTGCTTTTTACATATAAATATTTAATTATTTAGTTTTCTCTGTAAGCACTGCTTATCTACATCCCACAAATGTTGAATTTTATAATTTTTGTGTGTGTGCAATACAAAATATTTCCTAATTTTCCTTGGAACTTCATCTTTGATCTATGGATAATGTAGAAGCTGATTGTCTAATTTCAAAGTATTTGAGGATTTTCTGGATATATTCCTTATACTGATTTCTAGTTTAACTCTGTTATGATGTGAGAAATATTTTGTATCATTTCAATTTTCTCAAACTTGTTATGGTTTATTTTAAGGTCCATGCATATATTTCTAAAAATGTGTATTCTGCTATTGTTGGCTCGAGTATTTTGCAAATGTCAGTTGGTTATTGTTGGTTTATGGTCCTGTTTATTTCTTTGATATCCTTGATGATTTACTTTTTACCTCTATCAATTACAGAGAAAGGAGGATTTTTTAAAGTTTTTATTTAAATTCCAGTTAGTTAACATACAGTGTAGTAGTAGTTTCAGGTGTACAATATAGTGACTCAACACTTCCATACATCACCCAGTGCTCATTCCAAGTGCATTCCTTAATCCCATTCACCTATTTAACCCACCCCCCTACCTACCTCCTCTCTGGTAACCATCAGTTTATTCAGAGAAAGGAATTTTGAAGTCTTTAACATATTGTATATTTTGAGGTCTCTCAGTTTTTGCTTTATAAATTTTGAAACTCAGCTGCTTATGCATTAATGATTATTACATATTCTTAGTGAATTAATCCTTTTATCTTTATGAAAGTGTCTCTTTTTATCCTTGTAATTATTATTACTTTTTAGTCTTTATTTAATACTGATATAGTTATTTCAGTTTTCTTTTGATTATTTTTACCATGGTATGGTATAATCTTTTTCCATTCTTCTTTGAGCTTTATCACTGTATTTAAAGTGAATTTCTGATATAGCATGTAGTTCAGTCTTGATTTAAAAAAAAAAAGTCTGTTATGATAATCCCTATCTTTTAAGTGAAATATTTAGACAGTTTATATTTCATGCAAATATATGTTCAGATTTAGGCCTTCTTTTCTTTTTTTTCTGTTTGTACCTTTTGTTTTCCTTCATTTGTTTCCCTTTTGCTCTCCTTTATTGGATTAGTTGGTAATTTTTTAGAATTACAACTAATTTATATTACAGATTTAATAAAATCTACTTTTATTTATGTGTTAGAGTTATATTTTAATTTATCTAAAATACTTATTTGCATTTTATTATATACATTTTAATTTATTGGATTCTTGACTATATCTCTTTACAGTTGTGTGTTTTGTTTTATTTTTGATGGTTGCACTAGGGCTATATTTATAAGAACTTTTCACTGTTCTACGTAGAACTAGTATTTAACCACCTCAAATGGAATGTAGAAACCACATCGTCCCACCATATAAGTTCCTTTTACTTGCTTTGGGTTGTAGTTGATATGTGTGTGTTACATCTATATACTTTGAAAACCTCACCAGACATTATTAAAATTTTTGCTTTCCAAAGTCATGTATTTTAGAGAAGGGAAGTCATCTTTTTTATTTACCCAAATATTTACCATTTCTGTTAGTACTTTTTCATTCCATGAGGTTCTTTCCCTTTGGTATCATTTCTCTCTATTCTAAAGACCTTCCTTTAGCATTTCTGTGATAGTGGGTCTTCTGGTGATGAATTCTGTCTTTCATCTGGGAATGTCTTTATTTCATCTTCATTCCTGAAGGACATTTTCATTGGATATAGAATTTAGTTCTTTCCTTTCAACACTTTAAAAATGTCCTTCCACTGCTTCTGGTCTCTGTGTTTCTAATAAGCAGTCCATAGTCACTTGAATTATTTCTTCCTCTATGTGAAATGTGTTGGGAGCTTTTTGTTTTGTTTTTTGCTTGCAAGGTTTTTTTCTTTCTCATTGATTTTCAACATTTTGGTTACAGTTTATTTTGGGTGTGAATTTTGTTGAATGTATTTTGTTTGGGGTTTCCTAAGCTGCTTGAAACTGCAGGTTTGACACTTAATATTTGGGAAGTTATCAGCTATTGTTTCTTCAAAAATTTTTTTAAAGATTCTATTTATTTATTCATGAGAGACACCGAGAGAGAGGCAGAGACATAGGCCGAGGGAGAAGCAGGTTCCATACAGGGAGCATGATATGGGACTCAATCCCAGGACTCTGGGATCACATCCTGAACCAAAGGCAGACGCTCAACCACTGAGCCACCCAGGCATCCCCTTCGAATTTTTTTTTTTTTTATAGAACCCTCTCCTGTTCCTCTAAGACTCCAGTGACTCAAATTTTAGACCTTTGTTATTATCCTACAGATCTGGGGATAGTCTTTTTTTTTCCCCTAATCTCTTCTCTTAATTGTTGTTCTATTTATCTGTCTTCAAGTTCACTGACTCTCTCTTTTGTTAACCTCTATTTTCCTATACAGTCAAAAAAGTAAAAATTTTTATTTCGGATATTATATTTTTCAAAGTAGTAAATTTTTCTTTTGTTTCTTTTTAATATCTTCCATTTCTCTGCTGAGACTCAGTCTTCCCATGTTTTAAGATTATTTGCCCCTGTGTATTTAAACCAGCTTAATAGCTACTTTACAGTCTATCTGATTATCCAAATAGGTAAGTCATTTTAAGATTAGTGTCTGTTTATTGTCTTTTCTCTTGCAAGTTGATGAAATTTCTTGGTTCTTTATGTAACAAGTAATTTTGGGTGATATTCTGGACTTTTCAGTATTACCTTATGTAACTCAGGATCTTCTTTCTAACTGATATTGAATGCTGATTTTTAAAATTTTTAGCAGGCATTTATTTGTTCTAGTTAGTATCACTCTATAGGTCACATCTTCTAGCTCTGAAAATTAGTCAAACTACTCTGCTGCTATCGTGGGCCAACTAGAGAACAAATAAAGACAAAAAACAACAGGGATTTCAGACACCTCTCTCCTCAAATCACAGTTTATCTGTCATAGGGAAAAATTCCCCTCAAAGTCTTAGATGTCTATTCACCTGCTACTGCCATCAGTGCCACAGCTGCCATGTCTTAGTTCATTGGGGTACAAGAGAAAACAAACATACAAAAGAACCAGAGGGTTTCCCCCCGACTCTTTCAGTCAAATGTCTTTGAATAGGAGTTCAGTGTTGGCTGGGAAACAGAATAGTAAAAGAAATAACAGGAAGCATACTACTGGATTGCCATACCTTGATTTGTTGTTTCTTTCCACAATCGGCCTGCTACCATTTACCTTTCAGAGTTCTCAGATAATTGAGAATTCAGTGGGAAACTGAGAGGAGTGAGCCTATTCCATTGGAATCAGAAACTCTCTCCATAAAACGTTCCTGAATATTTAAAATTGAATCTCATTCATTTACCAAATTCTGATTAATATGTGATTAATTTGTAGAGTCAATTTTAGTAGAAGGACTTAAATTAATAATTTATTATTGGGGAATTATAAAACCCCAAGATTCAGAATTACATTATGAGTCACTTAGGCCAACTTTTATATCTGACAAGTCCTTTTCACCTCAGGCAATAGGTAATGATAGCTAAGATTGAGTATGTACCTGCTGGTGTGTTAAGTTCTTTGCCTACATTAACTCATCTAATTCTCACACAGTCCCATTAGATAAATATAACTTTTTAGCTCCATCTTACTGTTAAAGAAACCAAAGTTTAGAAAACCTTTCTTCTCAAAATGTGGTCCTTGGGTCAGTCACATTCTCATTACATTGGGAGCCTATGAGGAATGCAGAATCATGGTTTTCAACTCAGACTTTTGGAATCGGAATCTGCATTTTGAACAAAAATTCCCCACAAGATTCATTTGCACATTAACTTTTTTTGAAGCATTTGCTTAGAGAAGTTACAAATAACTTGATCAGTGTCATCCAGCATGGTAAAGCTAGGATTGAACTCAGTTGAATGACTTTAGAACCTGTGCTCTTAAATACTATGCTGTCTTGCTGAATGATTATTTAGCCGAGGTATGACAACTCCAAAATTAATATAATTTTTATATTGAGCTAAGAAAAATTTGTTTTCTTATGGACCTTTCAAGTTATACCTTACTCATATAATCCCCTTTATACAAAATAACACTTTAAATACTTAAAGATTATTGTTATCTGCCTTTCCTGGATTTTTTTTCCAGACTAAACATTTCTAAATTTGATTCTTTTTTTAAATAACGTGGTTTTAAGCTCTCTTACAAGGTATAATCTTGTTTGTTTACATATCTCTTAAAAAATGCTGCTGTTTGGTGATCCAATAATTATGATTTCCTTTAGTATGATGTGATATAAATAAGAATTACTTAATTTTGTATACAATATATAAGAATTTATTAATGTCCACTTTGTAAATAAAAGAAATGTAAGACAGATACCTGCTCTCAAGGAGTTTAGCATATATTTAAGAAGAGAGAATTAGCACATCTGAAAAATTGGAGAGCAATACTTACCAGTGTATGAAGTAGATTTTGAGGTTAAAGTCCCTCAAACTTGGACAAACCCCTAAACTTAGGAAAATCTCTACAGCATGTAATGTATAGAGACAATTAATAGAGGTGTTCTGTGTATATATTTGTGAATAAACTTATTAGCTAGAGTTCTTTTGAACCAATTAATCAATTTTAATTGTTCTGTCTAGCATTTATTCACATGCAAATCCAAGCAGATACCAAATCCAGTGCTCAGTTATTGAATATGGATAGTATTTTCTAGGTAAAAACCATGACTTTCTCAGATAAATGCTGTTTGGTGATCCAGTAATTATGATTTCCTTTAGTATGATGTGATATAAATAAGAATTACTTAATTTTGTATATAATATATAAGTATTTATTAATGCCCACTTTGTAAATAAAAGAAATGTAAGACAGATATCTGCTCTCAAGGAGATTTTTTTTTTTTTAAGATTTTATTTATTTATTTGAGAGAGACGGTTAACCACGAGCAATGGGGAGGGGCAGAGAGAGAGGGAGAAGCAGACTTCCCACTGAGAAGGGAACGTAATGTAGGGCTTGATGCAGGGCTTGATCCAAGACCCTGGGATCATGACCTGAGCCAAAGGCAAATGCTTAACTCACTGAGCCACCCAGGTGCCCCTCTTTATGTTTTCATCTCCTTCAAAGCAGAACTTGGGTTTTTGGAACTTATTTTTAAACACCATCTCAAATTCTTTTTTAAAAAATTTTATTTTCACTCTAGGACATATCACATATGTGATTGCAGAGAAAAAATTATTTGAGATAGATTCTAGACACTCAGGGTCGCTCATTATCTTAGGAAAGATACACAAATCACATTTATGTCCTAGCAAAATTGTAAGTTATATCATGGACATCAAAGATTACTTCTGAATATCTAAAATTGTCTTGAATTATGAAGCATTAAAGAGTATGGGATAAAGATCATAATTACATTACCAAGAGGAAGAAGAAATGACCAGACCAGTCACTAAAGACCTAACCAAATCAATGGGGCTTTGAAGAATAGGAAGAATTAGAGCAAGAGTTTTGTTTTGTTTTAAAATATATTCAAGAAAAATTTATCTTTAAAAAAATACAGGATAGAGGGGCACCTGGGTGGCTTAATCAGTTAAGCATCTGCCTTGGCTCAGGACATGATCCGAGGGTCCTGGGATCCAGCCCCACATTAGATTCCCTGCTCAGTGGGGAGTCTGCTTCTCCCTCTCCCCTTGCCTGCCACTCCCCCTGCTTCTGCTCTCTCTTCTCTGTCAAATAAGTAAAGTCTTAAAAAAAAAAAAAAGGATAGAGAATTACACTGAACAAAATTTATTTTACATTATTGCTAATTTATATGAAAGGAATTTTTCCCATTATTTGAAATTAAGGAAAATTCTATTGAACAGCTGTCATAAATATTTGCACTAATCCATGTGCCCGTGGAGTAACTAAAAATTTGCTGTACGTGCTGAAAGCCGGGCATAGAGTTGGAAGTCCTGTGTGCTTGCATGAGCAGTTGCAGAAAATGAACAGAATTACAGTATGACCTTGGCTAATCACATTTCTGTTACTGTTCATTTGGTCATTTCCCCTTTACAAGGCACCTAGGTCACTGTGCTAAATAGAGGACCTAAAAGAAAAGTCTAATTTTCCAACTCCGGGAGCAGATTCAAGCACAAAAAAAATCTAGAAGTGTGATGATTTTTGAGATACCTGTGAACCACCCCAGTTAAGATGCTCAGCAAGTCCTGCATAATCTACCCCCATGGGGGGCTCACTCATTAGCATTTCTGTTAGATAAGTGAGAAGGCTGAGTAATTTAGGGAAAACAGATTTTAAAATTGGACTATCCATATATATTATTGTTTAAGTCTTTATTATTAATAAATGCAGAAACATTCAGCAGATGAATTGATTATGCTAGTATATTCATTTGGCTTCTTAAATTATTGGTGTTTTTAAGTAGATACATAGAGCTTTATTAAAAGGTATAAAAATGTACAGTTACCTTTTAGGATAATGAGAGTAAGTTCAGTTTACCATTAGCTGGTGAATTTTCTCATCATAACCAGTTGCAGGACTTAAACTTTACCATCCACAGTTTGAACTTCCTTTGTTCCTTGAGAGAGTTAGACCACAAGCTATTCTACTATGTGCACTTTTCAATACTATTTATGCTGAGTTTTAGTTATCCTTGGGGAATGCCTGTCTACTTGGAAAGGATTTAGAGGCTAATCAGAAGTTCAGCATTATCATCTGGTATTCCAAGAGAGATCAAGAGGAAACATGGCAGTTTTGAAATAATATTAAGCCAATTGAAATTTGGCATTTAATCACATTCCTCACCTCACAAGCCAGAGTGACATTTAAAAAAACAAATCAGATTATGTGATAGCTCTTAACACCATTTAAAACCCTCTGCTGGCTTCCCATTGTACTTAAATCCAGACTTCTTACAGACTCCTCACGGTAGTTTAGTTGACTGTTTCTTTCTGGCATCCTCTCAAACTAAAGTTTCATCTCTTCAGATGTGCTTCAGCTGTATTGACCTTTCAAGCGTCTCTTGAGCATGGCAAGCTTTCTCCCTCACTTTTGCTCTGAGGTCTCTGCACTGCCTCTCCCTTTTGCCTGGATTGCACTTCTCTCTGAAACTTCGCATTGGCTCTTTCTTCTGTCAGGGCTGAGTTCAGATGGTGTCACCTTAGGGAGGCTTCACTGACCTACCATATCAAAAGTGCAAATGTATACCAGGTCACAGTCCAGAACTTGACATAAATAAATATTATAGTATTTACAGAAGTTTTCAATACCAGAAATTATCTTATTTACAAAATTTATTTTCCCTCTCTCTGACACCACCTTCAGCAGAACATAAACTCTATGAGGACCTAGGATACCCAAAGCCTAGGTCTTTAGGAACACTAAATTAGTTCATTCATATGTGGCTCTCAGATTGGGTTTGGCATGTTGAAGGTACTTGTCAGCTGCTATTGTTATTGTTACTACCAGTAGTAGGAATAATAGTATATCTAGGCATTTGTAGAAACTCAGTGGGATAATATATTTTGGATAGATTCAAGATAATGCCTAATTATCAAAGTTGAGTACCATAGGATACATTATAAAGCATTTTTACTTCCATAGGATTGAAAAAAATAAAAGTCAAAATAATTGTGCTCTATTTGAAGCTTTTTCCTTTATGTTTTTCCCTTAGGAGTTTAGACCATTGTGGTCAGACCATCAGAGTACAGAGGTGGGGATCCTCAAAAACACATCTGTCTCCTAAAATGATGAACCAGTAGGGACATGGGGATGTATTTTTGAACTTTTCAGTTTAAAGCCAGTTTGGCTGGCAATAATTACTCCTAGATATTGGATTATAACTGTTTTGGGGTTTTTTTGCTTCCTGCTTCACACCATGAGCAGAGTCAGGCAATGTAGTATGCTCTCAATGACATTCAGTGTTACATGCTTCACAGTATGGCCTTTTCCCTGGTGCTAGTACTTGAAATAAATGTATATTTATATAGCATTCCATATAGCATAAGTTATTTTACGTTTTGTTTCTGTGATCATAGGTAACGGTTAACCTCTTCCAGATGCAACACCTACAGGCAGCCTCCCTTGCAGACAATTTACAATCTCTCTGTGATAGCGCTAAACTCTATGACCCAGGCCAAGAGTACAGTGAGTTTGTCAAGGCCACAAATTCAACAGAAGAAGAAAAAGTTGATGGGTAAGAATTAATGAAATTATTTCAAAAGATAAAACCTTTATTGCTAAGTTCCTATTTGGGATTAGGTGGTATCTTTTCTAACATTGGCAGAATTTACTTTAAAACTTTCTAAATTTTTTTTATATTCAGATGTAACTCACTTAAGAGTAAAGCTTTTCATCTCGACACAGAGCTCAGTTCTTTGAGATTTAAAAATCCTTTGAGAATGGCAAATCACGGTCATATCTGTTTTGAGTGACCACAGATTTAACGTGCATTTACCATAGTGGTTATATTGGAAAAATTTAATCATGACATGACTTATTGGCCACGCTTTTGCTACTCTTTTCCATGTTTCGGCTATAATAAGTTCAAATGATTAATAAATTTGTTCGCATCTCCTTTAAGAACTTGAACAATATAATAAAGTTTATTCTTAATATTTAATTACTCTGCTCATTAAAGTAACAGATTTTTCTGTAAAATCGAGTAAATAGGCTGATTATCAGTCATTCTTCTAAATGATGAGTTTTATTTGGGTTTTTCTTAGGAATGTAAATAAACAATTAACAAATAGTCCCCACACTTCTGGATACAGACCTACCGACTCGTTAGAGGACGTAGTGCGCCTTCCTGACAGTTCTAGTAAGATTGAAGAGGACAGATGCTCCAATAGTGCTGATGTAACAGGTAGATTTTCACCCTAAAGAGAGCACTAATTCATGAAAGATCAAATTGTTTAAATGTGATTATTAAATGAGTTGCTGCTCTGGAATTTAAAAATCAGGCCTTGAAGTCTAACCTCATGAGGCCTTATTCACAGTTGTAACCACTATGCCTATCTTAAAATCGATTGTTGATCACTGTTCAAGAAATTTGACTTGTCTCATTCCATGTAATGTCAGTACTTCGCCTCATGAAATCCGTCTGTAGCCAAGTTTGACTTTAAATATTCTTTTCTTAAAGGTCCTTCTTTTATAAGGTCATGGACATTTGGGATGTTTAGTGACTCTGAGAGCACTGGAGGAAGCAGTGAATCTAGATCTCTGGATTCTGAATCTATAAGTCCAGGTACATAAGCATTTAAGTCTAGCAGAGAACATTCAATGAAATATTCCTTTTTGGGGATATATTTTAACTACCTTATTTTTTTTTAGTGAACTGTCTCCTAGAGAGGAGTATGTACATATACACATGCAGTTTAAAGAAAAATAATAAGATAAACCCTCAAATATTTACCACCCAGCCTATAAGAAGTAAATATTATCAGTATATTCAAAGACCCTGTGACCCCCTTGAAAGCCTTGCCCTGCTGCCCACCAGAACAAAGCCATCATCCTGAATTTTGTTAGTCATTCTCTAGCTATTTGAAATGTTTTACTACCTATATCTACTTGAGCTTTGCCCTCTTTGGAATGTTACGCAGATGGAATCATACTATTAACTTTTTTTTTAGATCCATAGTGATGTGAACAGCTGTCTTTATATGTCTGTATTTTATACTATATTCTATATAGTATTCCATTCTGTAAACATAAGTATATGTTTGAGATTGTTTCATTGTTAATTGCTGTGGTGAACAAAACAGTTAATACCAACTTTGTGCCTGTGATTACTTAGTTTTCACAAATGTACCGTAAAAGGTATTTTGATAAAGAGAGTCCCATGCTCCTTAGAGAGGCAGGATAGATGTGTTGAACTTTCCCTTAGTGGCTTCAAAAAGGATAACTTGCTGTAGGTAATACAGCTAGCAGGAAGAGAAGGTAGCATTTGAACCCAACATTACTACCTAAAACCCATGGGATTCTTCCTTAGAGATTCCTTCCCCCTCATTCTTCTACCAAAGACTGTTTCAGTCTTGTTCTTCCTGGCCCTTTTTCTAGGATCCTTGGCACTGTGGATATACGTTATAAGATTAAACTTACCTCAAAAGTCCAAGGCATTTTTTAGTAATGTTCTACATATTATAGAAATTTTATTTGTATAAAGTTTTTTGAGATTTAAAGTTAGAAATAACTTCAATGCAGCATTAGGATTTATAGGTTTATTTTGTGTCCTCCTTTAAAACTAGCTCTGTGCAAGCAACACCCTGAAGATGTGAACCTAAATACTTAACCATTTGTAAAAACAAGATGGTTATAACTGTCCCCAGAAATTAAGATCCATTCTAGAGCAAGGCCTAAATTATTTGGAATCCCATAAAACTTCATGTGATAAAGACAAAAATTTGAAGACTATTCACATGATAAATGGTGAAGACTTAGCCTGGGAACGAGGACATTTGGGGACGTGACAGTCATCCTCACATACTGGACTGGGGCGGGATCAAAGTGCCAGTGCTCATCTGCTCCTTCAGGGAGAAGTGTGACCAAAGGCTGGGATTCCTAGGCAGCCAGGTTGCTGCTCAGAAATACAAGGAAGCCATTTTACAGTCAGAATAGTTCTTTTTTTTTTTTTTAATTTTTAATTTTATTTATTTATGATAGTCATACAGAGAGAAAGAGAGAGAGGCAGAGACACAGGCAGAGGGAGAAGCAGGCTCCATGCGCCGGGAGCCTGATGTGGGATTCGATCCCGGGTCTCCAGGATCGCGCCCTGGGCCAAAGGCAGGCGCCAAACCGCTGCGCCACCCAGGGATCCCTAGTCAGAATAGTTCTAAATGGAACATGGGACTCCATGATTTCTCAGTCACTGAGAACACGTCCAAAGCAAAAACTAGATGACCACCTGCCTCTTCAGCATATTTTGAAGAGGAATCTTTTTTGGGGGGAAAGAGATCAGTTTAAATCATCTGTGAAAACCTTTTCTAGCTCTTTGCCCTCAGCTCATTAAGGCCTTGAGGTAAGTGAAATCTTCCACCTAGATAGGTATGGCCCTGTTTGTACTATCAGCAGGGAGCCAATAAACCTAGTCTGACCTCTCTGATGCCCACCCAGCGTCCTTTGCTGACAGAGCTTGTGTCCTGTGTGCTCAGCTCCCTGCCAGAGATCTTTATTCTCGGTTCCCATTCTCCCATCTTCCTGGTAACGTGAATGTGTTGTTGCTATTGCTGTCTTCATAGATTTTTGTATATTATTTTTGTATACATTTCTTTGTGACTCAATTCAGCAGGCATTTAATGACAATACCATTGTGCCAGTCACTTTGTTAGATATTAGATATAAGACATGAATAGAAAATACTCCCTGTTCTTATACAGCATATAAATCTCTAACACTACTATCAGAAGTTGGCAGTGAGGTCTCATTGGAATGTATGATTCTTCAGTTTTAAATTTATTTGGAAAAGTCAGGTTTAGTTATATTCTCTTTTGTTCCTAATAATAAGTATCAGAATTCCCTATATCCAAAGTCTGAGCATGGAAGTGGCTTTTTGTATCATAGCCAACAAAACAATATGACTTGTGTTACTCAAAAAACATTGTCATTATCCATTTCTTAAATTCTACACTAAGTGGTCAGGTGATGGTATTCACAATTTTCTTTTAGGAGACTTTCATCGAAAACTTCCACGAACTCCATCCAGTGGAACCATGTCTTCTGCAGATGATCTAGATGAAAGAGAACCACCTTCCCCTTCAGAAGCTGGTATTGCTCTCATCTGATTCAAGTTCCCACTACACCCTTTCAGTCAGCAACACCGCATGACATTAGAAAAATAATATAAAGAATTACTTTGCTGTGTATTAAAGAAAAGACATGATAATGACTTTAATATATACCAAAAAATCATGTACAAGTATGGGTTGACAAGACAATAGTGAAATGTTACAAATAAAAATGAAAGAATAAGTAGCAGAACTACACTACTTTACTGTATTTTATATATTAGCATGGTGCAAAAATAGGCTAGTTATTTTGATCTTTTATAAACCTAGTACAGTGACTTATCTGTTAAAAGGGTTGTAATGCATGAGAAACTGAAGAAGTCTCTTTAAAAGAAATAGTATAAGAATTTAGGCAAGAAAAGTAAATAAATATGTTCTTGAAGACAAGGAAAGTTACAGATGTTGACAGATATAAAAGAGAAATCAAGTTACCTTAATGACTTGAGTTAGACTCATATAAATTAGTTTCGTACATTTAAGAACTCCTTATGCCTGTTTGGGTGTTATGTATTAGAATAATCTGGAACATGTGACCTCTGGTAGAATATTGATATAGAACTAGCCAGTATTATCTATAATTTTGTAATGAATTCAGAAAATAAGAGTAGCTTTATCTTTAATGCAAATAATAGTGACACACTGGTCTCATACAGCTAGTGTCCTTTGAAGCTTTTGTAAGGGCACTCTCTAAAAATGTAATGCCACCTTTGTAACACTCAGGCACTATAAAGAATATATTAATAACAGTGTAGATTTGCTGAGATCAAAAACATTATACCATGCTATTTTAGAAGTATCTTACTGGTTTGATGGTGATTTTTACTCCATAGCTCAAATGTTTGATAAATGTGTACTTTGTAAAAGATCTATAAATTGGATGCCTATTTTGATGTTACAGACTCTAATAGCTTTCTGTAACATATTAGTGATTACAAAGTCTAAAGATTTTTCAGAATTTAGCGTCATGTGTTATAATTGTTATGTCATCTTAAAATTCTTATACTAATTTATTTCTGTTGCAAGGACCCAATTCCCTTGGAACATTTAAGAAAACATTGATGTCAAAAGCAGCTCTCACTCACAAGTTTCGAAAATTGAGGTCTCCGACAAAATGTAGGGATTGTGAAGGCATTGTAGTATTCCAAGGTGTCGAATGTGAAGAGGTAAGACCTTTCTGGAATTACATTAACTCCTTCATGCTTTTTGCTTTATATTTTTTATTACTAATTTTATTGATTAGGCTCTCTTACAAATATATTTTTAATAAACTGAACCACAGTGTAATTTTATATTTCATTTCTCTATTGAGTGTATTTCAGACACAAGTAATACCCTTTTAAAACCACTTTTGTTCTGTTACCAGTCTACCTATAGTTTGCTCAGTTGTTCATAGTTTTAAAGTGAGTAAACCATTTTTTAACTGTCATTTTTTTATAGTGTCTCCTTGTTTGTCACCGAAAGTGTTTGGAAAATTTAGTCATCATTTGTGGTCATCAGAAACTTCCGGGGAAAATACACTTATTTGGAGCAGAATTCACACAAGTTGCGAAAAAGGAACCAGATGGCATCCCGTTTATACTCAAAATATGTGCCTCAGAGATTGAAAATAGAGCTTTGTGTCTACAGGTACATTTTAACTCTTAAAATTAAGTTTAAAAATACAAATGCCTGTGTGATTTGTTCTAATGATGAGACAATGCTCTAAGTTTTTAATAAGTAACTGAATTTATTCAGATTTTTTAAAATATTACCTCATTTGGCCCTAGTTTTTTCCTAAATTATTAACAAAAATTGAAGTAGATACATCAGGTATATGTAGATGTCTGCGTTTAGCCATTTGTACTAAAGGAGAATTTTGCCAAATTTTTCCATTTTCTTCTCAAGGGAATTTATCGTGTATGTGGAAACAAAATAAAAACTGAAAAGCTGTGTCAAGCCTTGGAAAACGGAATGCACTTGGTAGACATTTCAGAATTTAGTTCACATGACATCTGTGATGTCTTGAAATTATACCTTCGACAGGTAAAGTTTTTACCCTTGTTACATACCATTAAATAGAAAAGAGCAAAAAATACGATCTGTATTTTGCTGATAACATTTGCTACAGATATATTTTCATTGACATAGACCACATCAGTATATCTCTAATTGTTTTTGCAGATCAAAGAGTATATGAAATACGTGTACAGTTTAAATAGCAATAATAATAAAAACACTCATTTCCCACACATAGCTTAAGAAAGTAGAACATTCCATTACTTTATTGTAGGCTCCCATGTGCCCTTCTCCAATTAGAGCTCTCAACTCCACCCCAGTGATCTTTTTTTTTTTTTTTAAGATTTTATTTATTCATGAGAGACACACACACAGAGAGAGGCAGAGACACAGGCAGAGGGAGAAGCAGGCTCCATGCAGGGAGCCTGAGGTGGGACTCGATCCCAGATCTCCAGGATCATGCCCTGGGCCAAAGGCGGCACTAAACCGCTGAGCCACCTAGGCTGTCCCCGGTGATCTTTTCTAACCATGTTGATACCTCCTTCTCTTTTCTTAATAGTTTTAATACCTGTTGTATGTTCCTAAACAATGTATCGTTAAGTTTTAGGTGAGAGGAAAGCATCAATCTAGCTATGTACGAAAAGGCCATTATTCACACCATTAGTGAAGGATTCAGTAAATTGAACAGCGTCTGAGTCATAGTCCAGTTTTACCTTCAGTGATATTCAAATACAGCTATTGTGGGAGGTCAGTGGGTAAGATCATGGTAAGATCATGAATGCATCCTGGGATCATGAATTTTGGGGCATCCTACAAGGCTTTTGTGTAAGCTGGGTACTGGAAATTCAGCGGAATATGATCAGGAGTGGGCTGCTCTGTATTTTCTCTTTCTGTATGTGCTGTTGTACCTGGGACTTTAAAGGAGTAGATCCAAAAAAACCCACTGCTGTGGGGTGAAGCAGTAATCAGCCCTAGTGGTTTCAGGCAACAGCTCCTGGGTGGGTTGCAGGAACAGTCAGAACATTGCCCTGCTGAACCAAATACAGAAAATATCTGGGTCAAACCCAGCTGCATTCTGTCTTTGGGTTAAAATGAAGAGACAGTCACAGAGAGCAGAGCATTAATGATCCTCAACATGTCCATCTCTGGAGTTCTGTTCAGCATCTGGATCCTTTTTAATATTGTGAATAGCTGTCATCCTGGGCTCTCCCTTCCCCACTGTCTTTTTTCTTCTGAGGAAACACCTGTCTTCTGTGTCATGTCTTCCCATCTGTGGTTTATGTTCCTGTTTTGGTTGTGACCATCCTTGAGCAAGGTGGAGTAAGAGTAAATTTATTTATCTGTAAATGTCTTTATTCTACTCTTCAATGGGATGGAGGAGTGTGGCTACTGTGGAAGGTTATGGTATTGTAGGCTGGAAATTATTTATCTTGAGAATTTTGAAGGCATTTTTTTACTATTCTCTTTGAAGTGTGAATTCTTTCCCATTTCTGACTCTTTGTGTGATGATGCCTATTGTTTGCTCTCTGAAAGCTTAAAGAATCTTTTTTTTCTCAAGAACCCCATTGTTTTAAAATTTCACAGTGTATGTGTTGATGTGGGTGTATTCTCATCTGTCATTTCAGGTACTCCACAAGCACTGTCCTCCTTGGCCTTCTGTTAGAGCTTTTATTTTGTTGCTCATTTCCTCCTCTCTACTTTCTCTGTATTTTCTTTCTGGAAATGTGTGTACTGGGGAGCTTGTACTGGTTCTCTAGTTCCCTCATCTTTTGTCTATTACTCATTTTGTTTTGTTTTCTTTTAATGGTTTTCTAAGAGATTTCCTCAGTTGGTGTTGTTTTATTTTGTTTTTGTAAGTAGGCTCCATGCCCAGCATGGGGCTCAACATGGGATTCAAACCCCACATCTGCAAGATCATGACCTAAGCTGAAACCAAGAGTCGGACACTTAACTGACCGAGCCACCCAGGCGCCCTGAGATTTCCTTAGTTTTATCTTCTGCATGTACCGTAATCTATTTCCATTTCTGAGATATTTCAATTTCCAAGAATTTGGTTCTCTGTTCCTATTACAGCATCCTTTTTTAATGAATGTAATATCCTATATATCTGAGATATTCATCACTTTTTTCTAAGCAAAGAATCCTTTTAGCTTCTTACACTTTTCAATAGGAATATGTGAGCCCTATATATAATGTTAAATTCTCCAGGAGCCACATAAAAAGAAACAGGTGACATTAATATTTAACATACTGAAATATCATCTGAATATCTAGTCTATATTTTTAAATTATTAGTGGGATATTTTTGTTTTTGTGTTTTGGTTTTGTTTGAAAGGAGGTTTTGAAATCTGGTGTGTATTTTTCATTTAGAGCACATGTCAGTTTGAAATGGCCACATTTCAAGTGCTCAGTAGCCATATGTGACCAGTGACTTACCATATTGTCAGCACAGCTCTAGACTTTCAATTGGTTTTGTTTCCATTTATTTTTATTTCAGTGTTTCATGGTTGTCTGCATAAAATGAAAGAGTTGGGAATTGAAATCTCTTTGGAAGCTTTTGAATACATGAAGGTTTTAAAGATTTTGAGCTTTAGTGTGATCTCAGAGGGCTATTTGGGAAACACCTGCTGTCTGTATCTCTAGGTCTCTGCTCTGAGGCTTGGCAGATACCCAGAGAATGATCTTTCCCTGCCTATAGGTGTGATGCCAGAACTCTGTGAGCCACATTGGGTAAGAAGGCTCCAGGATCTGTGACTAAGCATGCATACAGTGACTAAATTCCTATTTTTTAGGTAGTTGCCCACCTGTTTGTGTTTGACATTACCCATCCAGAGGCCCTCTCTCTTACATGGTGCAGAGAAGAAATCCCCACACTTCTAGGGAAGAAGTTGCTCAGAAGCATGAAATGGAGATGGGGTCTGGAGATCTAATACTTTTTTTTTTTTTTAATTTATAATAGTCACACACAGAGAGAGAGAGAGAGAGGCAGAGACACAGGCAGAGGGAGAAGCAGGCTCCATGCACCGGGAGCCCGATGTGGGACTCGATCCCGGGTCTCCAGGATCACGCCCTGGGCCAAAGGCAGGCGTCAAACCCTGCGCCACCCAGGGATCCCAATCTAATACTTCTTAAATAGCCCCCAGTCCTCCAGGATCAGAGTACCTAGTGCTAACAGTCCCTGGGTCTCCTATAGATTGTGTTGGTTCTCATCTTGGAATTTCAGCTTTCTCTGAACTACTAAATTGTTATTTATTTATCTGCTCTTCAGCAGTAAAATGTTGCTTTTATCACCATTCCTACTCTCCTAGTCTGGTAGGCTTAACTGTGTGTTTCAGTGTGGTTGCCAAAGGGAAGAGACTAGGTACAAATGTTGGATCCTCCATGTTAGCCCAGGAAACTTGTTTCTTTACAGGATTTTCACATTTTGCAGAATTCTTAGCTGAGAAATGGAGACAAAGTACCTCTGAATGTTAATCTCACAGTGAATCATTCTTTGTCTCTTCTAGGCAGTCAGGGAGAGGAAATAAATGGGGTCCAATACTATTCCATCTCAAGAATACTAGGAGACAGGGCAGCCTGGGGTGGCTCAGCAGTTTAACGCCACCTCTGGCCCAGGGCGTGATCCTGGAGACCCGGGATCGAATCCCATGTCAGGCTTCTGGGATGGAGCCTGCTTCTTCCTCTGCCTGTGTCTCTGCCTCTCTCTCTCTCTCTCTCTCTGTGTCTCAGGAATAAATAAATAAAATCTGTAATAAAAAAAATACAGGAGACAAACACTTTAGTGTGGGGAGCCATGCTCAGTTCTTATAGTACTAGAGAGTGGCCTTCATTTTACTCATATATGGGAAATCTGAAGCCTCAAGAGGTTGGGTGAACTCCTTCAGATCCCAGAGTTAGTAGAGGCAGAAATTAATCTCAAGGCTTCCCTTCTCTGAAACTGGAGAAGTGGGCGCCTACCTCACTATAGATAATACAGGATACCAGCTAGCCAGGGTTCCGCTGTTTCCATTCAGAGTGGAAACATTGAAATCACTGAAGGCAGTAGAGAGATCAAGGTGGCATTGCCCTTGGTAAGAGAGGAACTTTTTCTTTAACATACTTATGGCAATTCGAGTTGTATTTAAAAATTAGATAAGTGTTGACAGTGTCTCTCTTATAAGTTATATTGTCTTATGCTAATCTTTACTCTGGCCAAAGTAAAACACAGGCACCCTATAGTATTTTGTTCTCTGCCTACCCCATACCAGTAAAATTCAGAATAGAAGTTTTTTCTGATTAATATGACTGGGCTTGTTTTAATAAAACAGTTGAAGATCATACTAACTTTGTGGCAGTCATGAATGTAATTGGTATAGGATATAGGGCAGGGTTTTAAAATCCCATCATGCAGTCTTAAATTTTAAAACATTTTATCATTTACCTAATTTTTAATATAGATATAATTTGGTGATGATGTCAGATTCACTTTATAGATCACATCAGTATCAAATATATGTACATTTCTAAATGTGGATTGACCTTAAGTCTTGTTAATCTGAAGAGACATGGTAAATCCATCAGCTATGCATTAAATTATTAACAGGGGAAAAATGGACAGATTGATATTCCTAATGTGATTTTATTTCTTTAGCTTCCAGAGCCATTCATTTTATTCCGCTTGTACAAGGAATTTATAGACCTTGCAAAAGAGATCCAACATGTAAATGAAGAACAGGAGTCAAAAAAGGATAACCCTGAGGACAAAAAATGGCCGAGTACATGTATAGAAATAAACAGAATTCTTATAAAAAGCAAAGACCTTCTAAGACAACTGCCAGTATCAAATTTTAATAGTCTTCATTACCTCATAGTTCATCTTAAGCGGTAAGAATTTTAAATAAGCATTCATTAGTGGATGGATAATTGTTTTTTTTGTTTTGCTTTTTTGATGTTTTTAAATTGTGATAAAATACACATAATATAAATTTATCATCTTACCCATTTTTTAAATTATTTTTTAAAGATTTATTTAAAGAGTGGGTGGGGGAGGAGCAGAGGGAGAGAGAATTCCCAAGCAGACTCCGTGCTGAGCATGGGGCCCGATACGGAGTTTAGTCCCACAACCCTGAGATCATGACAGAGCCAAAACCAAGAGTTGGATACTTAACCAACTGCACCTCCCAGGCGCTCCCATTTAACCACTTTTAAGTGTACAGTTCAGTAGTATTAAGTACATTGATATTGTCATATTTTAAAATGAATGTTTTATTTCTAATATGTGTTAGGGAAAAGGAGACCTTGAATATTATACTCTCGCAGCTAACATCTTCCCTTCAGATGCCTCTTCTGTGCCATGCTCTGGCTGGGGAAATAAGGATGCAAATGTAAGGTTTTGGTCACCTATGGTGCTTGTCAGCTTGAGGGTGGACCTGCAGACAAGTGCAGTGCAGCATCGTACCTCTTCTACCAGAGCCAGCCTGACATGCAGAGGAAGATGAGGGGTTGGAGGGATCATGAATCAGGGAAGGTAGCCTGAGCCAGATCCGGAGAACTAGCTGGTGGCTTGGTGACAATGTGCAAAAGAGCATTCCAGGTAGAGGGTAACAGACACAGAGACATGAGATAATTTTGCTTTGGGGAAGTATAGGTAGTTTGGGTAGGCTAGGACATAGCAAGCAGTAGCTTGAAGTGAGCTCAGCAGAAGTTTGATAAGGAAGGTCATACATACCTGCCAGAGGAGTTGACTGTCTTCCTTCTGTACCCACTAAAGAATTTTGAGCCAGGAATTTAACATGTTTAGATTTGCTTGTTACATCTTTCTGGCAGCAATATGGAGAATGGGTTGGAGGGGCTCCTTTACTGCAATTCAGAACTTCTTAGGTAGTCATAGAAATAAAAGGGGTGGAGAGCTTGAAATAAGGCCAGAGCATTGGGAGTGGCAATCGAGCAGAAAGATCTTTAGGAGGCAGAATCAGCTTGACTTGAAGACTAGCTGTGGCAATGAGAGAGAAATCGACAATGATGTTTCAGTTTCCAGCATAAGTACCTGGAAGGATGTGCTATATGTACTAAGATAGGAGCAGCTCCTTGTTTTTTGCTTCTGTTTTTCTGCTGATGAAACTTTAGTAGTTCCTTCTATTTACTTAAATTGTATCCTAATACTGTGAAACCCAATTCATTATGTGGTCAATATCTAATCAAACAAATATATCCTTTCTCTAGACTTCTACAACCCATTTTTCCTCCACCCTTCCCAACCCATAGTAAACTACCACCAAGGAAATCTGATAGGCAAATCTCATATGGCTTTATGTTTTCTACTTTCCAGAGTTGTAGATCACGCAGAAGAAAACAAAATGAACTCCAAAAACTTGGGGGTGATATTTGGACCAAGTCTCATTAGGCCAAGGCCCACAACAGCTCCTGTCACCATCTCCTCTCTTGCTGAATACTCAAACCAAGCACGGTTGGTAGAGTTCCTCATCACTTACTCACAGAAGATCTTCGATGGGTCCCTGCAGCCACAAGATGTAGTCGTGTGTAGTACAGGTGGTGTGGCACCTCACGTTGATCAGGGGTGTCTTCCAAAGCCCCTATTATCACCAGAAGAAAGAGACCCAGAACATCCTACAAAGTCACTATTTTTCTCTTCAAAAGAAGTGAGTTTTGACCTTTGTAATGTTTGTTAGTGAGCTAAAAATCTTCAAATTGAGGTGTTTTACTTCTTCAAACTTAAAAATTCTCCTCTATCAACAGGATATGCATACTGTGGATAGTGAAACCAAAATTTTTGAGCCAGCTACATCATTTGAGGAATCAGAACGAAAGCAAAATATATTAGAAAAATGTGATACATGTCTCATTGGTAAGTGGCCATGTAAAATACATGTTTGCTGACTTAAAACTGTGCCGGTAAACCTTACCTAAAAGTTAAAATGAGTGAAGTTGAGAGAAACCAGAGAGAGAAGCTTCATTAGTAAATGGATGTTTACTGGCCATTAAAAACTTGCTGTTTACTGTACCTTACATTTATGAATGTCATTCTTTACAATAATTTTTCTTATAAAAAGACACCTTGGAATTCATAGGTATTTTTGTTGTCTTTCTGAAAAAAACTCTTTTTCATTTTTGCCATCAATTAAAGTCAAGGCAAAAATGTGTTCAGCAGTATGAATTATCATACAGTCTGTTACTATGAATCATTGTATTGACCTAACTGCTCATAACAAGTCAACTAGGCTCCTAAAATTAAAAAAATTTAGACTCCTAAAACTCCTAACACTTTTTTTCAGATGCTTTTTACCTGTCACCTTTCACACATTAAGCACAAATATGTCTGTTTTAGCTTCTTGACTGTATTTTATTCACTGTATGATAATTTTAGTTGAAATGATTAGTAGCTATCATGCTGGCAAAAAGGTTTCCATTTGTTACTAATGCTACATATCATTAGAGCTAAATTCCAATTTTTAAAAATGTCATGATATATATTAAGTTTGATGTGTAGTCCTATATCAGTGGTCATAACCTGACAGGATCTAAAAAGTAAGGGAGCCAGCATTCATGTAACCATCTACTTGCTCAGTGCTAAGCACTGTGTTTTTTTTTTTCATTTATCTGATTTGATCTTCATAAGAGTTCTGTGCTATAACGTCAGTAGTATCAGCCCCATTCTACTCATAGCTGAATACTCTTGACAGCAGTCAAATAATGTCAAACGCCATTCCCCTAATACATTGTTCAGTCAGTATTTGAAGTTATAGTTGTGCTCATTTCACTATCTCATGATCTAGGTAAGGCTTCCAATTGGGAAGAGTAATTATAATAAGTGTCATTTTTTTGAGAGCCTCTTATATACCAGATAATTGTGAGCACTTTCCATGGTTAGACCATTTAGGCCACACATCATCCAGAAACAGCTGGGATGTTTTTTGACAGATGCACAGTGACATTGCCTCACCCAGTGCAAAAGTGGTAGAACTGAGCTACACCCAGCGATCGGGCTTCCGATCTGCACTCTTGCCCATTCCACTAGGAGTGTGACCCTCGGAACCTTAGGGATGTGCTTTGGTTGGGGGCTGTCGCCCGACCACAACTAGTCAGTTCCATAGAGTGGTCCACATGTGCAGGGGACAGACCTGGGAAAGCTAACCCAGAGAGCGTCGCCCTGGAAGCCCAGGGGAGAGAGGCCCATGGGGTCAGGTGAGGAAGAAATTCAGAGGAAATGAAGACTGACAGGTGGTTCTGATGGCCTCCTATCTGCAGACCTCTGCCCAAAGCTGTGGGACAGGGACCCGGCAACAGGGAGAAGGACTGCATACTGTGCTCAGGGCAGCTCAAGTTCCAAACCAGGATGGGGCTGAGGCACACACATGTTGGATGTTTTCCAGCAGGAGAGGGGAGCCTGAGCAGAGAGCTAGCATTTTCCAGAAACGAGATTTTTTTTAGGGGAGACACTGCGCAAAGGGACAAGGTTTGAAGGAGCTCAGGGTTCTAGCTTCAGAAAGCCTGGACCATGGGTCCAGGCTTGAGAGGAAAGAGAAGAAAGGAAGCCTGGGAGTCGACAATCCATGGGGAGAATGGTGTTCTTTACTGAAAACAGAACCATTCATCCTGGATTGGACAGGATGAACGTTACAGCATGTTTATTAGTTGATCAGATAAGAAGGCATCTAAGGCATTTAATAGGATATGTTCTCACTGTGGGTTGAACGTAACTGAAAATAGCAGATGGACTGAGTTGGCAAGAGCTTTGGGACTGAGGGCATACCTGCATTTGGTTGGTGTGTAAATTGGTGTAGCTTTTCTGAGGTTGATTTACCAATACCTACTGAAATTGTGACACTCCTTTCACCTCACACATACTTGTTTACACGCAGCACATTTTTTTTTTGAAAAGTTATTTCAGCAAATTTTTTCTTACCAACCTGCAGTGGATTTTGTAGCTGTTTATTATATTGATTTAAATAAATATAAAATTCTAACATTTTTATTTCAAGTGCACCTTTAGTACTTTATGAGCATTTAACTTCTCTGCATAGATAACTGAGAATAACTTGGAAGAATATATAAGACTCTTGTTAGCCACATGCTATGAAGTTGGATTTTTAAATAAATCTTTTCCTTTTTTAGACAGCAAAGTGGGTTTGCTTGCAGACCAAGAACCTGAATCAGTATCACAAAAGATGGAAGATGTCTATAAAACTTCTAAGCTACTCACTCTGAAATCAGATAGGGAAACAAACAGTGTTGAGAGGCACGTTCCAAGGACCAAGGTTAGGCCTGCAAGTTTGCCTGTAGATAGACTACTACTTCTCGCAAGCCCTCCAAATGAGAGAAATGTCAGAAATATGGGAAACGTAAATTCAGACAAGTTTTGCAGGAATCCTGCCTTTGAAGGAGTTAATAGGAAAGATACTCCTACTATTGTCTATTCTAAATTGGATGCCTTTGACCAGCAAACTCTACAAAAACCGCGGGAGAAACAGTTTGAACAAAACGGCCTCAGTGCAAAGACCATAGTAACTGGGCCCAACGCACTCCAGGAAAGAGGAGGAACCACGAGCATCAGGATTGGTGGGGACCACCCAGCCAGTTTCCCGCAGCCCAGTAAGCCATACTCAGAACCAGCCAGGGCAGCGAGACAGGTGTCCGAGAGACGGTCCTCTGACTCCTGCCCTCCCGCTCCTGTCAGAGCACCCAGAACACTGCAGCCCCAGCACTGGACAACATTTTACAAACCGCGTGCTCCCGCGGGGGGTGTGCGAGGGGATGAGGAGAAGCCCACAGCGCCCTCCCCAGCACCACCCCCTGGCCCAGCCCCCGCCCCCCAGGGACACCTGCTAAAAACAGGTCCTGACTCTGAAACTGCGCCCGCTGCCTCCACGCAGCCCACCGGGAAGCCGAAAGAGCACGCTGAGCAGCGGGACTTGCCCGACGTGCCTCCGGCGTGTCAGAGACCAAGGCTAAAACGAATGCAACAGTTTGAAGACCTTGAAGATGAAATCCCACAGTTTGTGTAGGGTTGTCAGAATCCAGCTTTTCTTCGTTGTTGCTTTGTTTCATGGTGTTGTGTTTGTTTCGTGAAAGAAACTTCTGACAGGGCCCCTTCTGTATAGTATTGCCACATCATGGGTTTTGCTTTTTGTCGTCGTATCATGTTCTACTGTGTTGGTTATATTGAATGGTAGAGTGTTTTGCTAGGGCCCCATCTGTGCCTCACTGGAATTCTCTGTATTTTTAAAGTTGTGAATAAATAGGTGGACTCATGTTTTTTAAAGTTTAGTTGATTTTTCCCATAAAGTGGTCCATTTAAATGCATCCCTAATATATGATATAGTTCTCAACTAGTAGGTGCAGTTGGGGAAAATCAGCTTTATTTTTTGAAGTGAAACTACATTGCTTATTTATAAAAGGACTATTTCTGAATGCAAGTGCCTGAAAGATCTTTGTCTGGTATGATTGATTGTTTTGTTCACACAATTTTACAGTGCGTCTTTCACCATTTCTATGGTATATATGTAACCTTTTATTTTTCAGTTGGCAGTTTTAATACTTACATAATGACCAAAAGGCTTGCAAGTCTCTATTTAATTTCATTTTAATTAATTGCCAGATTTTCTATGTGGTAGTCCATTAAGACTTGTACAAAGAAAGTGCACTTAAACTTTTCTAAATTACATAGTTTATGTCGTATTTGGCTCTAGATGGTTTTATAACACATTCAATATTTTTTTCACCTCTTGGCTTTGTTCTACATAAACTACTGTTGTTCAACAGTTCTGAACCTTTGGGTATTTTATATAATGATCCAAAAATGTTTTAAGATTCAAGTGCATTTCCTCTTCATATTGTCTGGGTTTTTTTTTTTTTAAACCACTCCTTTGGTATGAAATGTTTTCACTTTTAAGTAATTTTATGTACTTTTTCTACCTGGATTTTTAACCATTGACAATGTATGTTTCATCCAAATCATGCAAAGATTTATTTAAGTTGATTCTAAGGGTATAGTTCGATAAGCATCATTGTTTGGAATTTGAGAGAAGATGTAGATGATTGGATGGATATATTTCATTTATAAAAGTCCCAGTTTTTAGAACTAGTGCAGTTCTGTGATTTTCTGGGTTTCATCATTTTGCCTAAAATAGGATATAAAAGGGACAGAAAAATTAAAATAGCCTCTTTTTCTATGTGTGAATTCTATTTGTAGTAAATACTTTTATATGACCATGTTATACTTGATAAAAATATATATTATATATATAATAACCTGTTAAATTATTTCAAGTTCTTGTGGCTTCTCTGAGATTATTGCCTCTTAGAGTATGAGACTTTGAGACTGGCTAGTGGTAACACTTGGGCTCATACATCCCTTGACTATAACATGGAATGCATTTTGTGGGAAGTTGCTATATAGCTGTATATGACATTAGGACTGGGGAGAAAAGAGTAACTCCTTTGTGCTAGAGCTTTAAGTCTTTATTGTACTGAATATAAAAGGATTGTATTACTATGAAAACCTAAAAGGAAAATAAGACCCAACATTTCTTGAACCCTCTCTTGGTGCCATGAACTCTGCTAAATTCCTACATAAATGATTTCATTTCAAGTTCACAGCAGCCTGTAATACGTAGGTAAGTATTTTACTATTCCTGTGTTACAGATAAGGAAACCAAGGCTTAGTTATGATGTGGTTTGCTTCCACAGGTTTAACAGTTGGAGTCAAGTCTCAAACACAGGGCTTTTGGATTTCAATGAGTAGTATTCTTAATGCCTGTGTTATTACTAGGTAATATCAGGTAATTAACAATAGAAAATTCACCTTTAAATATCTTATTGTGGCAAAATATGTGTAACATAAAATTTACCATTTTAACCATTCTTAGGTGTCCAGTAGCATTAAGTACACTCTCAAATTGTTCTGCAACCATGACCAGAACTTTGTCATCATCCCATACTGAAACTTTGAAAATGTACTTTTAAACTCCTTCAATTTTCTTTTAATGTATTGAGAAAACTGAGGCGAATCTATCATATGATCAGTTGGCTCTCTGTTTCCCCTCACTGTTAAACCTCACAAATGAGAATTCCACTTGGTCCTTTCTGTCTTTAGGGCTCTCAGGCATCTCATCCAGCTTAATCCATCAGTCTGTAGGTGCTTTCTAGTTCCCAGGGGGCATTGATCAAGTAACTCCTGGGCAGATGTTGCTATTTCTGGAGTACCCATGGCATACACTGTGCCCTGCTCTATCTACTTAGTAACATGGTGGCAATTCTTCCTAGGAAATTGTTTTATGACACATGGAAAGAATATGAGTTAAGGGAAAGGGCAGTAGTGGGGAGCACTCTTAGAGCTGCCAGAAAGGTTTGTGGGAAGCATCTTGTTCAAGTTAGCAAGAAGTCATTTGTGAAGAGTTGATCATGACTTTCTTTGATAGGCTTGTTTGACATGCTGAGGACTTAATCTATGAATATTTAGAATTACTTTTAGTGCACTTCAGGCAATGCATTTCTTTTGATATAGAGATGAAGAAGAGACGATCCCTGTGAAGGACTTGTCCAGAGATTTCAGAAGCTAATGAAGTCATACCTCCCTTCCTTGGGTGATTTAATTTAAAGATGATACTATAGTTACATTAGGCCCAGCTAACCTTGTATTATTACTTACAGTATTTGTACAACTATAAAAATCTCTTTAAATGGCAACCATGTATATTTTTATGGCAAGTTATTGTCAATATAATTCTCTGGGTTTTTCTTTCCTAGAGGCAGGAAATTGTTTTGATGTGATTATATATGTAGACAATTCAGTAATATCTGGAGCTTAGGAAAGTTGCCACATTCACAATATGCAAAAGTTGTATTCCTATATATCATCATTGATGATATATAGGAAAATAAAAGTTTTTAGAAAGATCTCAATATTAGACTATCAATATTAGGCAATTTTAGACTATATCAAGAAGTATTTAAGGAGATTTTGGAAAAAAATGAATGTTCTATGAAAAGTATGGATTGGAAGGCTCAATATTGTAAAGATCTTCATTTACCTTCCATTTTTTTTTTCAATTTAGTGTAGTCTTATCCAATATTGAACCAGTTTTGAACCATTTGAAAGTAAATTGCAGACATGATTCCCTGTTACCCCTAAAAATACTTTAATGATATTTCCTTAAAACAAAGAACCACTCCTACATAACCACAGTCGTCACAGTGTGACGATAAAAACCAGGAGATTAGCATTGACGTGGGACATCTAATCCACAGAGAGCATTCAGATTTGCTGATTGCCCCAGTACTTTTCTCTGCTCCAGCATCACTATGCAAGATCAAAAGTTTTCTTCTTTGATCTGGAACACTTTTTCAGTCTTTTCTTTCATGACCTTGATTTTTTTAAGACTGTAGGGCAGGTACTTGTAGCATGTCCCTCAGGGTTTATCTAATGATTAAATAAAATGATTAGAGTTCCTTCTGATTAGTTTCAGGATATATATTTTTGTCAGGAATGATGTTCTATTCTCACTGTATCATACCTAGAGATACACAATGTCACATTGTCCCATTCCTGGTGATATTAACATTGATCACTTGGTTAGGATAGTATCAGTTTTCACTATTTTAAAATTAATAAAAACTTTGTGAGGAGAGTCTTTGAGACTATATAAATGTTGTATTTCTCATCAAATTGTCACCATTTAACTTTGAGTCCATTGACACCTGTTACCTGAATCAGTTATCACTATTCTGGTTGCCAAATGGTGAGTTCATCATTGCTAATGCTTTGGTTGATACTCTGTGAAGAAGAGCAGTCCCTTCATTCATTTGTTGATTCATTTATGTCAGTGTGGACTAATGGATTCCTACTATATTCAGTAAGTTGTAAAATATGTCTGTCATGTATTTTGATATTGAACTTTTCCCACATTTGGTCTATGGGAGTCTCTATTCAAGCTTGCTTCTATGTCCTTTTGATATTTTGAGCTCTTCCTTATTTTTTGGCATAACGTATCCCAAACTTACCTTGTACTTTTCCCAAGGATCCTTAGCTCCTTTAAATGGAAAATAGTATATGGAAACCAACATGAGAAGTGCTCATTGCTACTGAAAAGTCATTGATTGACTTGAATAAGTCATTGAATAAAGCCTTATTGGTGGGCAGATCAAAGAAATACATGTCTGGGGACACCTGGGTGGCTCAGATGGTTAAGCATCTGTCTTTAGCTCAGGTCATGATCCCAGGGTCCTGGGATCAACCCCCACATCAGACTCACTGCTCCATGGGGAGTCTGCTTCTCCCTCTGCCCCTCCTTGTTCAAGCTTGCTCTCTGATCCCTACCTCTCTCTCTCAAATAAAATCTTTAAAAATATATATATATGTGGGCAGCCCGGTGGCTCAGCGGTTTGGCGCCACCTTCGACCCAGGGTGTGATCTCGGAGACACAGGATAGAGTCCCGTGTCGGGCTCCCTGCAAGGACCCTGCTTCTCCCTCTGCCAGTATCTCTGCCTCTATGTCTCTCATGCATAAATCAATAAAATCTTTAAAAAAAATACATATGTGTACACACACATACATACAGCTATATGTATTTCTGTATATACATATGTGTTGGAAACTTTGGGTTCATATTGATACCTTCAATCTTAATTTAATACTTCAGGGTTTAATTTAGTATTTCCCTTTACATATTTGTAATTCCTTTCTCTCATAGTGAGAAATCTGGCTCCCATAACTCTAAATATATTATTTGCTTACTCTCTCTATATTCCAACTTCCTGATAATGCCAGCAGCTGCATTGGCCCACCTAGCTCCAAATATGTCAAATAAGTCCACCACTGCACTGCGCTGACAACACTACTCCCTAATATGCCAGTTGAAACCCTAGCCTCAGCCACAACAAGGACCAGGCCAGCTGCACTTTGACCCTAGTGATGTCAGTCCTGACCCCACCATTCGATCCTGGGCCCTGGTCATCTGACTGAATCCTCCAACCCAACCAGAAAGGAGGGAAGGGACATTCATGATCTTTCGATAATGAGCAACTATTAAATATTTGTTTATTAAATTCACTAGGAAAAGTTTGCAAATGAATGGTAATACATATTTGTCAGAAATGTTTAAACATAAATGAATATATTTATTAAACTTGTAGAAAGTTGTAAATTATTTTAATGTCTCGTTTTTGTCTCAGCTCTAATACAAGTAATTTTTAGACATTAATGCTTCCTGTAATAACTAAACCATATTACATGTTTTTTTTAATGTCTTTACAATCAGTTTAATTACCCTAACATACTTCTCAGAGAACAGAGTGGACGAGATTGTTTT
The DNA here is from genome assembly GCF_048418805.1 of Vulpes vulpes. NCBI lineage: Eukaryota > Metazoa > Chordata > Mammalia > Carnivora > Canidae > Vulpes > Vulpes vulpes. Next base: position 129,923,081 of record NC_132782.1, read on the forward strand.
GTCCATGTTTTTGAGTTACAAATGTGAATAGACCAGGGGGCCTTTTCATTGTCTAGGGAGTGCTGACCAGTAAGTGAATGTGGCCCTGGGATAAAACTCAGGACGTGGGTCAAGTATGGTAAGATCTTATTTACATTAGAAGCGCAGAGCCTGGCGTATTGTAATTGCTTCCTGCTAAATTAATGATCTGTATCTCATTTCATTTTACACCAGAAATTTGCTTTTTTGAGATCCACTTCCAATGAATGAAAAACTTCTCTGCATCCAGCTATTTTCTTCAAAGTTCTAAGAGTTCATCTATTGAGTTGCCAGTGAAATCAGACTGCGCTGTGATCCAGTACAGGACAAAGCAGTGAACCTATGAATCTCCACCTACGAGTGCAGATACATATTTAACTCAGATTCACTGGCAGTTTTAATGATTTTTTTGTTTTAAATTGGATCATAGGGGCCCTGGGATGGTTAAGTATCTACCTTTGGCTCAGGTCGTGATCTCAGGGTCTTGGGATCGAGCCTGCTTCTCCCTCTCTGCTGCTCCCACTGTTCATGCTTTCTCTCTGATAAAATCTAAAATAAATAGGATCATAAATGGAGAAGTGTTCAAATATATGTGTATTATTTAAAGGATGACTATAAAATGAACTCTCGTTAACCCCTAACCCATCACAGAATGTTAAGGAGCCACCAGAGCACACCTCTCTAATCACATGACTGCCTCTCCCCCTTCTCCAACACACACACCCTGGTGTAATCTCTGTCTTGAATTTTTTTTCTTTTAAGGTTTTCTTTTCAAGTATTTTATTTATTTATTAGCAAGCACAAGCAGGGAAAGGGGCAGAGGGACAAGCAGACTCCTAGCTGAGCAGGGAGCCCAAGAGAGGGCTTAATCCCTGGTCCCCAAGATCATGACCTGGGAGGAAGTCTCGTGTTTTACTGAATGAGCCCCCCAGGCACCGCTCTCTTGAATTGTATATTCATCATTTCCTGGCTCTTAAAAAATTTGCTGTCTGTATTATTTAATTTTGACTGTCTCTTTAACCTTTTATAAGTGGCATCGTTGATTCCTTTGTGGCTTGCTTCTTACATTCATCATCTTTTTAAGATTAATCCATGTAAATGTAGCTGCAAACATATTTTTCCTTTTTTTTAACTACTATAAAATATCCCTGCAATAAATTGCCAAGATGAGTATTCCTAACTGCCTTTTTCAGATAAGCAAATAGACTTCAAAGAGATTAAATGACTTACTGTATGTTACAGAGCTAATAAGAAAGGGTGCTAAGACTTGAACCCAGGTATTTTTATTATAAGTTCTGTCATTTCTAAATTATTTTATTTTCATTTTTTAGGCCAGAGGCTGTGATAAATAATATATTTTCAGGCTATAGTTTTTCTTACTAGTTGCTAGGATACTGAAGTTCTGGGTTATATTCCAACTCTAAGGTCATTCTTAGTGTATGTGTGCATTAAACTTTATTCATTTCATTAAAACCATTGCGACTAACATTGCTAAGGTTTTTCTGGGTTGCAGTGAGTTTTGTAGTTTAAACTTTGCTGATAATGAGAGCATAATAGAGCAGTTGATGGAATAAACAATTCTACCCCCCCCCCCCCCCCCCACACACACACACACACACTCAATTCCAAAAGAATAGCTTGGAAAACCGTGCTGTAATGGAGAACTATTGAGGAATCTAAGCATATGTAGACTATGGTTTGCGTGAGATCTCCCAGCTTGGTAATCAGGGAGAGTCAGCAATCCAGGTGAGAAATAGGCCCTAAATCAAGCCGCTGACCTAATTCTGATTTATTTTTAGGCACATAATTGACAGGGATTAGTGACCCATTGTGATGTGGAGTTGGTGAAGGTTGAGGGTGGAGTTGGCAGGGTAGAGAAAGTGATGCTTCACCTGGAAGCCAGGGACATAATAGTTCTTTTCAGATAGAAGTGAAAACAAAGGGTTGAAGTTAAAAACATTTTACTTGCTCTGTTAGGCAGAATGAGGTCCCATGACTGAGAGTAAAACAAGCAGATTTTGTTTCAGTACTCTCTAAGGAAACCATTTATGATTAAAACTGTTTATAAATGGAATGCATGATCTTGTGATTCGGTGAATTCCTCAAACTGGGAAAGTGTTTAAAGCAGAAACTAGCCTCCTACAAGGATTGTTATTATTAAGGGAGAAAGTTGGGCTAGATGGTCTGTAAAGTCTTCAAGCTCTGATCATAATTCTATGACCTTGAATTTAAAGTGAAGGAGATGTTTCTGGGTGCTGCAAATCCTGAAATCACTGCATTAAGCAATTCTAGTATTTTCATTTTGCCACTGTTACCAATGTAAGCAAGGAAACATTTCCTCATTAGAGACATCATTAAAGACCTCTTTAAAGTTCCGGTGGTGGGGGGGAGGTCAACCCAAAGTTCTATGTAGAGTAAAAATACCCTCTTATAAATATAAATTAAAAATGGAGGTAGTTTTGACAAAAACAGAATCAGTTACTAGTAGGACTGCATTAATCGAACTTCTGTAGAGAGGTCTTTAGTCAGAAGGAAAGAGATCCCAAATAGAAACAAATGGAAAGAATGAAGACCTTTACAAAAAGTGAATATAAATCAATATTGATTGTCACAAAACAATACTAGTAATGTGAAGTTTAAAATTTATGCAGAGGGGCACCTGGCTGGCTCAGTTGGTTAAGCGGCTGCTTTGGCTCAGGTCACATCCCAAGAGCTCCCTCTCGGCCGGGAGTCTGCTTCTCCCTCTGCTCCCCCCACCCCCACTTGTGTTCTCTCTCTCTCTCTCTCTCTCTCGTAAAATCTTAAAAAGAAAAAATTCATGTAGCATTAGAATACATGATAACAATAGTGGAAAAGGTGAAAAATACGGAATTACAAAGTTCTAGTATTATCAAGGAAGGGGTAAATACAATAATTTGTATTAAATGTAACCCAGATATGTGTTGTAATATCAAAAAGAGTAAAAGGAGAACAAAATGAAAGAGTTGGGTAATCCAAAAGAAGATAGGATAGAATTAAAAGAGGTAAATGAGACAATGGGTCAAATAGAAAACAAGTGGTAGGATGGTAGATACCAAATCACCGAAGTCAGTGACTACATTAAATGAAAATGGATCAACTGCTTCAAGTAATAAGCTAACGTCCGACTGGGAAAGCGAACAAAGCCCATGTACACCTGATCTGCAAGAAGCACATCCGAAGTACAGGTGCACAGAAAGTAAAAGGATGGCAAAAGATAAAACAGGCAACTGCTAATGAAAAAACTGGCATAGCTAGACTAATGTCAGGTGAAACCAACCGAAGTCAGGAAGCATTACTGAAGATGAAGGGTATTCTGAGATGGCAAGTCACTTTACAAAGATTTCACAATTATGATAACATTGTCTCAAATGTATGAGGTAAAACTAGACAAAAGGGAAAAGGACAATCCACAGTCCTTAAGGGTTGCTTTAACATACCTCTGAACAGACGAAAGTAGTAAAAATATGGATCTGTGGGATACAGTTAACAAATTCGACCTAGCTGATATGAATACCATCAACAATGACAATTCATATTTCACGTGAGCCCGTATTTAAAATTTACCAAAACTGACAATAAGCAGACCATAAAGAAGGCCCCAAAACATTTCAGAGGATGGAAATAATTCAAAATATGCACTGACTTCAGAGAAATCATGCTAGAAATCAGTAACAACAGATCACTAGAAAAATCCTCAAATGCCTTCAAATTAAACAGAGCACACTTCTAAACAATCCATGGTTGAAGAAGAAATAGGCATTGGAAAACATTGTGCCATATTAGAAATGGGCTGACGCAATGCTCAAAGGGAAATGTACAGCCCTGACTACATTTACTATAGGAGTTGAAAGGTTGAAATCATTTACACTTCATTTCGAGAAGCAAGAAGAGTAAAACAATGTAGAAAGAAGGAAACAATGAAGTTTAGAAATCAGAGAAATAGAAAACGAAGCTAAAGAAAAACAATAAAGCTAAATGCTGGTTCTCTGAAAAGTTTAAGAAAATTGACTTACCTCCAGTAAGACAGCAATAAAAAAAGTAACACCAGGAATGAAAAATATAGTATCATTGGAGACTCTACAAATAGTGAAAAGATGTGAGGATAAACACTTAACATCAATTCGAAAATTTGAATAAGGACAAATTCCTCAAAAAATTAAACTGACAAAATAAATGGAAAATCTGAAGAGTTACTTCTGTGAGTAGAAGTTGAATCAATTGCTAAAAGCCCTTCCACAAAGAAAATATAGAACTTTCCAGTAAATTCTTTCAAACAGTTAAGGAAGAAATTACCTCAATTTTACACAAATGCTTCCAGTAAATTAAAAAATAAAATACTGCTAAACTAAGTCCACCCTAACCTTGATACCAAAAACCTGACAAGAACATCACAATATATAGGAAGGGGATTTTCAATATATACAAAAGATAACGCATCACTACAAAGTGAGGCTAATTCTCCATTTATGCAAATATGATTTGACATTTGAGAAATCAATGTAATTTGCCATGTTAATTTTTATAAAAGGATAAAAATAGTTATCTCAATAGATGCACATTGGAAAAAATTTGAGGAATGCCTGGGTGACTCGGTTGGTTGAGTGTCCGACTCTTATTTTCGGCTCAGGTCATAATCTCAGAGTTGTGAGATCGAGCCCCACGCGGGGCTCCGCACTGGGCTGTAGCCTGCTTAGGATTTTCCCTCTGCTCCCCCCCCACCCCGTTCTCTTTTTCTCATCAATCAATCCATCCATCCCTTGAATTTAAACTTAGAAAAATCTTAATATGCAGCACTGGGTTTATAGGCTGATTGTCAGCAACTGCTTTGAGTTCTGTTGTAAACCTAGTGCTGCTTGAGGTCTTTTTTTTTTTTTTTTTTTTTGGACTATCACAATTGATGATTATCAATGTGGGCTGAGACAAGCTGAGGGGGTGAGTGGGGACAAGGTTGGGAAATTCTTCTGGATTTTCTCTCTGGAATCGTGGGCCTAAATATTTAACTGAATATTTATAATTAGCTTCGTAAAAAACAAAATGGCTCTAGCTATCACCAGAAATTAGGGCCCATTCTAGAGTAAGCCCTAAATTATTTAGGATTCTGCAAAGACTTCATGTGATAGAGACAAAAATCTAGCCTGAGGAGTTGTGTGGGTTGTGTTAGTTGCAAATTCTTTTGGTTACTCGTTGAATAAGTCCTTTCTTTCCTCACTACTTCCCTTTGTTTAAGCTAAATTTAATTTCAAAGGGAATTTTTTAAAGCCTATAATCTTTTTTAGGGTAAGCTATTATCTGAAAAGGCTAAATAATGTGCACAGAGCTGTTCAGGGTTTCCCCAATGTTAGCCATTGAAGTCATCACTGCCCAGATAATACCAGAAGTATGGTATGTAATAATTAAATGTATAGTTTTAAAACATTTCAGACCTAACACCTCTTGGCAGTGGGGGTGGAACACTTGGGATGCACTAGAAGATCTGGGGAGGCCTGGCCTGGGAACGAGAAAACTTGGAGACGTGACAGTCATCCTCACATACTGGACTCGGGCGGGATCAAAGTGCCAGTGCTCATCTGCTCCTTCAGGGACAAGTGTGACCAAAGGCTGGGATTCCTAGGCAGCCAGGTTGCTGCTCAGAAATACAAGGAAGCCACTTTACAGTCAGAATAGTTCTAAATGGAACAATGGAACATGGGACCCCATGATTTCTCAGTCACTGAGAACATGTCCAAAGCAAAAACTAGATGACCACCTGCCTCTTCAGCATATTTTGAAGAGGAATCTTTTTTGGGGAAAGATATCATTTTTTTAATTATTATTATTTTTAGAGATTTTATTTATGTCATGAGAGACACACACAGAGAGAGAGGCAGAGACCCAGGCAGAGGGAGAAGCAGGCTCCATGCGGGGAGCCCGGCGTGGGACTCAATCCAGGGTCTCCAGGATCACACCCTGGGCCAAAGGCAGGCACTAAACCGCTCAGCCACATCCCAGAAAGATGTCATTTTAAATCATCTGTAAAAGGATGCCTGGGAGCTCAGTGGTTGATCATCTGCCTTTGGCTCAGGTCATGATCCCGGGGTCCCACATCAGGTTTCCCACAGGGAGTGTGCTTTTCCCTCTGTCTGTGTCTCTGCCTCATTCTGTGTGTCTCTCATGAATGAATAAGTAAAATATTTTTTTAAAAAATAAATCATCTGTGAAAACCTTTTCTAAGTCTCAGCCCTCAGCTCATTAAGGCCTTGAGGTAAGTGGAATCTTCCACCTAGATAGGTTTGGCTCTGCTTGTACTACCAGCAGGGAGCCAATAAACCTCATTCCCTAGTCTGGCCTCTCTGATGCCCACCCAGCGTCCTTTGCCCACAGAGCTTGTGTCCTGTGCGCTCAGCTCCCTGCCAGAGATCTTTATTCCCGGTTCCCGTTCTCCCATCTTCTTGGTAACGTGAATGTGATGTTGCTGTTGCTGTCTTCATAGATTTTTGTATATTTTACTTTATTTTTAGAATTTCATAATGTACATCAGGTATCTCTGTAAAAGGTATTCCACTTTTCAAAGGAGTTTCCTCTTGCCCTTGTCTTTTTATTTTCCTCAGAGCAATAAACAGTAATTACTACTCTCATAAGTAAGCTTCTACATTGTATTGGACAGTAATTAAATCTTTATGTCTCAAGGCTTATCATCTCCCCAAAACCCACTTTCCTTTCACTGCAGTTTCACTGCACTGCTTCACAGTAACATTGTACTCTGCCCAAATTCAGAGTCTGAACAAAAGCTAGAGGCCCAAGGATTTGGGGGTACTGATTTAATAGCAGCGTCTACTGGCATAAACCTTTTTTTTTTAATTCATAACTGCAATAATAGAAATGAAAGCTACTTTAACGAAAAAGGAACTCAGGAATGAGATCATTAAATATAACTAAACACATTTTAGATATAAATATCATGTACTTCCTGATTAGTACCAGGTACATAGCTATCTACCCCAAACTCTGGTCTCAGAAAAAAGGTCAGAGACCATTACAACCAAGGTGCTTCATGTTATCAGGTCCATTTTTAGAACAGTGAGACCCTTTTGAACAATCACTTGAGTTTTTTTTTTTAAGATTTTATTTATTTATGAGAGACACAGAGAGAGGCAGAGACACAGGCAGAGGGAGAAGCAGGCTCCCTGTGGGGACCCTGATGAAGGACTTGATCCCAGGACCCTGGAATCATGCCCTGAGCCAAAGGCAGACGCTCAACCACTGAGCCACCCAGGTGCCCCTCACTTGAGTCTCTTACCAGAGATTTCTCTGTTGGTCCTTTTGTCGGTAATCCATTTATATCGGCACCCCCATAGTCTACTTTGCCTTTGTTTTTATCATGGGATTTTTGAAGAGCTTTTCTAGGCCACATACGACTAACAAAGGGGAAGATCAGAGGCCGTAAGTACCACTCCAGGAATATTTCCTAGATCAAGAGCAGAATTGGAATGACAAAGCAAGAAATGTACACCATCCTCCCATGCTTGAGTTCCTGAACCACACCCAGGTGGAAATGTCCACACTTCTGGAGGGAAGGTGGTTTTTGTCTATTTTAGACAACTTTAGGTTCCATTGTATACACTTCTTTGTAACTCAATTCAACAATTTACCATGTGCCATCCTCTATGCCAGATAATACAGACAAAACAGAAGTTAAAAAATACTTCCTGTCCTTGTGGAGCTTACAACCTAATACCATCAGAAGCCGGCTGGCCCTCAGGGAGTTCTATTTTTACATTTGGAAAAGCGAAATCTAATTAAATACCATTTCCCTGCCCCCCAGGAATGATAGAGGAATTTTCCCGTATACAAAGTTTGAGAATAGAAGCAAATGTTTATCTTGAAACTAAAATAGTATGACTTGTATTTTTCCAAAAAGCAGATAATTTGAACAATAGCCAGTTTGTTGAATGTATACAAAAGGCATCATAATTACTTAACTACAGCCCAATGGTGTGGACAAATATGGGTTAACAGTCTATTAATCAATTGTTACAAGTATTAGAATGGCCAGTAATACTAATTTATCTAATATGTACTGGCACAGCACGAAAATAACAGACTGGAAATTGTGCCATGAATCAACGCCAACTCACGTATGTGTTGTGTAAAGTGAAAATTCTTAAGATCTTCTGGTTCCATAGTTAAGTACATTGGTCTAACTGCTCAAAATGGGTCAAACTAGACTTCTGAAATTTATAGGGTTTTTTTTTTCCCCTAAATGTTTTTGGCCGTGGTCTGTCTAGCTCATTATGTACACACACATATATTTTTCTATTTCTTTTAAATGTACCATGTTATTCACTCTTCTTCTCTGTATGATAATTTTTTTTAGTTGCAGGAATTCATAGATACGATGGAAATGTCTCCACTGTTAACCGCAGTTTTATACAGTAGTACAGTAGTAAAGCTAAATTCTAATATATATTTGAAAGTAGAACCCTATATGTTAAGTTTGATCTGCTTATTTTCTACTGATAGTATCAATAATCACAGAGGCTAGAAAGGATGACAAAAAACAGCAACTTTCCACTTGCTTTATCCTGGGCATTGCATTAGGCACTTAATTCTGTTTATTTTAGTTCATATAACAACTCTGTGATATGAAAAAGATGGAATTAGCTTCATTAAGCACACAATCCAGCAGGCCAAGATCCGAATCATAATATGCCCCATATCATGCCCCTAGTAAATTGTTCAGTCAAGATTTGAACCCCACTGCTTCCTATATCTGTGCTTATTTCACTGTCCTATTATTTGCGCCTTCCAATCATGTATAGTAATTTTTTTTTCTTAGAAAACAGATATTTATTTCTCCTTTGTGACCGGCAAATCCAAGATCAAGGGTCAGCAGATTTGATGCCTAGTGAGAATCCTCTTCCTGGTTTCCAATCGGATGTTTTATTGATGTACTTTCACACGATGGAAAGAGAAATGTCATTTTTTGAGAGCCTCTTATATACCAGATAACTGTGAGCACTTTCCATGGTTAGACCATTTAGGCCACACATCATCCAGAAACAGCTGGGATGTTTTTTGACAGATGCACAGTGACATTGCCTCACCCAGTGCAAAAGTGGTAGAACTGAGCTACACCCAGCGATCGGGCTTCCGATCTGCACTCTTGCCCATTCCACTAGGAGTGTGACCCTCGGAACCTTAGGGATGTGCTTTGGTTGGGGGCTGTCGCCCGACCACAACTAGTCAGTTCCATAGAGTGGTCCACATGTGCAGGGGACAGACCTGGGAAAGCTAACCCAGAGAGCGTTGCCCTGGAAGCCCAGGGGAGAGAGGCCCATGGGGTCAGGTGAGGAAGAAGTTCAGAGGAAATGAAGACTGACAGGTGGTTCTGATGGCCTCCTGTCTGCAGACCTCTGCCCAAAGCTGTGGGACAGGGACCCGGCAACAGGGAGAAGGACTGCATGCTGTGCTCAGGGCAGCTCAAGTTCCAAGCCAGGACAGGGCCAGGCACAGGCATGTTGGATGTTTTCCAGCAGGAGAGGGGAGCCTGAGCAGAGGGCTAGCATTTTCCAGGAACCAGATTTTTTTTAGGGGAGACACTGCGCAAAGGGACAAGGTTAGAAGGAGCTCAGGATTCTAGTTTGAGAGGAAAGAGAAGAAAGAAGCCCAGGAGTCGACAATCCATGGGGAGAATGGTGTTTTTTACTTAAAACAGAACCATTCATCCTGGATTGGACAGGATGAACGTTACAGCACGTTTATTGGTTGATCAGATAAGAAGGCATCTAAGGCATTTAATAGGATATGTTCTCACTGTGGGTTGAACGTAACTGAAAATAGCAGGTGGAGTGAGTTGGCGAGAGCCTTGGGACTGAGGGCATACCTGCATTTGGTTGGTGTGTAAATTGGTGTAGCTTTTCTGAGGTTCATTTATCAATATCTGCCTATTGAAATCATGACAGCTCTTTGACTCAACAATTTCACTCCTGTGAATTTTATCTTATGGAAATACTTGCTGAAATTTTCATAAAAGTAATTTCACAGAAATAGGTTTTTTAAAAAAAAAAAAACTAAATGTGTTTTTAAAAAAGAACCAAAACAAAAATTAGTGTGTTTTGTAGTTGTTTATATTATTTTATATTCACTCATATTATAACTTTACCATTTCATTCAAAGTGTACTTTTAATCTTTTAATACAGTTTTAGGGATAGGTATTTCTGTTGCGTAGGTAACAGTTTTTAACTAAAGCACAAAAGAGTATTCACTAATTCCTTAGACTGAGAATAACTTGTTTTTAAAAATTATATAGTTTCTCCATTGTTCTGAGAGTGACTCCATCTGTCAACTCGGGGTTTTTTTCTTCGTCCAGGGCTACCCAATTTTGGTTTTAATATTTAGGGGAAACTTTGTCTTTTCTTTTCTTTTCTTTTCTTCTTTTCTTTTCTTTTCTTTTCTTCTTTCTTTTTTTCTTTTCTTTATGACATTATATACTTTTTCTTTTCTTTATGACATTATATACGTGCTTGCAGATCAGGAATTCAAAACATCATTCCTCCCTCAAGATGAAAAATGTCTGAGAAACTCCTGATCAACTTCTTCTCAAATCTAATTAGTCCTGTACTTCTGCCTGTAGATAGAGTACTTCTCGCAAGGCCTTTTTAATGAAAAAATGGCAGAAACCAGAAATGTAAATTAAGACCAGTTTTGCAAGTGTTCTTCTAAAGAATCTGGAATATCACCATTTTGCCCACAGTGAAACCATCTGAGGGAGCATAAGTAATTTCATTTTATCCATTTTATCACAATGTGAACTCAGGCCAGTCTGACTTTTAAGGCTGTCATAGTTCCGCTCTCGCATAATATAGTGTACACTACAATAAATGTTGACCATAATGAATAGCTAAAATAAATTGAGAATTTATTAGGTCAGGAACTATTCTATAGTACTTTGCCTCTACCTCACAACAAGCTTTAGTGAGCTCTCAGTTGATTTATGAGGTTATACACCTCTGAACTCTGTCAAATGTGGCTATTAATTAAATGCTCTTCAAGTTGGGTTTGTAAAAAATTAATTGACATTCATTCCTTTTTTTCAGAAAACAGGGGATCCCTGGGTGGTGAGGATCCCTGGGTGGCTCAGTGGTTTAGTGCCTGCCTTTGTCCCAGGGAGTGGTCCTGGAGACCCGGGATCGAGTCCCACATCGAGTCCCACATCGGGCTCCCTGCATGGAGCCTGCTTCTCCCTCTGCCTGTGTCTCTGCCTCTCTCTCTCTCTCTCTCTCTCTCTTATGAATAAATAAATAAAATCTTAAAAAAAAAGAAAAGAAAACAGTTTTCTGGCCTTGGACCAAGATGTTCTGTAAAAAAAAAAAATCAGTAAACATCTAATCTTGCTCAACTTCAAATTCTTGAATTGCTTTCAGAGCACTGAGAACATTGCAGTCAAAACATGCAATGACATTCTATATGCCTCTTGAGTGACATCATTACATTTTTTGTTTTGAAACTTATAAATACAACATGCTGATTTAAAATCTTTTTAATTCCATTGATTATTTTGCTGCCATAAAATTCTCTCTCTCTCTTTTTTAAAGATTTTATTTATTTGATAGAAAGACAGCTACATAGAGAGTGAGAGAGAGCATGAGTGAGGAGGAGAGGGAGAAGCAGACTCACCACTGAGCAATTTTTTAATCTATTTTAATCTGCTCTCTTTTAATCCATTTTCAATACAGTACAGCTGTCAAATTGATAAGTACAATCAGTAAGAAGCAGTTTTACATTCTAGAGTATAACTAAGTGCATATTTATATAAATAATGTTTCTGACTACAGTGGTTTAAAAAAAAATCCCCAATATAAATTATGTACTTGTAAAAAGAGATGACAGGATTTTTTTTAACAATTGTTCCCTGTTGAACATAAGCTTCTATCCTCCAAATGACAGTTGACAGCTTCACTTTCAAATATTTTCTGTAATAGCTAGCAACTGTATTTATATATTTTTATACCAGAATTATAATACTTACCAATGTCGGTCATCTAGATTGAATAAAGAAGATGGACCTAAGCCTGTTTCTGAATCATGTGGTTTAGTTATTATCATTAGTTGGATTTTAAATATGTTAGTAGTTTGTCTTTTGGCACTTGGTCTTTGGCATATGTAAATTTTAAATTTCCAATCAAATTCATTGCTCACAACTTAAATATTTTACATAATGGTGAAAAAAGTTCAGAACTGATTAAAAAACCAAACTGCACATATGACAAAGCAAAAATATTGGGAGAGGAATGAACTCCTAATGTTTTCAAGCCATCAAATCTTATTCTGAGTAGTGTGACTTCTTTGAACCTCACAATTCAAAGACCAGATTAACTGTATTTTTTTTTATTGTCAAGGGACAAAAGCTGTCAACAACTGAAATATGGGCATAAAAACAATTACAATACAGTGTTAAGCTTTTTCACAATTATATAAAACATTTAGAACTTTTTATATCAATTGTATATAGTATATATAATTATCTATCTTCATATGTGAACAGCATGTGTTCACAGCAATGTGACAACACATTGTGTTGTCACACAATGTGTAACAGCACACAAATTGTTAACTAGTACAGAGATCAGATTAAGCTTGCTTCTGAATAGTTGAGAAAGTCATGTTATTTAGATATGATATATGGTTTACAGCAGGGCAGCAAGCTATGGCCCACAGACCATATCTGGTCTGCCACCTGTTTTTATAAATAAGACTTTATTAGAACACAGTCATGCCATTCAGTTACATAGTGTCTGTGGCTGCAATGTCAGAGTTGAGTAGTTAGGACAGAGACCTTATAGCCTGCAAAGCCTAAAATACTTCCTATCTGTCCCTTTACAGAAAACAGTTTGCTGACCCCTGAATGTGATGAATGAGTCAGACTGTGAGTTGAATATTTCAGTTGCTATTCCTGAAAGTGTCATTTTTACCTATAGGTATTGTCTCTTCTGGCTTTTGACTAATATGTCTATAAGATAACCAAGACAGCCTAAATGTCCACATTTGTCCTTTCATATCATATTTATCTGTAGTAAATATTTTTATGACCTTGTTATAGCCATACACATGTATATTAATTATATATAGATATATAACTTTTGCAACCTATTCCAAGGAGTTGCAGCTCCTCTGAAATCATGGTCTCTTAGGTTTTTTTCAAGTCCATGAGCCATATAGTTGGTTTTCATCATTTCAAATCACCCTTCCTTTGGCTGTGAGATTAAATGAATTTCATATTACAGTTCTAAATGGCATTAAGAACTAAAGGGAGATGAATAGCCCACCCTCTGCTCTGGAGTTTTTATTTTAGTCCTCACTGTGTGAAAAATATGTCATATAACTTAAATCTAAATAGAAAAATCACAGTAGCTAATGTGTACTGAGCCTCCATTATGTGCTCTATACATTCTCTCATTTTATCCATATATGCATAAGAAACGGGTTGGCGTGCTAGCCCTGTTTTACAAAAGAGGAAACTAAGGCTTAGTTAAGACACTTGCCCAAGATCACACAACCAATAATTGACATGTCAGGACTCACACATAGAATTGTCAGATTACAAAGTTGGGGCTCTTAATCTCACTATTAAATAATAGGTGTGAGTATTTTTGTTCTTTCATATACCTTCACATCTTTTAACCTGTTAATATAACCACGCCAGAGAATATAATGGAATTACCCAGTAAATTGACAACTTTGCTTCCTCTCACTGGCAAAAGTAAATGGGAAATCATTCCTTGCCGTCATTCCTTCCTTCTTGCCTGGTCTCCCTGTCCATTCCCAACTCTATAATCTGAGACAAGTAGGGAAGTCCTGACTTCGGGGTCCCTAGCATCTCCTCCTATTTGTGATCTTCAGCCTGTTGACACTCGCCAGCTTCTGAAGGCCAATGAACAAAAAGAGATGCTGCTTTTTCCATTGTGGGGCTCACTAGCTGGAAGGCAACTTCTTACAACTGGGCAGGGAGATCTGTGTGATGGAAGAGGCCCTAGGGCTGAACGTAAAGGCCGCTGACCACCAGCAGTCCTTGTGGCTAGTGGACCACGCAGGGGCATGAAAGCCAGTACCTGCATGGTTGGGGAGTTCGAGGTAAGCTGACTTCAGGACTTGAAGACTCTATTACAAGTGGGAGGGGCTTTTTTTAAAATTTTTTTTAAAATTTATTTATGATAGTCATACAGAGAGAGAGAGAGAGGCAGAGACACAGGCAGAGGGAGAAGCAGGCTCCATGCACCGGGAGCCCGACGTGGGATTCGATCCTGGGTCTCCAGGATCACGCCCTGGGCCAAAGGCAGGCGCCAAACCGCTGCGCCACCCAGGGATCCTGGGAGGGGCTTTAAAGAGATTCCTTATAGTGCACATTTGGATAATGAAAATTAAAAAAAAAGAAAAAGAAAATTTAGAGATACCGAGATGGATGTAGAGTGTTACCTGTAATGAATTTTCAATCTAGAGACCTCCAAGGCAGACAGAATAAGACCTTCTCTTCCTTAGCTCATCCACTTGAAAAATGGTACTATGGCTTCCTTAGACCCAGCCGGTAGACTGCCTCTTAGGTTTGTGAACACTGGAGTTTATTTCAGGAAGGTTTAGATGGGCCTGTAATATAAAATCTATTCACATAATTGTATTTGGGGATGGAGTGGGGTGGCAACCTAAATGTCTGCATCGTACTTAATGGACAAACACCGCCAAAGGTATCCCGATATAAACATAATGAGAATACCTGTCACTATTACTATTTACCATGGAACATTGTACTAGAAATATTGGCTAATACAATTAAGCAAGAGAAAGAGGTAAAAAATACAGCAAGGATGAGATAAAACGATCACTATTTGTAGATGAAAGATGACTGTAAATCTAAAACCTCAAAGAGAATCACCAACAAAGTACAAAGAATAAGTGAATCCAGTAAGACGATCAAGTATAGGGAAAGGACCTAAGTTAACTAGTAGCACCTAACTGTCTTGAAATAGTGTCACTGACCCACCTACTGATAATTGTCTCTGGTAAGGGGTAGCCACACAGTGGATTGTTTTGTTTAGATTTTCTGATTTGAAAACAAAAGGTTTATCCTCCCAACTCTGAAAATTCTCTTCAAATCCAGGTCCTCAACTCACCCAACAGAATCTTCCTGAACCAATACAGAGAATAAGGTAAGCTAATTAAACATTTTTCCTACGCAGCTGAATAAAAAACAAAACAAAACAACCTGAATGGAACTTTTGGCATGTTTATCATCTGACAGCCACCTCTGTTCCTAACCCTAGAATAGTGGTGGTCCCACCGGAGACTTGTCCACTTATGTGAATTGGGTCTTTTGAGCATTTTCGAAGAAACTTTCCAGGCAAAGTTGTGTAGCTATTTCAGTACTCATTGTGCATATGTCTCCTGTAATAATACTTAAAATCAGATGACGCTGACCCAGTTAGAGCTAAGGATTAAAGAAATCTGCTTAGAATTGAATTGAGTCCACTAGAGCAAGTGCCAAGAGAAATGCATTCCGCAGGATGCCCTTCAGAGAACCTCTCGCTAGCCAGGCTGCAAGGCTTTGATTTCTCTTCACTTGCTATACGACTGCCTGGATTTCATTTAAACATGGATGTAATATGTGTTTATCCATGTTCATAGCATATTTGTTTTAGTCTTTTGTTTTTTCCTGGACAACATACTTAGTCTTGTGCAGAACTCAGTTATTTGTAGCTCTACCTTACAATAAAAATTAAAGGCCACGAAAATTATGTTTTAAAATTTTATTTATTCATGAGAGACACACAGAGAGAGGCAGAGACACAGACAGAGGGAGAAGCAGGCTCCCTGTGGGGAACCTGATGTGGAACTCGATCCCAAGACCCTGGGATCACAACCTCAACCAAAGGCAGATGCTCAACCCCTGAGCCACCCAGGTGTCCCTTAATACAAATTGTACATACTCTAGAAACTTCCTTTGTGTGATTTTTATTTTTTTTATTTTAAATATTTTATTTATTTATTCATGAGAGACAGAGAGTGAGGCAGAGACATAGGCAGAGGGAGAAGCAGGCTCCCTGTGGGGAGCCTGATGTTGGGATTTGATCCTAGGACCCCAGGATCATGACTTGAGCTGAAGTCAGATCCATTGAGCCACCAGGCATCCCTGTGTGATTTTATATAATTTCCAAAAGATAAGAACTTTGAACAAGTTAAAGCATTGCCTTTTAAACTAGAACCAGTGTTTTATTATAAGCATTTAATTTGAAGTTCCAAAAAAACCAACAGCAGGGTCTGTTGCTCTTCCCATCAACCAGATGCAATAGAATCTGCCCAGAAATATGTCTGTACTTTCCCTAACTCTGCCAATTTTGCATTTATCTTTCTATCTACACATTTGTTTCTCTGTTGGATTTGATGGTATCTGTCCACTATTATGTTTTGTCTATAACATGTTCTTAATACATGTCCCCGCCAGATATATTTATATCAGTATCATCTATTGTAGATTAAAAATTCTCCAAAGGTAGAATTTTTAGCACCATTGTCTTGAGCCCTGGCTCTGCATTAAATGCACCCGGGGCGCTCTGTGCATTCAAACGTGGATGTTGCCCCGAAGGTTCTGATTCAATAGATGTGGGGTGGGCCCATTCCGCAATATTCTGAAGAGGCTTTACCAGTAATTCTGATGCACCGTTGAGAGGCCCTCTTTTTAATATATCTAATTCTACCCAAAGTAGCCAGCATACAGGCCTGGCACATAGGCAGCCCTCGAAAACTGGTTCTGTAATTGGCAAACCGGTTTGAGATGGAGCCTCACTTGAGGGGTCATTGGCAGTCCCTGCTCAAGTCCAGCGCTTCAAAGGAAATAGAATGCTGACAAAGCCACAGCTGCACTTGCTTCACCTGTGTCACCTGAGCCCACCAGATTATTGATTTAACCCGGAGAGGCACAACCTCTTTTGTAATTAAAAAATTTTTGGGGGGTGCCTGGCTGGGTCTGTCCATGGAGCATGTGATCTCAGGGTTGTGAGTTTGAGTCCTGCGTTGGGTGTAGAGATTACTTAAAAAAATCTTAAAAAAATTTTGGGGGGTGTAGCTCAGTCGGTTAAGCGACTGCCTTCAGCTCATGTCATGATCCCAGGATCCTGGGATTGAGCCTACCTTGTGCTCCCCACTCAGTGGGGAGTCTGCTTCTCCCTCTCCCTCTGCTGCTCCCCCTGCTTGTGTTCTCTCTCTCTCTGTCAAATAAATAAATAAAATCTTAAAAAAAAATTTTTTTTTAACTAAAAGATTCTGGCTGCCAACAATCTAAGATTACAGAAAGAATAGGCCTCTGTTGCCATAAAACAATCTTTATATTTATGAATTCTTTTCCTTGACTTAAAATGGATAAATAACCATCCATTCCAATAAGAAGTTCACATATAAGATTCCAGATTTGAGTTATATGATTCAGTAAATTAAACTTCCCAGGGATTGGGGCACCTGGATGGCACCATTGCTTAAGTGTCTGACTCTTGATTTTGGCTCAGGTTGTGATCTCAGGGTCATGAGATGAGAGGCCTGTCTGGCTCTGTGTTCAGTTGGCTTCAGAGTGTCTCTCCCTCTGCCCCTCCCCCCAACTCATATGCTCATTCTCTCTCTCTCTATTCTCTCTCCCTCCCTCTCTCTCTCTCTCTCTCTCCTTCTGTCTCTCCAATAAATGATCTTTTTAAAAAGTCCCCAAAGATTTACTGGTGATGTAATGGAAGTCGGTGTTATATTTTCTTGGTATAAATCAGTCCCACCCTTGGTGGCTCCTACAAGGGCAATTCGTTTGTAGCAATCCTAGAGCTATGAGAATTACCTGGATTTAGACGACAGGGCCCAAGGGCCAACCCTGGTCCCCCAGTGGAAGAATGGGCTGTCTTTCTGATCTCCGTGGTGCTTCACAAATGCTAGGTGCATCAGAATCACCTGGGAAGCTTGTTAAACCCACAGACTTCTAGACCTCTCTGTGAAATTTTCATCCAGTGGCTCAGCCACAAAGCCTGGGAATCTGCATGCTTCACAGCCACTCCACATTGATTCTGATCCAGGGGATGTGACACCTACAGGAAGATCATGCTGGGGGTTGTGCTTTGTTTTCGTGTTTTTTGTTTTTTTTTCACTTCCAGTATCTGAAGGAAACTTCTGGAAGGGCTTAACCTAGGCTAGCATGGGAGATTTCCCATGTTAGGCATGTATTAAACTGTTTTTCTAACCTGTTTTCTAACAAGTGTATCTATACACCAAAAAAACAGTGTATTTATACACCAAAAAAACCTCATGTACCCGTTGGAGACATTTATTCCTGGTTGAAATTCAGTCTCAGAGCCAATGTTTTCAAACCCAATGAATTAAACTGTCTTACCAGAGCTCTTGGGAGTGTTTTCACGAGCTCTACCCTTTAATCTGAATGAAAATAAAATATAGACTCCATAAAAACAACTTCAAATAGAACTCATAATCTAATCAAGACAGAATACTGCAAAATCTTTTTTTTTTTTTTTTCCAAAATCATTTGACCACATACCAGTTCTCTGTAGTGGCAGCAAGTTGGTAAACCATGTTGCAAAACTGCTCAATGAACGGTGGTTCAGGCTGTGAGGTCTTTGCGGGAGAAGAGGAGAGAGATGGACCTTTGCGTTGGCTTCTGTATCACTGAGATCTTCCCTCCTCTGGGCTGAGGTACTGTGTCAAGGCCTTGACGTTAAGTCCCTTCCCCCATCTGCTCTTTTCCTGCCATTTACTTCTCTCCCTCACTCTTCCATCTTGGTTTCCCTTACCTTTTCTTGGAGATGCCATGAAGTCTGGGACCCAGAGCCCTTTGAAGGGGGCCACTTGACCTTTGAAAAAGATGGCAGTGATACATTCACCCACAGAATCTCAGTCAGAGACCTCATCTTCACAGTCGAAAGGGACAGCAGTTTGTAAAACCAACCCATCTTTTCCTCCTTTTGGATGCTCACAGTGGTAGAATCTATCGTGACGCTTTCTGAAATGGGGAGGAAATAGGAAATTAGTATCCTGAAACTGAATTGGAACCTTGGACAAGCTGCCAATGCGCAGATGAGTCACCAAAAGGTCTGGGAGCTATTTGCCATCTCTCAACGCAGAAGGAGGTCAGAATGGAAATCAGCAAAAAACAAATGACTCAGTTTTCCTTTTCAGAAAAATGCTCACTTCCAGCGGCCTGAATTGCCTGTTTAAATAAAAGGCATAAAACTGCAACTGGCCAATGGCAGTCCAGGTGGGAGAGTTAAGGACAGCTTCCTGCATTGGTGTCAGTCGAAGAGGGGATGCTTTCCGCTCCCCGGTGCACTGGGGTAACTTTTTGCAGAAGCTTATGACATTGTGTACCAGGAAAAGGAGATGTAAGTCAAAGGAAGATTCAATCCTGTATTTATTTCCTGCTTTATCAGAGGCTCATGTGGTTGGAAAGAATGAGAAGGCCTGTGTTTCCGTCCCAACTTTTCTATTTACACGCTATATGACCTTGGCAGGTCATGCAACCTCTCTGAGAGTGTTTTCTCATCCGTGAAATGAGAATCGTGTCTGCATCACAGGGCAGCTATGAAGGGTAAGCGAGTTAGTGTACCTGAGTCAGTGCACATTTTTGAGCCCTGTAAAAATATAAAGTATCTTTGTGGCCATGAAAGTATTTGGAAGGATGGCAGTGGCCACTGGGCCACAGAAATGGAGCAAGGATGTGAGAGTAACTATGATGGCTTTGAGGGGAAATGGTAAATGTTTGAATGTACATCCCCATTATCACAGGTATTTTTCCCTATGCATGCAGATAGGCCTCCATAAAATCAATTATGTCCATCATTGATTTCAAAATGTTAGGTAGCAAGAGTGTCAACAGTAGACATTTCTGATTAAAGTAATAATGGCCACCACTTAATGCTCCCTTTACACCCAACACAGTGATAAGGTCTTTTTTTTTTTTTTTCAGATTATCTCATTAAATCACAACTCTGTGAGGTAGGGGTTCTCACCAGCAACTATCAGTGACAACCCCATGCATCGAGTAGTATTATTCCCTCTTTATGGATGATGAAACTCATCAAAATTAAACTTTCACAAACTTTCCCAGGGTCATACACTATCAGGCAGTGGAAAAGAGTTTCAAACCTAAGTGCGTGTGACTCAGAAGCATGTGTCTTTAACCACCAAAATCTTGAAGAGAATGGAAGCCACACTGTTTTCCACTGAATTAGAACAGAAGTCCTGTCTCTGTGACAAGCTAGCCTTAAGTTCCTGTCTTTGCCATTAGTGCATGATGATGAGAGTACACAAACACACACACACACACACCCTCACACTTGGCCCCCACCCACCATCATTCGCCTAAGTAGATATAACTGACTGATAGTCAGCTTGGCTCTTCCTCTTACTCCTGCCCTAGTACTGACTAGCTATGTGTCTGTGAGTAAAGAATTTAAACTCTGAGCCTTGATTTTTTCCACAAGCAGAATTCCTAATGTTTATCCAGCCCACCTCACCGGGTGTTGTGAGGCTCAAGTGAGATATAACATGAAACTGTTTATAGGTACTAAAGAAAAGGAGGGGGGGCTTTATTAAGAAACTCTTCAACCAGAAAGAACTTGGGAAGAGGTTTGGTAAGTAATACAGAAAAAGAAAAATACCCATTAACCCCCTGCCTGTAAGAGTCACTCCTCTCACAGTGTATTTGCTCATCTAAAGAAGCGTCTTTCAAAGCACGGTGTACCTACTGGTGGGACACCAGATTATTTTCAGAGGTATGTGAAAATGCATTTTAATAGTTCTATGCTCTAATATACTCTAGAAAAATATACAAAACCTGTGGTTTCCCTGATTGTTACTGAGGGTTCAGCGAAGCATGGAAAGTGAGTCAATTTAAAATCAACTAAGTCTCATCAAGTACAGGTGTCACGGGGATTTGGCAAACCTGGTAAAAGTAGAAAGCAAGTGCCCTTAGGAAGCACTGACAAATGTTTGCTGCATTTGGAAAGAGACCTCTCTTGGGGGAGTTTGTCCGGTTCTCTCCACTTGATCTCTACCGACCCCTCTTCGTGCAGTCGTTGCACCAGTGATGAGGCCTGTGAACATACTCCCCAGAGTCACCAGGCGCCCACCTCCCCTGCTCCGGTTGAATGCACTCCACACGGAAGGGAATGTGGGCCCAAGGGCTGCTGTATTCCTTCTCCAAGAAACACACATTTTGCCCTGAATTACTGAGAGGATCCAAACCCAGATGCACCTTCTACACAGAGCATGAGTCTAGTTAAAAAACGTACCTTTGATATCTTAAAAGTCCCATCCAACATCTTTCCTAGTGAAAGCCTAAGTGCTCTGGAAAAAGGTTTACAACAGCCCTGATGGGATTAATTCCTCAGTTTACGCCCTGAGTGTTGGCCATTCTCTCCCTCAACTGCTGGAGGTTGAAAGCCGGTGACAACTATTTTACTGCAAGGTTTGCTTTGTCATTGATGACAGGACTTTCACTTAAGGTGGCTTCTCCAGGCCTTGTTGAGAAACCAATTTTGACCTGATATGGCCTCTTAAAAAAAACAAACAAACAGGGTTTTCTGTATTAAAGGACTTCAGTGGACCGTGTCCCATCTTTCTCCAAATATAATCTATTTAAACAGTGACTGAGAGAAAAATAAAGAAACATCATTTATTAAGAAGAAACCTTCATGCATTTTTCTCCAGGAGCTCCTGGCTTAATGCAGACATTTTTCTCTCATCATTTTAATAGCAACATCCGGATTTTTAGAACAGAAAGAGTTTTAGGGATTCAGCAGCAGCCCAAGGCCAAGGGGCAGATCTGAGATCTGAGCCCAGTTCTCTCTAGTCGCAAAGACCAGGACTTTGCACCGTATCACAGTACTCACCCTCAGCCCTTTATTAAGTGATATCAAGGAATAGTGCTTTTTAAATGATTTCATTAAGGAGTAACGAGAATCAGAATTTAATTAAGCTACGGGGGCAGAAGCCACGGTGACACCGTTCATGGGGGTTTCAGGGATGGTCACCGAGGGGGGACGCTTGGACCCCAGCCCTGCCCTGGCTCCCTGGGCTCACTGAAGCGCTGGAGCAGCATTTCCCCCTGGGGCCGGGCCAGAGAGGAGTCCAGGGCAGGAACAAAGGCTTACACACCTCTTCCCCGTTCCTCCCTACCTGCCCACAGGTGTAGAGAGAGCAAGAAGCAAAGGGCTGGGGGGGTGGGGGGGTGGGTATGAATCATTAAGGAGGGGAGCCATGCAGCCCTGTCTGAAGCAAGGTTCCCTCACCCAAGAGAGGTTTTTTTTTTTTTTTTTTTCCCTTTGACAAATTTAGCCAAAGGAATCCGACAACAAACCACAAGATTTCTTTGTTGGGCTGAGAAGGCAAGATCCATGGGAAGTATTTTCCCACGCTGCTGCTTCTCCCTCCCAGAATACGGCCTCAGGAATTTCCACTTTCCTTCTGCTTCCACCATGCTCGGGGTCAAGCGGTGACTGCAAGATTACATGGCTTTGGGTCATGATGTGGTCTTGCCACTTAGCGCGTGAATGGACGTGAGCCCCCCAGATCACTGGCCTGGGTGCCGCGAGGTTGCCACCTCCTGAGCAGATGCCCCAGGCGGGCGCCAGCTCCTCCTTAGCAGCGCAGGGAGGCGCACACCTTCTGCACAGGTCCCAGCCTATGGCCATCACTTATCTTATTGAATGGATCGCCACAAAGGACTTGCTCTGAATTAGCCCGGGTCCCTGATTTCAAAATTTATTTTTGGCCCCCAAATGGCTCTCTTCCTCTGTTCTTTTTTTTTTTTTTCCCCCTCTGTTCTTTAAGTTTTTCATTTGGTTGTGTTGCTTGCCTCCAGCCAGAGCCCTTCGGAAAGCCTGGCGCTTGAAGCTGAGCTCACGCTGGCCCGAGACTGGCAGGCCTGGCCCCGGAGTGAGGCTCCTCAGGTGTGACCAGACGCTGTGCACCGCCCGCAGCCCGAAGCCCCGCTGTAGCTCATGTGATAACGGCCCAGACTAATGGTCTGCCACGAAACACTCCCCGGCAGCCGCCCCCAGACCCTGTTATCTGGTTAGTATTTTGCACTTAATACCCAGAAAATGTCAAATCTCTGGGCTCTGGTGGGTTTTCTGAATACCAAGTCAGCAAAACTCTAAGCAGCTTTGGAAGCAAGCATATAAAATGTGCTCGGAGTAGCAATTTGCCTCCTCACTTTTGGTAACAGTTTGGCTTCGTTTTCTGCTAGAGCAAGGTTCCTCGCACCGGAGTATGTGCACTGCTCCCCTCTCCTACCTCCCAAAGTCCACAAAGACCTTCCAAAGGCACCAGGCAAGACAGTTTACACAAACACGTTTCTAGATCTTTTTTTAAAATTTATTTATTCATGAGAGACACACACGGAGAGAGAGAGTGAGAGAGGCAGAGACACAGGCAGAGGGAGAAGCAAGCTCCATGCAGGGAGCTGGACGTGGGACTCGATCTCGGGTCTCCAGTATCCCACCCTGGGCTGAAGGCGGCGCTAAACCGCTGAGCCACCCGGGCTGCCCTGTTTTTAGATTTTTCATTTCCATACGAACACTTTCCCCAAAAGTCACCTGCCTTTGGAGGTGGGGGTGCCAGTAGACGCTTCATGCAGTCTAAAGGAGGGAATGAGTGGAACGGACTCCAGCGATCTGAGCTGGGCTGGGTGTCCTCGAAAGGCAGACATACGGGGAAGCCTCAGGGGGTCTTGTGGGGTGCAGCAGAGGTAGAGGTGGAGGATGAGATCCAGGAACGAGGACCCTGTCTTCCTTTGAAAACCACAGACCTTTGAACGGACCCGTTCTGCCAGAGCAGAATTAACTGTAACTGGGGAAAGAATCTCCAGAAAACATTTCTGTTGGTGCTGATTATTGGTTTAAACTGTTAAGCCGAACCGAATAACAAGATTCTACCTGTAATTTGCCAACTAATTAGATAAATATAATAGCAGGTGTGGGGGGGATGTTTCTGGGGGGAGGGGGATCCCCCACAACTAATTTGGCTCGTCAGATCTCTACACATTGTCTACATGACTACACATGACTCTCCCATTATACACCCAGCCTGTACCTTTGCGTGTTTGTTACGATTTATAATTCACAAAGTATTTTCGCATTATCTCACCTAATCCTTCTTCTCCCTGGGCTGCACTGGAGACTGGAGCGCCTGGGGTGGGTTCCCTCCTCCCAGCGTCAGGGTCCGAGTCAGTCTGCACCTGCACCTCCCTGGCCTCCTTCCCTGCCGTGTCCATGGAATGCAGAGTGCCCCTTCCCCTGCCCAAGGCTAATTCCACCCCCGCCCATTCCCGGGGACCCCATCAATCATCCCCCACTAACTTTAGCATCTTTCTTTCAACTGGCTCCTTCCCACACTAATGTGGTCAAATCTCTCCTGTCTTCGGGGAAACGAAACCTGGCTGCCCTGATGTTCCCTCCGGCTGCTGTTTCCAGCATCTGCCCACAGCGTCCAGCTACGTGACGGCCGCTGCGCTCTCCCACCTCACTCTTCAGCTCTCTGCCTCCGGCTCCTGCCTCCTTAAAGCCATTCTCACAGAGGCCAGTCATCAGAGGGTCTTTATGCTCCCCACTGTCCTCCGGCCACAGGGTCCTGCGGAACAGTTCCTCCTTCCCCGTGGTTTCCAGGACACACCTCTTTCCAGACTTCTCCCCATCATCTCCAACTCATCTAGCTCAGGCTCCTTCACTGAGTTCTGGTCCGTCACCTGCCCTTTTAAGAAACTATGTTTATGGGGATCCCTGGGTGGCTCGGTGGTTTAGCACCGGCCTTCGACATAGGGCATGAGCCTGGAGACCGGGGATTGAGTCCTGCCTTGGGTTCCCTGCATGGAGCCTGCTTCTCCCTCTGCCTGTGTCTCTGCCTCTCTGTCTCTCATGAATAAATAAATAATACTAAAAAAAAAGAAACTATGTTTATTAAAATATGACATACATACAGAGAAGTGTATGAATCCTGAATTTACAGACTGATTTTTGCCAGCTGAACACACCCAAGTAATTGGCACTCAGATCAAAAGAAAAACTGTTTCCATTTCCAGCACCTTATACTCACTTTATATAAATGTGGACTATGAATGCTATGTGTCAGTCTTTTTTTTTTTTTTTTTTGGTGTTCAGCATTGTGGGTGGGAGAATTACCCATATTTTGCAGGTACAGTTTGTCCAAAGTTCTGTAGGAGCTTTGACGGAAATAATACCCTACAATTCATGTATCTATTCTGTGATGGGCATTTGGTGGGTTTCCACGTTTTGCTGTTAGAAGGTGCGCTGTGATAAAACACTCATGTGCCTGCTTTGTAAATGGTGAGCTCCCTCAATTTCCATTCTAGACCTTTCTATAATGGTCCCTCGGAGTAGATCTGGAATATTTTGGAGGCAAAGATTGCTTAGACATGAGAGCAGCATCTCTTCTCACTAAGCAAGAAAGAAGCCTGTGGAAATATTTCAGGTGAATATATTTTCAAATAGTGCTATTGTTATACACTCGAATTTAATATCTGCACACCAGCTGAACAATAATAACAACCTGAAGTCCAAAATCCTTACAGGAAAGATTAAACTAGTGCCAGCTATGTGTTCAAGAATCTCATCAGAAAGATTAAATTCGTAAAATATAATTTATTTCTCAGTGTATGAACCAAAGATTCCATAATACCAGAATTCCATAAGTTCTATTAGTTTGGTCTTAATTTCTACTCCACGATAATTAGTGATGGGACCTGGATCTCCTTTATGACACTGTATAAGTGTTCTAGCAAGGCAAAGCAGAAAATGGGCATGCCATTCTTTTTTTTTTTTTTTTAAGATTTTATTTATTTATTCACAAGATACACAGAGAGAGGCAGAGACACAGGCAGAGGGAGAAGCAGGCTCCATGCAGGGAGCCCGATGCAGGACTCAATCCCTGGACCCTGGGATCACGACCTGAGCCGAAGGCAGATGCTCAACCACTGAGCCACCCAAGCACCCCTGGGCATGCCATTCTTGCTGTCGTCAGCGGCCACGTCAAAGTGACATGCAATAGCTCCTACAGCCAAGCTCCAAGCCCCGAGACTCACTAATGAGACTATGTCAAATGAGTCAAGATTGATTAATATATGAAATCAAACTGTAGACATTTTAGGTAAAAGCAAAGTTCTGGGATTACGTGCACCTCAAGTGTGTAAAGAAATTTTTTATGTATTTTGCTATGCTTAATAATTCAGAAACTTTTTATTTTGATATAATTATTCTCAGAAAAAAATGTAAATTTAAATCTAGCAATTAGTACTTCATAGTAATAGATATTAAATTTACACTCTCCTGAAGAGGTAGAGAAACATGTACCACCTCAATTCTCATGATTTTGAATTTTTTTTCCTCCAAAGATATTTTTAAATATGGGACTTTTAGAGATTATTTTTCTAGAGAAATTCCTCTACTCCGTGCCAAATGATTTTGAAATATTCGTCATTTCTCTTTGATGATAAACTATGTAGAGTTGCTTCTGCTTTTAAAAACAAAAGAAAAATGTGTTTACAGTTTCACTTTGAGGCTCTTTAGAAAGAATTCTTGTAACAGTGAATGGTAAATAAATTTTGAACAAAAAGTTGGTTCAAAACTGGAAACAAGTATCAATATCCCACTTGACTCATTGGCCACCAAGGTATTTGGTACAAGGTATTTGGCGAATCAGTGGGTAAAATTGTCGATGTCTGGATCAATTATGGAAGTGGGTTAGTCCCAGCTAATAGTGTAGAATGATGATGTGTTTTAAACCTGCCACATATTTTCCTACTTGTTATGCCTTGACAAGGCTTCACGTTTTAAAGCATTGTCAACATTTTCCTAATAGATACAGGAACTAACAATATTGACTATTTTGGAGCTCTTTCACTTTTTTTTTTTTTAAGATTTTATTTATTCATGATAGAAAGAGAGAGACAGGGTCAGAGACACAGGCGGAGGAAGAAGCAGGCTCCACGCCAGGAGCCTGACGCAGGACTCGATCCTGGGCTCCAGGATCACGCCCTGGGCCAAAGGCAGGCGCCAAACTGCTGAGCCATCCAGGGATCCCCACCCTTTTACTTCTTTAAAAGATATGACAGTGTAGTTCTTCTCTTTTAAACTTTGCTGCAACTCTTTTGAGTTCTCTACTTGTACTAATATCACAAGTATGTACCCACCCAGGAACCGTATGCAGATACATTCCAATAGTCTGCAAATAATTTTGGCCCAAAGTCAGTTGGTCCAGGTCACCGATCCTCTCCTTGATTAAGATATCTCACAATAGGCAGGAATCTTTTGGTTGCAATTGCTAGGAGTCGAATGAGCTAATGTAGGCAAAGGGGGATTTTACTGGAAGGATGGAGGTATCTTTTTTTTTTTTTTAATTAATTTTTTTCTTTTTTTTTAGGATCGAGGTATCTTACATCTAAACTGCTTGAAAGAAAAGCAGGGGAGCAGCTGTGTCCCAAGGACAGCTGGAAACAGGGACAGGGCCGCAGCTGGGACTCCTGCCCTCTGCCTTGGCCTCTCTGTGCATTGCCTTCATTCCCTTTCACTGCAGATCAGGTTTCTCTGGCGGTGGGGTGCGCAGCAGGGCCCTCCCAGGCCGGATGGAGGCAGCCTCACACCTGCATCCTTTAGGAGCAGAAGGCCCCTTTGTGAAAAGAAAAACGCACCCCTTGCCCTTGGATGCAGTCCTTCCAGCAGGGCCCCAGGTGTGGTCAGCAGAAGCAAGTGAGATCTCAGCCCAAGCTCTGCTCCTCGCCTGGGCGCCTTTGCCCGCAGCGCCCACTGACGCTGGTGTCCCTGCAGGACTGTAGCTTTTTGTGGCTTCTGTGCCTCCGTGAGGTGGCCCCTGCTCCCCTCGGGTGCCCCATGAAATGCCCCCGCCTCCCTGTGCTCAGGGCCCAGCCACTGGAGCCGCTGGGTTTCTCTTTCTCTTCCTAAGAAGGGGCCAAGGAGTGGCAGGCTGCTCTCCTCCACCGAGGGCTTACGTGAATTAAAAGGGATTATGCTTTGGAGAGGGAGGCGAGCCTTTAATCGGCCAGACAAGGACGCGGCGGCCGCAGCCAGAGGTGCCCGGAGCGGCACTGATGTCCTTTCCTGTCGCTGCACCGACGGAGGGCTCGCCGTGATAACTGTTCCTGTGGTCACCAGCATGGGCTTCGCGAGACAGATCCAGCTTTTGCTCTGGAAGAACTGGACCCTGAGGAAAAGGCAAA
This sequence comes from Vulpes vulpes, assembly GCF_048418805.1. Classification (NCBI taxonomy): domain Eukaryota; kingdom Metazoa; phylum Chordata; class Mammalia; order Carnivora; family Canidae; genus Vulpes; species Vulpes vulpes. The sequence goes on from NC_132782.1 coordinate 129,951,382, forward strand.
AGGTAACAAGTGCAGTCTGCAGTCTCAAAGTGCCACGTGGAACAAATACACACGGGGGCCGGGGCCGGGGATGGGGTGGGGAAGGTGAGCTGGCCATGGCCATTGCTATTTAGCACTGAAGCAACTGGTGGCTGCTCCGTGAACCTCTCCGGCAAGTGTCCTTCCCAGGGGGATGGGTGTCTCTGTCCAGAGGTGGACACTTTCCTCTGCAGCCCAGCACGGCACAGTATAGTCTTCTTTTGCCCTCCCTGCATATGAATCCATTGCCTGTCCCTCCCTTCTTACCCCCTTCTCCTCCCCCAGCCCCTGGTTTTGAAACCTTCCAGTCCAGCCCACAAGCCCTTGAGCATCCATCCATCTGTACTGTGCTGTGGGTAGATCCTAAGTTCCGAAGAACAGGTTCAAATGAAAACAACACGCTCCAACCGGACCAATGATACCAGCTTCCCAGACCATAGATTCTAGGAGGCACACTGGCTTTCCACATTTTCACATCTCTGACCTTGGGATGCAGCTCACAATCAAGTGACAGTGTAACTGGACACATCTGTTTCTTTCTTAGTGTGCAAAAATCAACAGTGTACCTTGTGATCGACTGCTTCTTAGATTCAGTGAGACACAATAACTTATCGACTAGCACAGATGTTTATTGAGCCCTTCCAGTGAGCAGATCTAAGGGCTGGGCTGGGCCAGGGATGTAAAAACAGAAGACCCAGATTCTACCCTGGACACACTTCTAGTCTGGCTGGGGGAAACCTGAAGGGTGTTTTGAGACCAAGAGCAATAAAAGTAGCACCAAATATTCCCCTGAGAAGTTCCGGCAAGAGCCACCCACAGGCCATCAGAGGATCCCAAGAGTGTACATGCAAATGCCAATTGGCTTCTAACTGTTTTCTGGAAAGGGGTGAAGAGTGAATATATAACTACAAGGAACATGTGCTTTGCTACAGCCTTGCAGTCTTGCAAATGCCAAATGACTAAAGATGCTGAAAGAGGAAGGAGGGGGGAAGGAACAAGGGGTGGGTCGAGCTGAGATTAGACAGGAGGCAGGCAAGGTGGGGAGATTTGGGAAAGAGGACAGGGAGGAAGATTGGCTGTGACAATGAAGAGAATGCATTTGTTCCAAGCCTGATTTGAGATGGGTTTATGCAGGCGGGACAGGGTGTTCCTGGATGATGGAATGACTGTTAGGGGAGAAGAGGGCCAACCAGCGGAACATCTGAAGACCTGTGACTGAGTGTCTCTGTCAGGGTTCAGTCAGAGAGAATCTGGAATATAAAACTGTGTTAGCTAAGTGTGAGGCTGGTAACTTAGTGGATAAAAGAGAACAAGGTATCATGGAGGCAGCAATTGTGGATGCAGCTTGCACCCCGAGGGCTGAGGGAACCAAAGGAAGAACCGGGAACTCTTAGCACTTGGAAACACAGAGGAGATGTTGGTGGAGCTGTAACCTGGGCTTGTGAGGAAGAGGCACAGTGAGACTGCTGCTGGGGTCTCCTGCCCAGATCCGTACAGAAGGACCCTGGCTAGGTTTGGAGTATTTAAAGCAGAGAGATAATAGCTTAATAATTAGCCCAGAAAAGAGCAAGTAGCAGAAGGCATAACCCAGCCATGTGAACAGGTGATTGGTTTTCTCTGGTATGTGTCGCTTGGACAGAACTCAGGGAGCCTGCAGGGGAAAGCCAAGTTAGGACCCCTCGTACATGGGAAACACCGCTGTCCTCGGGTTGCTTTCCTTGTCAGAGCTATTCTGATTTTCAAATTAGTGTTGAAGTTATTTGTTGCCTTCAGGAGCCAAGGGCTAACGGTAATCAGAGACTCAATCCCTTGCTTCCAAGAGCTTCTCTTTCAGAACGAAAATAGACAGAAGTTAAGCAAGATTCACTATTAAATGCATTTATTTATTAATGTGTTCCTTCAATCAGTGAATACTTCATAATCACTAGGTACTGTGCCAGGTGCAAGGTACATAGGTACATAAGGGCCAACAAGACAAGCATGGTCCTTGACCACATGATGTTTTTAGTCGATGAAATGCCAAGGACAATCCAATCTGCAACTGCTTCTTTCTCTCCTTTCTCTCTTTCCCATAAGAAATTAAGATTCTCACTTAATCCTACTCTCAATAAGCCCCTTGTGGCCTTCGAACAATGTACTTGAGGACATTACCTGCTGAAATTATTCCATTTCTGTGGCAAGCATGTTGCTATTACAGAGAATAACCCCATTTTCAAAGACCAGGTTTGGCTCAGAGGCCTTATAGCCTCTGCTCCCTTTCCCTGGTGTTGGCGGGGACTGGGGGCGTCCCCAGTTCAGGGACTCCGTCTTCCCCACAGTGTGCGCCCAGGGGCAACACGCTGCCAGCCTCTCTGTGGTGAGATAGGCCCACTCAGGCTGAGATGCCTGGCTGGGGTAAGCTCCCAGGACTACACCTGGTCTGGGCTGCCACTCACTTGATGCCATCCCAATGGCCTGGAATTCTAGATTGTCTGGTGTGCCTCCCCTGATTTGCCCACTCCTACCATATTCCAGGAATTACCAGGATGTCTGAGCAAGATGGAGGCATCTTCTACAACCCCCAGCAGCTCTGACAGGGGTCTGTGGCGCCTTCTCAAAGCTTTTGGTTCTTCTGGAAGGTTTCACCTCAGCAAAATGGGGACTCTAAGGAAAGCACAGCACACCTAACCCATAACCCAGCTCCTTGGTTTTGAACTTCGCAAACTTCCATGGTTTGGGGTGTTTACTGTTGTGAACAGGAGCAAAACAGATACCAAATTTCCCCATCTCTCTTCTCCCAACCCCTGAGGGCCTAAGATGAACATCTTTAGATCTCTGCGTTCCTCCTTCCTTTTTTTTATTTTCTTCCTCTGTTAACATTTATCAAGTATTACTAAGCGCCTGGCACTGTACTATCACCTCTGTTCCAAGACAGAGATACCACTAGTGTCCCCATGGGTACTAATGAGGTCAGGGAGGCTTCAGAGAACGTTAGTGACCCGTGGGGCTGGAGGACATGGCCACTACCCCCACACTGTGGTCGTGGAGACTGCAAAGATCCAGTGGCTGTCATTGAATCTATCGTCCAAACCAGGGCAGTTTTGAAAGTGAAAAATGGTACTAGGATCAATGGCCCCAGGGCAACACATGTAAACTAACAACTGACCTGGCAAACTGGGCTGTACAGTCACCCCATGCATCCAGCACAGCCTGGTGGCTGGGTCATAGCCCCCACGCCCATGGGAGCTGGAGCCAGGTGGGAGCTCGCGCCTGCACAAAGGCCCTGACCCAATAGCGTGCACAGCAGTGGAGTAGAAGGAAACACCGGGTGGGGGGTGAGGATGAGCTGGGGAGTTCAGAAAAGAAATGGGGTTTGGAGAGCATGAGAGAAGACTTCGCACGCAAGGAGTTGGGCTGCAGAATGGGCACTTCCAGTGTCAAGAGCTCTCCCCACTGTCCCGGACAAATGCACACCACCCATATTTGCTAGGGGCCAGGCGCTGCGCCAGGGAGGGTTTATAAAGATCATCGGGTGTGTCTCCTTTCCCTGAGAACTCACAGTGGAGGGCCTCCCTGGCGTCATCCCCTTGTCGCAGCTTCCATGGCAGAGCAGGATGTTTGGGGAGGCCTCCTGAGAGTAGGGGGCTTATCGTGTCCTGGACACCTGGTACAGCTGCAGGCCTTGGTCCTGGGCCCAGTATGAGGCAGGGAGAGCTGTCAGGGTGCAGGGACGGTGGGCAGCCTGGGTCGCATTCATCCAGGCAAGAATCCTGGCTGAGTTGTTGGTGCAGAGGGCAGAATCAAACGGCTCATTTCAAGCCTCGGCTACCCACCTTCAAATTGGAAACAGACTAGGAGGGAAGGAAATCTAGCTGGCCGAGATTTAAAACAACAAGCACAACTCTGCCCTTCCCTGCCACCCCTCCTCCCCCATGTAGGTTGAGCAGTAAAGAGAGGGGGAGGGGAAGCAAAGAGAAAAAAAAGAGAGAACAAGGAAATACCAGTTTGGGGAAAAAAAAATTTCCATCGGCCCCTTCTGAGCCTTGGCTGGGCTTAATTAAAGTTACAGACATGTTTAAAGGGAAAGGGT